>NC_064547.1:4457587-4790712 GCF_023856365.1 Brienomyrus brachyistius | reverse complement strand
AGGGCAGCCACATGGCACGGTCACGCTGACTGGTTTACCTGCCTGCTGAAAACCTGGCAAAGGAAGCAGAACCGATCATCAAGCCCATCAGAACCGTGGCCGGTTAAGTAACACGTAGCGTGCCTGGCAGCAGGGTGCAGCCGCTGAGTCAACTGCAACACATCATCAAGTCTTAAAAACCAGCTCACGTCGCACTTCGTAAAGTTCGAACTGCACGTATGCGAGTCCTATTTCCTATTCGCGGTTTAATCGAATTGAAACAGTTCATATACATAAGAGACGAGCAGTTAATTATTCCAGCTATAAATTTAGTACAAGCAACCATGCAAGTTCAGCCACAGATAGAACCCTGTAACGATACCAATACCTCAGAAAGTATACGGTGCCCTTTTACTGTTCGGCTACAGTCCATATCCCAGTGTGATATTTGATTTCAGATTAAGGTGCCCCCCACCCCCAGAGCTAGTTTAGCACAAGGGCGAATAACTTCGCCGCGAACGCACAACTTGTAGAGGGGAACAGGGGGGTTAGATTAGTAGTAGAAGTGAAGGCCGCAGTACCGACGACGGAAACCGACATCACGTTTGGGGGGGGGGACGGTATGAAGAGGAACAAAGGGTCCCGAGGGAAGCGCCACAAGCCGACGGACACGTAGGCGACGGGGGAGGAAAACGGCCGAGAGCCCGGCCCCACAACTCGGGGGCAAACGGCGTCAATGTGGGATAAAGTAACTTGTTAACTAGCTGGCGTCGCCTGTTAACCACCCAAGTGCAACTATCAGCACTCAGCAACTATAACACTGAGCTTTTCCCGTCTCTCTAACTTCGTAGTTCCGATTCGTGTCCCGCCGCTGACACATTTTTACAAAGTGAGCACGAACTTCTCCAGGTGCGTTACTGTAGCTCCCCGGTACTCACCTTAAAATAGCCCCCTTCGTAGTGGGTGTTCGGGGGTCCGAATATCGCCACTTCCCAGTTGTAGAGGTCCGACTCGTCCACTAAAGTTATCTTGAAGCCCTCGACCGGCTCTTCCTGGAGACTTTTCAGCTCGAGCATTAGCGCTTTTTGAGAGCTGGCGACGTGGTGAAGTCCGGGCTGAGCCATTCTTCCGTTACTGTATAAAGGCGTTTAATACTCCTGACCTCCAAAAACACGGCGCGCCTCCGAAAACCAGCGGCCTCGCTCTGCAGCGACCCTTTTGCGCCTTTGTTCCCGTGGGCTGTCGGGCTTGGGGGGCTGCTTTTCCTCCTAGGTGGAGCCCGAACGAGCCGGTGACAAAAGTGACGGAGCCCGAGCAGCCCAGAGCTGGGAGCCCTCACACCGATCCGCCCTTTCCCCCCAGGCACAGGTCTTACGGCGGGGCTCTCCGTCCACTATACAGCCTTAACCAGATATCAGCATGTAGTACACTGGTTACGTCGAACAAGGACTGAAATAAAGTGTGCAAAAAAAAAAATCAATAAACAAACAATCACCCACTGTTGAGAAAAGTCTTATCTTTCAGTTTGCTGATACTTCACGCGTACCCCTTCAAATAAACCCAGTCACGGAGAACATAGCTGCACCGTGCATGCTGGGAAATGAAGTTTCAAGAGTCTTCGCAGTACCGTTTAGTCGAATAATGTTTGATCAAGACACCTAATGTGTTCTAACTTTTTAGGCCCGCAGGTGATTGGAAGATTAAGGGAAGTGTGTCTGTCAAAAAAAAACATAAATTAAATACCATTCGTTCTTGGCCAGGTTCGTAGAAACGTCACAGCAGGTGAGGCTGCTTAAATTTGCAGAAGAGGCACTCCAGCTATTAATTAAAACGTTCTTAACGATAGCAGGTGAAAAAGCATCAAGTTTGTCGGGATTAAAAACGGGTGCGCATTGTTTACATCACTTTATTATTTTTTTTTGTTATTCAGTACTTTTGCTCTGGAAATGAGTGGACTAAGTATATACAGGGGTTGGATAATGAAACCGAAAGACCTGGTTTTAGCCCACAATAATTTATTAGCATGTGTAGGACCTCCTGTTGCAGTTTGTCTTGGGATGACAGATACAGGTCCTGCACAGTGGCCAGAGGGATTTTGAGCCGTTCCCCTTGCAGAACAGTGCAGAACCACATGCAGTGTACAATATTTGAACCACTGGGTGAACATGGTCCACCAGAATGATTCTGTAGTCCTTGGCAGTGATGCCCTATCCAGAAGAATTAGTGGGCTTAGGGAATGCCACAATCACATACAATATGTACATTTTCATATAAAATAAATGTGGCTTGGATGTTGTCACGTGATTAAAGGGGAGGGGGGAGCTGTACTTGAAAGCCATTAGAAAGAAAACAGTCTATGGTATAGGTTATATATCAGCACGTGACTTAAAAAGATTATCAGTACTAATTGGATAAAATTCTGGCACGACAACCAGAACACATTCTACTATGGCTCCTTGGCCAGTGGTGGGAACACATCAGGTCACAGAAGTCATTCCCACTGAGCTTTTTATAGAGCTGCACAGGGACGGTTATTGAGCATAAACAAAACAAGCACACAGTGAGCATTTGAAGAAATCGAATAAAAAGAACATGTTTCTATCAGATTTTATTGACTCACCTAAACACAAAAGGACTACAGCGGCGTGCCTTCTATGTGTACATGCTCTCCTCTTTAGAAGGAGTGCCGGTCCTTTAAACGCCTTTTGCTTTATGTGTTTCAAAAACATCAGCACAACATACTGCTGGAGAAGAAACAAAAGGTATTACAGGTTACCTATTTTCAAAGATATAGTGGTTCGATTAGACTCTACAGGTATACGAACCAAACTCAGCAATCGAGAAACTTGCTACAATTTAGCAGAATAAAGACAGTCTTTGCAGGAGACGTTTGCTTCCACGCCATGGAACAGCATGTCTGCATTTATACCTCCATTCAACTGAACTTTATTCTTTCACAAAGTCAAATACACCAAAAAGATCCCCTTTACCCAGTTTAAAATAAAGCATAAAAAAATCAGTTTAAAAGCAACATTCCCAGTAATTTTTTCAAATCATTTGCATGAGATAAAAATTAACAATCTTATCAGACATATGTGCTGTTCACATTATTAAAAAAAGTATAAAAACAAAATAACCAGGGAAATGTATGTGCGTATGTCTACTAGTTTTGACACTGTGTACATTCCTGCTCTTGCAAGAAAACCAACTTCTGAATAAATATTTTGCACTGTAAATCTTACAAGTATTTACTCTTCTCATTTTGCACCACTCACTTATGCATAACTGAGCTGAAGCACATCCTAAAAGCACGGATATTCATTCTTAATGTCCTTGAAGAAGCGAACAGAGGTGGAAAGTTCAGGTCCTGCAAGTACAAATCCAGACCAAGATTTTGCTTCAGCCAAATCAGCTGAGCACTCTTATATTCAAGACTAAGACTCATATTCAACTAGTCTGTTGAAACTAAATCCTGGTCTGGATTTGTACTTTCTGGACCTGAACTTCCCACCTCTGGAAAGACACGCCCTACAGTCAAACCATACAGATAACGGGGCATCGGGAAGACGGCTATGCATGGAGATGGACAGGATTTGGCCTGAATGCACTATTAAGTCCTAGTCTTTCAGCTGGGAGTCCATTTAGAGGTGGATTCTCTCCTTGCGGCTGCAATCATACAGGAGTTGCGCTAATGCTATATACGCCGAACGCAGAGGACAGGAGAAGGCAGCGCTGAGAGGAAGGACACTGGGATGCATCTGACGCGTGGTGTGTTAGAGCGGCACGAACGTAGCTGATCTGACATGGGCTCATGATGGGGGGGTGCTGCCGGGAGAGGGAGCAGAAGAGACGGGCTCACGGCCCCCACAGCAGAGGGACTTAAACCTCCAAGGCAGAGACAGGACTCCTGGTTAGGGTAATCAAGGCCAAAATATCTATTGGAGGAATTAACGTGATGCTGCTAGTGGAAGTGTGTGTGTGTGTGTGGCGGCTGGGAGTCAGGAGGGGGGTGCGCTTCCATCTAGGCTTTATATTGTCAACTTCCAGAGAACAGAGTTTGAAGATGATCTATAATGGATCGAAGTATCCACCAGTCGCTCCTAAAACTCAACCACACAAAGAAAATGTATACTTGGAGATGCCAACAAGATACAGGTAACCTGATGAGGAGCCAGCTACTAACATAAGCAATTAAAACATGTTGGTCTCCAGAGTGCTGAACAGGATCAGTTACTCTGGACAATGAAGTATTCAAAGGTAACGAGGAGAAGCAGTGATCCAGGCCATCAGAGAGGTACATCTTCATCCTCACAAACCCAAAGAGCTCAAGCACTCTGGCATGGGAAACTGAGCTCTGAGCAAGATGGATCACACTCATTCCAGGAAACAGGAAACCTTCCATTCAGGGAAAATTTATTACATGAAAATGAAATTAAGTCCATAAGTCCGTAACACTGGCCTGGACAAAAGCCTGTATCCTCTTGATCCAGTATAGCTACTGCATCAAACTATATTACATGTAGGATAATAACTTTTCTTCTCCTTTTGAGGAATTGTTGGCTAATGAGAATAAGTCTGAGTTGAGGAGGGAGGGAAAACTAAACAGAGAAAAGTGGCTGGTAGCGAAAATCAGACCACTGGAGATGCAGTCTGAAATAACAGGAGCAGGACCGCAGCAGAGAAACCGGACCCAGGCGTGTCAGTTTTCAGAGGTGCAGCTCGCGATGACAGAACGCAACAGGACAGAAAATGTTAAAAAGGGGGAAAAGGCCAGTTTCACCCGGAAGCCTGAAAAGACCCCATAGATGAGAGGTTAGAAAGCGATTGCAGTAAACAGAGATGTGGAGGGAGACCACATCGCAGGAAGCTGAACTAGACCATGTGACAGGAAGTACTTAGAACTGAGGGGAAAAAAGCATTGATGCAGTGGTTTAATTACAGTAAATGGGCCACAAGACTGAGTAAATAGGTTTGAGGGTAAATAGTCTGGGGAACAGGTATAAGCGGAGCTGCTAATCAACTGAGAAAAAGAAAGTAAGAGTGAACGAGAGGGGGACATGGGTGTAACGGACACTGTCGTTACAAGGTTTGTGCCTGTGTGTGTGTGTCCGAGTATGCGAGCATTTTCGGGGCAGAGGGGACAACTGGACACAATCAGCACTTGGCGAAGGTCTGCTTGATCTCCTGTAGCACGTTCTCCAACAGCGATGGCTCGTCGCATTTGGCGTCAATCGACACAGTCTGGTCAACCTGAGAGGAGAGACATAGTAACAGGAAGTCAGGAGACCACAAAGGAAACAAAAAAATGGAGAAGGGTGTTTTACTACTAAACATTATACTGCGCAAGAAGGGGGAGAAAGTCATACAATGTATATTTTAGTAAAGAAAAAAAAAACATAAGTTACAAAGTGAAATGGTTTCTGGAAAATTTTCTATACACTCACAGTTTTGACGAGCAGACAGACATGGTGGCCCTGGATTGACCTGCTGTACATAGAAGCACAGGAATCGATTCTCTCCACAACTGGGGGGGAGGGAGAGAGAAATGGATCAGCTAATGTCATTGCCTGCATGCGTCTGAAGATCTTCAAATTCCATATTCAAGGTCTTCCAAAAATCTTCATGCTTAATATCCATAGTGCTTTATCATCCCTACCTCATTTCCCAGGTCTCATGTTTTATTTAAAAGGCAGAGGACCGTTTCTGACATCAGTCTGCCTTCCTCACTCGCACAGAGCATCCAACCCCCCTCCACCCCCACCCCACCCCCGCCCACCGAAGGAAGCGTACCGGAGAAGTGGTGGTGAAAGCAGATCCTGGCGAGGAGGTGGTGGAAAGGCATGCTGACGCCCTCTAGCCGCACAGAACTCCCCTTCAGGTCCCCGGATTCCAGCAGTTTGGCGAATGCGTCACTGGCAAAACGGCAGCATGTTACCAGGCCTGGATTTCTGACCACGACCGGAGCGAACGCACCGCGGGCCGAGAGGAAGCCCAAACAGAGAAACACAGGAGGAGCGTGCAGCGTGATCCGCAATCGTCGAGGGCATTACGCCGATTTGCCACAATGTGTCACTACAGCTTCAGCGACAGCGCATTCCTTCCTATGTTTTCTTCAACACAAAGTCAGACAGTGATAATGAAAATGTGCTCAGGCAGAGAATGTTTAGTGCAATGCGAGGATGGACCAGCGGGGGAGTGGGGGGCAAATCATGCTCCGGCATGGTACAAGGCAACCGGGCCAAGTGTGAGACCTCCCTTTGGAGTGTCAGCAAGCCAGCCGAGGACACGCCCACGTACCTGTAACAGGGAGTGGTGATCAGGTAGGAGGTGCAGGTAAAGTGCAGTTTGAAGTCTAGTTTCTCATGAGTGGAGGAATCCTCAGACTGTGCAAGAGAAAAGAAAACACACACACACAAACACGCGCGCGCGCAGACACACACACACACACACACACACACACACACACACACACACACACACACACACACACACACACACACACACACACACACACACACACACACACACACACACACAGTTAGGTGCATCCTAAACGTTCACTTCCCATTCGCATGTCATTTCACGTTAAATGGCTAAGGGGCGTGTCTGTCATGCAGCAGGATGAAGGACACTCGACCCCAACCTTGACGATGAAGGCGAGGGTCCCCTTCAGCTTCTGCGGCATGACGATGCTCTGCACGGAGAAGACGAAGTGCGCCTCATTTGAGACTCCTGCCAAAACGAGAAGACGTCAGGTTAGTCAACAGCGCTGCAAAGTCAAGTATGAGGAGACAGAGTGGGCTGGGGTTAAAGGGCAAAGAACTAAGCATAAAATAAGGAGATTAAAGGATACTCCAAAGAATTAAAGAATCTTTAATAGGAAAGTTCACTTAAACACGAACATTGTAGTTCCTTCTTTACTCACCAGGGGGCAGCTGGAATGGGATGGTGACAGCGTCGTGTGGGCTGGCACCTTCAGGTCGCTGCAGCTTGGAATTGAGGGAGTCCAGCACATTGAACTCCATGGACTTTAAGAAGCTGCTGCTGCTTTTGTTCTCGAATATTACTGACACCACCACTTGGCTGCCATCTTGCAAGTTGCCCTGGATGTCGTACGCCTGAACAAGGAATGAAGTAGCCTCAGGTATAGCCAGTGGCCGGACAGGGGCACCTCTGCTGTAGCCAGTGGCCGGACAGGGGCACCTCTGCTGTAGCCAGTGGCCGGACAGGGGCACCTCTGCTGTAGCCAGTGGCCGGACAGGGGCACCTCTGCTGTAGCCAGTGGCCGGACAGGGGCACCTCTGCTGTAGCCAGTGGCCGGACAGGGGCACCTCTGCTGTAGCCAGTGGCCGGACAGGGGCACCTCTGCTGTAGCCAGTGGCCGGACAGGGGCACCTCTGCTGTAGCCAGTGGCCGGACAGGGGCACCTCTGCTGTAGCCAGTGGCCGGACAGGGGCACCTCGGGTGTAGCCAGTGGCCGGACAGGGGCACCTCGGGTGTAGCCAGTGGCCGGACAGGGGCACCTCTGCTGTAGCCAGTGGCCGGACAGGGGCACCTCTGCTGTAGCCAGTGGCCGGACAGGGGCACCTCTGCTGTAGCCAGTGGCCGGACAGGGGCACCTCTGCTGTAGCCAGTGGCCGGACAGGGGCACCTCGGGTGTAGCCAGTGGCCGGACAGGGGCACCTCGGGTGTAGCCAGTGGCCGGACAGGGGCACCTCGGGTGTAGCCAGTGGCCGGACAGGGGCACCTCGGGTGTAGCCAGTGGCAGGAAAGGGGCACGGCCGAATACAGCCAATGAAATTCATGCAAAAAGTCCACCACATCAATATGCAGAGTAATTACTGAACTAATCCTGGGAAAAAATGTTGCACTATGCAGCTCATTCAGTAAAACCTTAGCATGTCTTAAAGGAAAAGAAATGAAAATCTCACCTCTGGACCCATCAACAGTGATTTTGATTTGAACACAGATATGAAGCTATTACAAAGTTGCAACCATGCAGGGCTGAATGGGGCAAACCGACCCAGTCCTTCCTACTTAAAAGGTAAGCATTCCACTGAGGTCTCGTTACAGAACCGAGCTTGCACCGCTGTACACGCTCCGGGTGAAGAACACCTCACAGCAAATCTCAAACGTGTCACCCAAAAACTCACCAAATCACCCTACTCGTTAAACCCATATCTGCATCAACATCCTCCATTATCTTTAAATTAATAAACAAAGAATATATAAAAATTAGTCTTTACACTGAAATGCACAGAGCGAGAATCACATGCAAACACTTGCAAGAACCCAGAAGTAAAAGACAGCAGTAGTTGCTTACAACAAAACGGTGTTTCTCAACCCGGTCCTCAGGGATCCCCAGACAGTCCATGTTTTTGCTCCCTTCCAGCTCCCGATAAGAAGCAAAAACACATGGACCGGATAGGGGCTCCTGAGGATCGGGTTGGGAAACACTGCAATAGATGATCAAATGGCTGCATGTTTCAAACATGTGGAATACTGTCCATGCAAGCTGGTGTGTGGGGATGGGATCTCACACAGTTACTGCTCAGTGATGAGAAATGCTAGACAAAACGCTTACTCACCATTTTGATGTAGGGGTTCTCAGCAAGGAGGCAGTAGTTGGACATTGGCTGAAGAGATTAAGGACACGAGAAAAAAAAAAACACATTCACACATTATACATTAAATATCGTATTGTGATTATCAACATTCCTTTCATATCTGCAACACCTGCTTCCTTGTACAATTGCTTCCTTGCATAGTTATAATGCACTATTGCACTACAAATGCAATAAAGGTATGAGCCTACTGTTGACGTAATTTTTCATTAAACCTGTCGCACACTGCGTGACTTAGTAAAACAATTTGGTCATAATCAGAGAGAGGTGGTCTTCTGCGGAGGCCAGAGAGGGTGAAGTTCCTGTTTCTGGTGGTATTTTATTATTATAATATTTTTAATATACTTTTTTCTTGTGCTTATTGTTATGCACATTTTTATTCTTTTTGTGTAAATGTCTGTAAAGCACTTTGTAAACACTGGGACTAAATATAAAAATTGAATGATGGATAATCAGGAAAAAAAAGAATCACATGATATTTTACTGTTTTCTACATATGCATCTTAGAATATCATGTTAAATATTGATATTGTGAAAATCTGGGAAAATACTGTGATCATTTCCAGGGCACGTCACCCTACCCTACATAAGTGTGATTTGGCGAGCAGCGCCCCACAAAAGCATGCTGTAGGTACTGACAGGCAGAGGCTCCTCCTCCTCCTCCTCAGCGGCACCGTTCCGCGCCGACTCTGCTCTTCCCCCGTCGCTATGGTGACGATGATGTCGCTTCTTCTTTTTCTTATCCTTGTCCTCCTTCTCTTTTTTCGGTTTTTTCTTCTTGTGTTTGGAGGATCTCTGGGGTCAGATTAAAAGGGTTTAGGCGAGAGCTCCAGACAGCCCTTATCGGGCCATGCAGCGATCGACTGTGTGCATGTGATTGCAGCAGTCACAGGATGGGGGCGCCACTGTGCAAATGCGCGTGTCGAGATAGAATTCACCCCTCGTGTTTCTCTCCTACCACATGAGCACTATTATGACATGAATTCATGAAGCAGGCTGTAATATGTTCACGAGAAGGTGTACTTAAAAGCTCTCCTGAAGAGAGCAGGTACTTGGCTCAGACCCATTACTGAAAATCCTCTCCTTCAATAGGGAGAATGGGCAGCCAAGACGTCATCATCGTTTAGTCATCGGCAGTGACTCACAGGCTCCTCAAGCTCAGTGTCTTTGGGCTCGTCCGGCTCAGAAACCGGGGCTGCATCAGGGGCGACCTCCGGAACTGGAACCGCTACCTCCTGTGGAGGTAAAAACTGCCCTTTAAAGACGGCCAGACTGGAGTGCCTCACACACGTAGACACAGCGGGACAGGAATCGCTAATTCAGCTCATGGAAAGTGGGCCAGTATTCACACATGACCCACGGGGGCTGGGAGCAGATGCGGCCTTTAACTCTTGCTGAAGGTCAAATATAATAGCCCTCTGTGAAATGAATAGGGGTCACAAATGCAAGTCAAACATCACTTTAAGCAGACAGCTGTGTTCTGAGGTAGCTGTTGCTCATTAAGGAAACAGCAGTAGCGATGAAATCAGTGTTTCCTAATCCGCTCCTCGGGGACCTGCAGACAGTCCACATTTTTGCTTCCTCCCAATATGGAGCTGAGATGAAGCAAAAAAAAAAAAAAAAAAAAAAAAAAAAAAAAAAAAGGACTGGGTTGAGAAACACTGCTTTAAAGGATGGGTGACCAAAGCCACCCTTAGGAAAGGTTTTTAACCACAGATAACAGATTATTATACGAAGTCGCATTTCCACAAACGTCTTTAAATGGGCTCTGATATTCCTGAAGGCAGACGCTCCAAATGAGTTCTCCTAAATGTTACATGGGCTCAGCTGGAAATGCGCTTCCACAGAGAGCAGAACAGAGGCGGCCTGAGATGACAGAGGCGAGAGAAAGAGGGAGGATAATGAAGTAAGAGGTATGAGGCAGTCAGGCCCCAGCTGAGGAGAGTCAGTCTGCCACCCAGAGGATAAGCTGGAAAATGGGATCTGCCCCGAGGTTTCCTGAGCACCGTGAAGCACAGGGCAAAGAACCACACAGACGAGACTAACGAATCAGACAGAAGGTGACAGAAACATGTTTCAAACTGATACAAAACACACAGCAGACAAGAACTAGCATTGGTAGAATGAAAACTACAGGACCTCGGGTACATATGACAGCAAGAGAGTACAGAAGAGAGACTTCCAGAGACATGGGGGAAAGGAGGGGGGAAAGGTGACATGGGGGCCAAAAAATAAAAACAAGAGAGAAACTCGACCTTTTTATTAGAGGGCACTGGAGCACTAGAGAGCCAAAAATCCAGATCAGATACCTAGAATTAAGAGGAGTGGGAGCGGTTAGGGCAGTCATACTGAAATGAAGGTAAGCCGTAACAGTCACTCAGGAAGCATTCCTGACAGCAACTTTGTCTCATTTCAGAAACTAACCCAAAACAAAATAAACATGTCCAGATTCTGGGTGTATGTGGAGCTCCCCCTACTGGTCATCGTTTGTGCAACGCTGGCTAGTTCCCGCTGTACCTGTCTCTAGCGGTTACGGTGCTGTACCTCCGCCGTTGTCACGGCAGGTGGAGTCGCCACTTCTGCAGTCGCGGCCAAAGCCGCGGGCTCTTCCGCCGACCCCGCCTCGGGCTCGTCTCCCGTTTCCTGCCTATGTTTGTTCTTTTTCTTCTCTTCTTTGCTTTTCTGCAGGGCAGAGAGCAGTGGGATGTTACTGGATGTCGCTGGAGAGGATGGGTGAGGACGGACCGAGCGTTACAGAGCCTAACTGTTACAGAAGTGTACAACCACAGTGAAAGACTTTCCAGGAAAAGCGGGAGATTGGCAAAAGCATACACTCGCCTTCCGCTCTTTGCTCTTCCTCTTTTCCTTCTCTTTCTTGTCCTTCTTGCTCTTCTTCTTCGGCTCCTGAGCAACACCCTCCCCCTCGCCCCCCTCCACCGGACTTTTGAGGGCGTCCGGGGGCCGGTGTGTCCTCGCGGGCAGCTTCTCGCTGTCCACCAGTGGCCTGCGGGAGACAGGCGACCGGTGATGAGGAAAAGCAGCGGCGAGAGATCTAAAGCCCGAAGAGTGATGGGCACGAGCCTGTGAGCAGCAGGAGGGATAGCAGAGAGCACGACGACAAGCCGCGTCCTGCCTGTTTAAGGCGCATTGTCATAAGCAGCATGATGTAATGCAGCATAACCCAGGCAGGGCCGGTCAGAGTCTGCCTCAGAGAATTCACTGCCTATTTTTAACTATGGGGACTGCGCCATGTAAAATCAATACTGTAGATTCTGACTCATTCAGCTTAAATACGACATTAATCATTTAAACAAGCAGTGAAATTCACTGAAGCGACCCAGAACACTGGCCATACCCACAGCATGCATTGCTTCATTCCTCTCTTTGATTTCAGGTTACATTCTCAAGCCAGGCAAAGCTTCAACTAATTCTGGGCTCAACAGGTGCACTAGCTAAACCAGCATTAAGGTTGAATTGTCAGAATCTGCCTCCCTGACAAGGACGTCCCATGAGTTTAAACGAGTCTGAAGCAGCACACTGGTCCGATACCCATGGTGGGCTAACTTACCTGCGTGTGGCTCCCGTCACCAGACTGGGAGAGCGGCAGAGGGGTGTGTGCGTGTGACAGAGGGGGAGAGAATCACAGGACACTGCATCACGACAGTGTGTCGCATGAAAGTTCGTGGAAGGACGTGTTTACTAACTAGGAACCATAGCTGCTGGAGGGCGTACTTCACACATACGTCTCTGCGGTTTCAGACTGGGGGGGTACATATGTACATCGTACATATAAATAAATATGAAAATATACCCTAACGCATTTAGAAGAGAGTAATGGTGATATATGTGTTTAGAACACAAAATACGTGGAGAGAAAAATAATGGCCACAACGGCCGAAAGAAAGATGGTACTAACTTATCGAGGTCTATGTCGAGAGCTTTGTGGGGGTCGTTGGGGTCCTTGTCATCTTCATCACTGGGCAAAGCATTCTGGGATAGAAAGAGAAAATCACACATCTCTTTAGGGCAGGAGGGCCTGTTAGACATGCTCGGAACCTCCTGTGGATCTTTCAGCTTCATCTCATTTAGTTTCTTTTAAAGTTTGTTTTTAATCTGTAATTGAGCGACAACTGTAATTAGCATCTCAAACGTGCTGGCTGACGGCTGCCTGCCAGCCGCACCCCCGCTACCCCCCAGCTCCCCGCACCTCCGGCATCTCCTCGGTGACGATGTCCACCGTATGTGCCGGCGTGATGTCCTCCTCGCTCTCGGCGCCCGACTCTGCCCGGTGACCCCGGCCACATTTATCCTTTCTCTTCTTCTTTTCCTTTTTCTTCTTCCTCTCTGCCTTCTCCCTCTGCCGTCGCTCCTCCTCCAGCTTCACATACTGGTCAGACATGGGCATCCCTAAGAAAGCACACCGGGAGGGGGGTCGGGAGGCAGGGAACAATGTCAGTAAAAAAAAATTAAAAATGTTAAAAAATCAATTAGCTCCATTTCTGGGCCACGTGGAAACAGCAGAGCGAAACACCCGGTGTGACCCGACAAAGTGGGTCGAATGAAACCCGAGGGACCAGAAAAACAGCTCCTACACTTTGGATCGACGAGATTCACATCGGGGGATGGCGAATTGAAATTCTTTTCCTAGGGTCATGGGGTTATATTCAGCAAAAGAGAAAATGCGCTATACGAAATCGCACAAGACCAAGGCAGTACCCTAATACCAGTAAGAGGTGACAGTATACGGTACATTATACCGTAGTATAAAGCATACAGCATATTCTGCAGTACACAATACAATAGTGCCATAAATGAAACGGTACAAAAGCAGTAAGCTATAAGAGGGCACGGTGCAAGTGTCAAAATCGGTCACTGCCTTCAATTACTTCACATCTCTCACACGTAATTACAAAGCCCAGAACGCAGAAAGGGCTTCCTCTCAGCCAGCTGAGACCAAACGGCACTAACATGACAGATGAACACAGAGGATGGAAGAGGAGGAGGCTGAACTGCGCAGAGAGCAGCTTCTGCGCAGGGAGAGGAGAGGCAGGGAAAATCTGCTTTATCAATCCCCGAGGAAGGTTATCCACCTGGATCGGACGACTTGACTATCCGCGCACCGAAACATGCAGAATGGTGACGCTCCCAGACCCACCTGGGACTTTGAGAGGCACGCTGAGGTCGATCTGCACCACTGGAATGTGTTCCACACCTGTGCTGTCTGCATACACCTGTAGGCACGGACAGAGACAAGCCCAGAGTCACCGCAGTCATTTCATCAGCGCCCGCGGCTCGGAATCACCACGCAAAACAAATGCCTGGAAATCAGTCCGCATGTTGAAACATCACTAGAAAGAGTGTCAGCAATGGCATAGGTGCATTTCACAAGTACCGATTTACACCAAAACAGCCTGTAAGATGGCTACACATATTAACTGCACAGGCGGGCACATGGAGCCCCTACTTTGTAAATACTGCCCGTCCTTCAGCGGTTCTGTGGGCGTCTGGACTGCCAGCACAGAATGAGACCTGCTGGTGGCTCTCGGTGCCTAACAGGCAGCCTTCACCTCTCCTGCACAGCGGTGGGATGGAGGGGTCCACACAGCGGCTCACCTTCTGGGAGGACGGCGAGGCCTTGATGTAGAACGGGTTGTTCGCCTGCTCCTGTTTCCTGGCTTCTCTCCGCTACAAAGAAGCATTTGAAAATGATTAGCGGCACGTACAGGTTAGGAAAGCATGCCGCGATTGACGTGTTCAGCATAAGCAGGTACACGGATGAAGTACAGGACGAGCTACTTTAAACCTGAAAGGCTCCTCTGCTTGGCTAAATATTTCAACTCTTCTTGTGCTTTTACTGGTTTGTTTCCTTGATTGAAAAACTCATCCGGCTGTTTCACATTAACATCAGTGACACGCGCATGATTACAGGCGACCAATCAGCACACAGCAAGAACTCCTTTTTAACTGAAATGGTAGTTTGCGAAACCTGTCCTAGCTTACAGCGTCCCTCTTGACATGGATTAGACAGTCGCCCTACGCTGTACGCGATCACAGCACAGATTTCAGTGAAACATCAGAGGGATGACAGGGTGTGAATGCATTTTTTGCTGGGGTGGATCATCGTACCATTTTACTGAATCTTAGAATTCAGCTGATTCATTAAACATGTTCTGGGCAGACAGCTGCCCAGCTTTTGCAGGTAAATGAAGATCCTCACAGCAAAATACACACGGCAAACTACACATACAGTAAACGCATCACAGATGTAAATCAGGAAGAGCGACTACTGGGAGATGTTCTCTGATTTTTCAGATTAACAGCTAGCATGGGACGCTGCTGCGGTGAGCGCCGTACCCTGGCCAGCTCCTTCTCGTCCACCTCGGTGTGTCGGGGGCGAGTGTGTCGTGGCTCTTCCTGGGCGAAGACGGCCTTGGGCTTCTCATCCTCGGACTCGCTCTCCGACGGCGGCTCGTTGATCCAGGCATCGAGGTCCAGGCTGGAGGCGACATGGCGGTTTAGTGCTGATTACCGCGATTGGCATGAGGTGCCGAGTGTCCGACATGCCGGAAGGGAAGCGGGGGCTGGCGGGAGGTACTGACCCCTCGGGGACCGGCACTTTCTTCTGTGCCTTGGGGGCCACAGGGTTGAGTTCCCCGGCAAACAGGGCCGTGACCTCCTCAGCTACCTCCACCTCCTTCTGCTGCAGCTTCTGAACGTATTTCACCAGCTGTAAGATGCAGGAGGCCTGGGGACGAAGGGAGGTGGACATGGTAAGAAAGGAGCAAGCGTGTGGATTGGTCAGCGGGGCCCACGCCCCCGAAGGGTGATTGGTGTGAACCTGACGCTCACCCTCTCCTGCACTTCCAGGTTGGCGCTCTGGACGAAGAGCGGCAGCCTCTCAATCAGCAGCTGGCTGGTCTCCTGTGCCACCTGCTTGTCAGGAACGCCCTCCTGGCCACGTAGGACGGTGGCAAACAGCTTGGCTACATTCTGCACGTAGACTGCCTGGATGTGCCCGGGTAGGGTGGCCATTTTGGGCCGCAGCATCGCCTCCAGGGTCTGCAGTGGGTCCTTCAGGTGCCTGCGGGGTGAGTCACACTTCTACCATCACCCACGTCCGTGTTCCCAACATAACATCTGGCAGTCCCATCATTTTGACAGTCTACCGCAGGGTTCTCAAAGTCTGAACCGTAAGTTAATCAGGACATAGGTGATAACTATATTGATTGATAAGGTGGATTAATGTCAAAAGGCTTAATGTGGTTTCAAGTACAAAAATATGATGCAGAACTACCAAACTCTGCACAAACGTAACTCGTCATAATGTCATAGAGTCGTAAAGATCAGTCTTTAATAAAGTTCCCAATATAACGTATTGATGTCCTTATCAAAAATTATTGTTAGTTCATTAACATTCATGAAATGTTGTTTTGTTCCAGACCACTGAACAAAAATCTGATGAGAACCTTTGGTCAAAAAACATTAGAAAACCCCTGTTCTACAGAGTTACGCTGCATTATTCTTTGAACAGAGCGGCCAGTTAGGTCTTGCAGGACAATTGAAAATGTCGCCATGCAGGGTTAATTACAGCTAAACCAGCAAGGAGACGTTGAGAACAGCTGTCCATGTTTCAGCCCCCACCAGGCTTCAAGGCTCCTCTTCTCGTTCTACATCAGGCCCCACATACGGCTCACAGGTGTCCTCTCACACATTACAATGCTTTACATCACCGCTGATCACAAATCTGACAACTAAGCCACAGTACAGTCTAAACTGGCTAAAAGTACACCGGTACGTACTCGGAGAACTCGCCGCAGATCCATGCCGCGGCGTACAGAACCTCGCAGATGCCGTTGCGCTGCGTGTTGCCGGTGAGCATGTGGGCGTTGTCCAGTAGCATGGCCATCTGAGCCACAGCGAAGCCCCGGATGGCCTTCACACGGATGGCCACATCCAGCATCTGCGAGGCGATGAGGTGCCCGTGGCGGGTCCCCTCCAACCGGGTCAGCTCCACCAGGATGCTGATGTACCTGGGGTGGGGAGGGCAGGGTGGGACAGAGTACTGTCATTCAGGCCAGATTTGAAGTGCAACTCCACCTTCACCAATTAAACACTGGCCTAGGCTGGGGATTCCCATAGTGGGGGATGCAACAACCGGAGGGGTCATGTGACACGGGGGGGTTATGAATGGGCACACACTATTGCACCTGTCTTCTCCCCCATTTGTCAACAGAAATGGATTTGGGAATAGAAGACAAATGTTTACAAATGTGTTTAGAGTTTGACTCTCTGAAAATGAATCTGTTCACATAGTGCTTTAGTGTTCCAAAGGTCACAATGCAGATTTAAAAAGATGTTTGTTTTACACTCAGCTATTTGTTCAGTGACTTCACAGTACCTGGTACACAGACTGGCTCCCTAAAAACAAATATAGGAAGGAAGTGGTGGCATTAGATGTTTGCCTGAGTTAGCCCTGTGTTTTTGCTGATGGCAAGGCTGTTTCAGAATGTAGCACCAAGGCTCTCTAAACACACCCAGCGACCCAGAGCTCATTCTGAGCTCCATAAAGGTCTCCTCGAGACACACAGCCACACGACCAGGCATCGAACGTCTACATATTTCATCTTATTCCCTGAGCCAAACCTGGCATACTGGGTACCGGTTTGTACTGACCACTCGAAGTTGGTGATGTACTGGTAGTTGCTCTGGCTGCAGATGTCGATGATCTTGGTGAGCAGCTCATCGCGGTAAGTGGTTCCCTCCGCCTTGTCCATGTGCAGCATCAGCTTCTTCACGATCTCCATCAGGTTCTTCTTGGAAACCTTCACACACAGGCACACACACGCAGAAGTTCAAGGCGCCTACAGGCCCCTCCTTTGGTTCATACTTTAGATGAACAAGTCGCTGGCTGGTGCAACAGCACTATGATAAATGGCACACACTGGATCTTAATGTGGGATTAATAAATGCTAAATGCATACAAGCATATATATCCATACTTCAAAAACTCTACTGCCTGATATAGTGCCTGCTGTAACACTAGGATTCAGATGCGGCATCGTTTGCAAGAAAAGCCATCACTGAATGCTACGGTATCAGGCTCTGGCCTGAAAATCACTTAACCTTGATTTAGAGCAGTTTCCCCCAATCCGACCCACAGACAGTCCATGTTTTTTCTCCCGAAGGCATTAGACAGTTTAACTAAACTGGCAAAAAAAAATTATAATAAAAAAAAGCACTACCATGCCGTAAAGAAGATCAAGGGCCCGAAGTCGAATGGACTCGTCTTTGTCGTCCAGACACTGCAGGATGAGGTCCTTGTGGGCCTGCACCGACTTGGGGTGGGTCTTCAATATCTTTGACATGGCCAGCAGGCCCAGGTACTTCACTAAAACACATGCAAGACACTCATTGGGCAAGCTCCTGGACACAGGGCTTGACACAAAGACCATAATAGTCACTGCTGACATCTACACACCACCCAACAGAGCACTAGGCACCTATGGACTGCTCTGCACGTAAGCTGTCACTGCGAACACCGAATGTATAGAACAAGCAATATTGGTCATAAAGACAATATCATAGGGCAAATGCTACACTACGCTTGTAGTTCTGTCTCCTGCCAGCTGTTTATTATTAGACATATTCCCCACTGAATGATGATTGGCCGTCCTTATTAAGCAGAATCATGAATAATGGTGGACAAATGTTGAACCAGATGAAAAACAGCCAGGGTTATAAAAATATAGTTAGTGCGGTGAGTCAGTGGCTCCGGCGATACATGAATATAAATGAAGCTATTTTTCCTAACATTGATACAAGAGTATTTTAGGAAAAACATGGTTTCAGGGAGAAATATAAAAGCAAAGCAAAAACCGGCAAGTTTATGTAAACTATCCTGGTCTGCTCACAACAGTGTAACCCAGATAAATTTTGCAAAATGTATCCAAATTATTTTGGGAAGCAAAATAAATGTTGACATTAAATTATGGTGCACAGAACAAAAGTACATCTCGCTTTGGGATTTGGAGAGGTATTTAAACTAGAATGCGACGTTACTGAGAATACATGTTATTTTGGCGGTTAAAAAGCCTCTATAGACCGTCACCAATATGTCCGTCTTGTGACAGATCAAGCTATTGGCTGTCCAGCTAGCTAACTATAATCAATAGCCATTTCACATATCTTCTTGTAACAGAAAAACCAACAGCTGATGTCTAATCCACAATGTCTTTTCCTTAGAAAAAAATGGAAAAACTGATGGTTGGTGATGATTAAAGCATGTGATGTTAATACTTATAATAGCATGATAACAGCAGTAAATGAGTCATACACCCTGGGGTCACGTATTCCAGCTGTTTAGTGGTCGGTGCACAGAAACAGCCCTCTGCTTAACACGCAAGGCCGAGCAGGTGCCGCTCACAGGTCTGTTTCCACCACAAAACCACCATCACCCGAAGGCGGTGATGGATGTCCAGTTACCAGGGACATGGGTCTAAATGCCTGAAAGGACGCAGACAGCGTGGGAACGGCACAGCCGCTGACGGCAGCCTCACAGTTCTGGTCCGAGTCCTCGATCAGGATGCGCAGTTTCTGCACGCAGAGCTGGGGGCGAGAGGGAGGGAAAACTGCTGTTGGAGACACTGCAGCTTACATGTGAAAAGCTTATAATTTCGCGACAAAATGCACGGCTGCATGGTCTGTGGAAGGATCATAGCTAACTGTCCTGAGACTCACGCAAACAAGTTTAACAAGCCTGTTGTATTCAGCGACACGTAATGCACTTGACAAAATAAATTATTTAACTGGATTGTAAAGGGTTCATCTCAGTATTCATGGGAGAGTATTTAAAAAAAAAAAAAAAGAGCCAAGACAGAGAAGCTGGAAAAATACCTGAATACTGGCACTATGATTGGGCATCCCAGAGGAGAGTGAGATCAGCACTGCAGAGACAGACAGATGCTTATGAAGTGTTAGGTACAGGCCGGGCACTGTCAGCACAGTGCCTACATCAGAGCGTGCAGGAACACACGCAGACGGGCACACGGTCCACAGTATCCAAAGATCTTGCTAAAGATTTTCCATAACTACTGATAACATATTATAATTTAATTCAGAACACATTCACCAGCAGCAATTATCAAAAAAAGGTAAAGAATAAAGTCATTATCATCTAGCAGAATAAAACCAAATCTCATTTTACAAATCTCTAATCACTAAACAAACCAAGATAAAGTTTATGATCTGATTTTATTTTTTTTACACAAAGCTCAAACCTGCAAACACGCAGCTAGCCTTTTCAGCATTAGTGACAAGTGACCGTGATTTTACAGCACAAATGTGACCCTGATCTTTCACGTCACTGTCCTCAAACGAAAACAGAACTGCAGATAAAACGATACCGACCTGCAATGACAGTGTTGACGCACTCATACAGCAAAGACATGGCTGAGGTACTGAGGAAGGAAAAGGTAAACAAGGTGTAGGGGCAGGTCAAAATGAGGCCTCTCATACAGGCAGATAACAGAAGGTTTAGTCTGTCAAAACATTCTCAATAATAACAATCATCTTCCCTCTCATCAACTACTACAGGCCTTGAGGCGGATTTCCACAGGAACTGTGCTACACTAATTTTAACCAACAAAAGATGGGAATATTACTAATGTGACTGAAGCAAAGATATTGTCCTCCTCTCACAGTATCTATTAATCACAAAACCAGCTGTCATTGGGTGGCAAATCCACAGAACCCAGTGTCGACACACCTGCTCGCCACCCTACCTGTGGATGAGGTTTGTCAATGGTTCGATTAACTTCTTCCCCAAGCGAGGCTCCAGGGGAGTGAGGGCCCCAAACTGAGGAACAGAGATGGCAGGAATTAACGGCAAACCACTTCAGGCAGGCGGAAGAGAAGCAGGCACTTCAGACCAGCTCTATAGCAGGAAACAATGGTTTTATTGTTGCAGACTTTCAGGCCTCTGCTCTTCCAGTGGTTAAAACAACAATCTAACGCCGATTTACCGACTGTATCTTAGCGTACAGAAGGAGCGAGCGAGAGGGGAAACGGGAGACACACGCAGGCAGCCTTGCCGGGCCACTCACCAGCTTTATGATCTTGATGAGGACCCAGTTGTTAGTGGAGGAGGTCATGAGCTTGAAGAAGAGTGGGGCCAAGGACAGGTAGTTTTTGGGGTTCCGTCTGGCCAGTTCACAGATGACATTCACAGCCGCTGACTGCACCCCTGGGACACATGGTGACGGCAATTAACTATGAGGAGCCAGTACGACGTTTGCATAGCTGTTGTAGACTACAGAAGTTAATTTAAATTAATTCCTCCAAGGTGTGTCCCAGTTTTCAGAAACAGCATAACCAATCAGTATTATGACAGTCATCTTTGACAATGCCTAAGTGTGTGCAGGATTGAATAATGGAAAATGTGTCCTTTTCATCACACTCATGTGAGTTTTACTTGCACAACAATGTTGAGGGCAGAACAAAAAATGATTGATAACCAATCAAACTGTAGAGGAGGTGGGTCCAAGCAGCTAGTGGAGGCAGGGGCAAAACATCTGATTGATTGGTCCTGCTTCCTCTATTTGCTTGGACCCACTTCCTTTACAATCTGATTGGTTCTGAGAGGTAACCAATCATTTTTTTGTTCTACCCTCAACATTTTTGCGCAAGTCCCATGGGCTCTCAGCATGGTCCCCTGCTTCAGAATCCCTGTGCTTCTTTTTTCATGAATTCAATTTACACCACTAGTAATCTCACCCTCCTAACCCATTTTTGCTTCCCTCACCAGGGTCAGGGTCCTCCAGCTTCTCCTTAAGACGGGGAAAGGCCGGCCGTAAGGACTCTGGGTATTTCAGGAACACTTTGTACATGATTAACACAGCCTTCTTTCGGATGAATGGTTTAGTGTGGGACATCTGAGACAGAGTGGGAGTAAGTAGGAATTAAGTAAGGAAAATGAAATGATACAGGAGCAGAAGAGGAGAAGGACAGAGGTGCTTACCAGAGTCATGATGTCATTGGCCAAGTCCCGAGCGAGGTCAGGGGTCACAAAACATGACAGGCCAGTCAGAGCGACTCCTGTGTCATACTGGTTAGGACTGCTGAGATCCTAAGAGGAAGACAGATGGATGGGGGGGATGGAGGTTATGACCAGCCCCTTACAAGGACAATCTGAATTGGGGGAGGGGGGACGTGACAGACCTTACGGATCTGATTGGTGGTCAGCATGATGACATCAGTGCCTTCATGAAAGCACTGGGAAGCTGCCAGGTAGCCAATCCTCTGTTAGGAAGATGGTATGTTAGAGAGATTCCAGAGCTAAAGCAGGGTGCTGGGCTTTCAGCTCAAATGCGCCACATTTTTGTGGGTCCCTTGAAAGGCCGCCCCTCACCTTGTATGTGAATTTGGAGGAAGACATAACCTCCACGATGTTGAAGGCTGCCCAGCTGACGTCGTAGCCCAGCATCTGCAACTGTGAGGAGGGTGCAGGGCAGGGTTCACGTTATGCAAACAGCAGTGGGCCCTGTTCACATCCAGGCTGTAAACATCAAAACGAGGTGCGATACGACACGACGGGATTTCAATCCTGTGGCGGTGAGAGACCTCACAACCAGCCGCTAATGATGGCAGACAGGCTGCTAGATCCCTTCTGGTGTTCTAGAGGAAACTTGCTATTAGCATCTAAGAGCACTTCATTAGTGTAACTAGCCTGACTGATTACTCATAATAACGGCTCATCAGAATCGGCGTCCCCTGTGTGACGGAGGGAGCCAGTCATATAATAGCCCAGACTGCTCCCACTGGCCAGCTGTGCAGTAAACGTCCGCGCCCACTGTACAGTGAGGATAGCGAGAAGAGTTCAGCTTACGTAGGTGAGCTTGCACACAGCATTGGCCTTGACTGCAATGTTGTCCTGCTTGAGTTCCTGTTTGATCTCATCTATGCAGGTGGAGATGTACTTCGCCTGTGGGGGGGAGACAAAACAGGGTTTAAAATTCATATTCTAATTTTACAATAAAGTATTGTTTTGTCCGTTTCTCCATCATCCATCCACTTTTCCTGGTTGTTGGGACACATATACACACTGACACACTATGGACAATGCAGAAAAAAATTAGCCTAACTGCATGTCTTTGAACTGCAGGTGGGAAGTAGAAGAAAAAGGAGAAAACCGCATAACATGGAGAAGATGCGAACTCCACAGATACAGAACACAGATTCAAACCCACTGAGCCACATCATGCACCCAGTTTCTCTTCAAATGTTAAATAAACATGCAGCCTGGTAGAGTCATAATACATGTTTCCATGAATGTTATAACTTAAATATTATTAGCTTGTTAGAAGGGGTTCAAGTTCAAAGGAAAACCATCTGCCATTTAAAAAAAAATTTTTTAAAAACACATTCGTGTTTAGGATTTTATTTGGGAGTTTGTTGCTTTTAAACAAAGAACAAATGCAAAGGTAACTGAGCTACGCTAATGCGCGCGTCACGCTTGCAGCCACAAGACAGAAAAAGGGGATAACTAAGAAAACTGGATTTCCAGATGAGGAGACCAGCTCTGTGCGGATGTAAGCGATCTGAGGCCGTGCTGCACACACACACCCCCACCAAAAAGCAGAATGGTGGGGGCCGCTAACCCCAGCTTCAGATAAGGCGTCAGTATCCAGTGCAAACTGAACAGGGGAAACTGCGAACGATTCAGGATGGCGAACTAGTGAACAGGATTCACAGAGGGAGGACCAGGGCACTGAACGGAGCCCTTATGGTGTGACGGCAAACATGGTCTGAACACTGGTCTGTCTCACTCTCACACAGCCAGAGCAGACTTACTTCATACAATTATCAAGTGACGACATGCAAACAAAAGGGTTTGTTCCCTGACCTAACCCCCCCCCCCCAGAACATCCACACCTCCCACCCTTCCAGTTAGAAATCCCTTTACGCAAAAACTGACTCTTTGGGGAAAAGTGTTTAATTGCCTTTACTATAATCTATAGCCATTTTCATATATTATCCTTAAACCATATGACAAACAGCACCTTCTTAATGATGTAACTTATCCATTTCATTTCCCTATATAGACACGGCTACATCTTATACAATGGGACTTTAGGTCTCACACACACTGAGTAATGACTCTCCTGCACAAAGCTAGGAGTGGAAAAATTGGTGGATTTTCCATCTCCGTTACGGTGGGCCAAACGATTCATAAGCCTGGCCTAGATAGACACCACCTATCTAGCTACCCTTTGCTATCCGTTGCACAGATGTGCAATCGAGTCGGGTCGTGTGCTGCTGTCCGAAAACACAGTCTGGTTATAGGAAAGAATTTAACAAGAAGGAATCAGTAATAACTAAACAATAAACAGTATCATCAAAGACATCAGGGAAACATAAATAATATCTATGTCAACTGAATTTTGCTTACAGATGGTGTGGCACCCTCGACATTTTTGGGGCTAGTATTATTTACAGAATTATTGTGTTTGTGTTATTGCCTTTTTGGTTATCATCATTTATTGGTAACACTTGGCGGGAGACAAATACTTAGTAATAGCTCAGTTAGTGCTGAGTGTACAAATCACAAACAATTCATCAACAGATATAGTAATTACTTGAGCTAAAAGATGCATTATGAATCATTAACTTGTCATTCGTGACTTGTTCCTTCAGTAGTTCCTTCAGTACTTAGTTCACAAAGGTTTACAGAATTAACAGATATAAAAACAAATGCGGTAACTGCTTGGGATAAAAGTTGCGTCATGATTCATTAATGATGAAAAAACAAGAGGTCAGTATTTCACTGCAATTATTCATGACTTGTTCTTTCAATAGTTCACAAAGGTTTACAGAATTAACAGACAGAGACTGTCCAGATTAAAAAATTGTGAAGCATGTTTTATGATGAATTAACATCATGAGTATGTAACTAAGCCTGTATTTAATTGATACATAAATAACAGTATAATACTAGATTATTATACTGTAATCAAGTAAAGTGTTACTCATTTAGGATACTTAAAATGCTTTGTGTCACTTTTAAACAAGTAGATTCCCGTTTTCACCTTAAATCCCTCTAAGTAACAGGCTATGTCGTTGGCAGTGTGGTACGGCAGTAAACGTAACAAACGAAAACAAAAGCCTTTCAAGTTTTTCTGTTGTCCGTGCTTTACCTTAAATCCCTCTGAGTAACGGATTGTCGTTGGCAGTGCGGTACACCAGTAAACGTAACAAACTAAAATCAAAGCCTTTCATGTATTTCTCTTGTCCGTGCTTTACCTTAAATCCCTCTAAGTAACAGGCTATGTCGTTGGCAGTGCAGTACACCAGTAAACGTAAAACGAAAATAAAAGCCTTTCATGTTTTTCTGTTGTCAGAACTCTTCCCTATTCTTGCCTCTTGTTCTGCTAATTGCTAATACTAAGACACAGACTGCATTCAGTGTAAAGGGGACATGACATAAGATCTGACAACGCTATATTTGTTTTTTAAGAGTTCAGTACCAACAGGGGTCCAACCCGGTAGCACAGAGCTACGTTCTAGCTGGATAGGTGGTGTCTAATTTGTATACTCTGTACACGCACACACACCTGCAGAGCAAACGGAAACGTTACATGGAGAAAACACAGGGACCTCCGAAAACACAATAACACTTCAGAGTGAGGACCCCACCAGTCTGAGAGCATGCGGCCAGGTTACTCCACTCAAGGGCAGCCGTAACCAGGCAGGTAACCTTAACAGATTCACTCCACCCTACTGTACATCCATGTAGAGAGTTCTAAACGGCAGCTTCTAGAGCTGTGCCGATCAAGTAACGATGTGATCGCGATTATAGGGCTCGAGAGTCAGAGTCCGGGCAAATGTTTCACCCGTCATCTCAAGCCCTGGTGATTATTGCGCATGTGCCGTATAACTGCGATCACATCGCGACGTGATTGCCACAGTCCGAGCAGCTTCCAAACTTCATGTACTATTAAGGCCATAATCATTAGATTTGTTTATTTTTTTCCGGGTAAAAAAAAAAAACAACTGACCGCAAATAGGAGCCACATCATGAATATTATATAGGCACAGATAAGAGGGCTAATCCTCTGTGCCTGACATCAGGAGGATGCCGGATGGAGCCAGTCCTCAGCACATCTGCGGGTCTCTGAGCAAGGCCTTTAACCCCCAGCTCCCTAGGCGCTGCTGTGTGTGGCTGCCTTTCACGATCAGTGTCCTCTCATCTACAAAGAGCAAGCTGAAGGAGGCGTGAAAGCGAATTCAACGAAGAACAAGTAAATGAAAAGCGTGAAATACTGCAGTGCAGGTAAAAGAACAGAGCCATGATATTTTAGTCACACTTGTGCCTGTCAATGTGTTGGAATGACATCACTTGGAGTCAGCTCCGGAAATACAAGGTGACAAAACGTGACACATTCAAGTATCAACATTTAATATAATCAAATCAGATTCAATCTGCATACAATCTGTAATGATACCAATGCAGGCTGACATTTTCTGTGCCACCTACTTTTTTTGCTCCTGTAAAGTAAATCGCCATTATTACGTGCACTGACCGTCTGCTCTTGATTCCTATCTGGCGTGGAAAAACGAACCGACTTGTAAGATCCTCTTGAGGAATTAAGTGTCACCCTTTAGGACAAGAAGCGTGCCGTGCTCCATTCATCAACATCTACACATAGCTACGGAAATAGGTCACTTGCTTTATGTAGATTTTAACTACAGGCATGTGAGTCAGACAGGCTGGTGTGTTTTGTTTCCTGAGCACAGTCACAATTCCCGTTTAAAACAAAAAAACTGAATTCCTATTTAAAAGAGCAAAATCATTCTATTAATTGCATTGGTTCTCCGACTTCCCAGTTTTGTCGTCCAAACATTTGTCTAACCAGCCAACTAGAGACTCTATACACTCTGCTCATACAAATAATAATAAACAGTTCACCCTGCTAAATACGTTCCATTGTAGTGATTATTTTCAGGGGATTATGTTAAGTTCAAACCCTGGTATATGTGATTAAAGGCGTGCGATTAAAAACATTTATCTTAACATACAATGCCATCTGTTCATCTAGCCTTACTGAAAGCAAAGAAATTCATGTCTTACTAGCTTCATCCATCCATCCATTTTCCAAACCGCTTATCCTATTGGGTCGCGGGGGGTCCGGAGCCTATCCTGGAAGCAATGGGCACGAGGCAGGGAACAACACAGGATGGGGGGCCAGCCCATTGCAGGGCACATTCACACACCATTCACTCACACATGCATTCCTACGGGCAATTTAGTAAGTCCAATTAGCCTCAGCATGTTTTTAGACTGGAAACCGGAGTACCCGGAGGAAACTCCACGACGACATGGGGAGAACATGCAAACTCTGCACACATGTGACCCAGGTGGAGACTCGAACTCGGGTCCCAGAGGTGTGAGGCAACAGTGCTAACCACTGCACCACCATGCCGCCCCTATCAGCGTAATTCAATGTTTTAAAACTGCTGTAAACTGTTTTCAATGCTGAAAACTGACAATTATAATAAAAGAGTGGTTGGCAACCTGAATCATAATTGACAGGCCCATCTTGAAGACACAGTCAATCATGATGATCAGACTGTCAACCATTTGGGCTTTCTGAAATCCAGTTTAAAGTGTTCTCCCGCTAATGTCTACCTATGGCCACGAGTTCCTGTATTTGAACTAATATTCAAGTAACTATTCAACTGAACAGCATCCAGACCTGTAAGAATATCATATATCGGGATCATGTCAACCCTTAGTCTCCTTTGCTGGAGGCTGTACAGATTCAGATCAGCTAACCTCTCCTCATAAGACGTTCATCTAAGAGCAGGAGTCATTCTTGAAGCCCTACGCTGAACCCTCTCTAAGGCAGCAATGTCCTTTTTAAAGTACAGTGACCAAACCTGCACACAATATTCTAGGTGGGGTCTAGGAACAGCATAATCTTCTAGGAACAGTATAATCTTAGCATCACCTCCCTTGACTTAAACTCCACGCACCTAGAGATGTAACCCTTTTTAGTTCAAACGATGCTCGGGACGGGAGCTGTCCCGTTATCAGCCAAGCGATGTCAGCACCCCTGCTGCCCCGGGTCACCTGGCTCTCTCGGTAAACCGCCCCGCCCCCAACCCGCAGGGATAGCTCATCCCCGCGGCCCGCGACCATTTCGGGATCAGTCATCATGATGGTGACCGACGGGTGTCGCGCATGAACAGGTCGGACGATAACGGCACCTGGACAAAATAACCCATAATGTCAAAACTGCTCATATAAATGTTCGACTGAAAGTATCGCCCGTTTGATATTTATGTGAATATATATGAAGTTTGGCGCTATTGACGCCTCTGGTATTACATTAGCCGCCAGTCCGGGCATAAAAAGCGACACTAAGCTAACGCCACAAGACAGCAGTAGGTCCTCGGTTAACGGGATAGTGAGTTACCTGGTTATCGATAACCACCTGCCTCTTGTCTGACTCAGCCGCTACAGCCGCCGCTCACCTCGGCATGAAACCTCCGCGAACGGGGGCCGGGAGGCACCGGGCCGCCCGTCGGGCTCACCTCGTCCTCCTTGTGGTTCCGTATGCCGCGCACCAGGTCCTGCAGGTTCTTGTCGAACATCCTGTCGATGCTGCCTTTGACCATCTTCAGAGCCATGGCTGCTGCGTCCCTGCGGTCCTGCCGGTCGCGGCGCCTCAGGAGGGGTCCCCAGGAGCGGGCTGACCCAGCGTCTTCACGCCACCGGAGTTCTCACTGCGGGCAGCGCCGGCCTTTGGGCTTATTTATTGATTTGTCGGCGCTGCCTCAGTCGGCGTGAAGCAAACCTCAGGCGCGGTACCCAGAATCTGTGCAGAATCAGCTAGGAAATGGCTGACAAGATGGCGCCGGGGTCACATGACCACGCGTGTCACTGGGAGGGGAAGCCGGGGACCCATCGGGGAATCCTAAAAAAAACCACACACATCATTCACCGAATAGCACGTTACATTTCACTGATAGGAAAACAATAAACAAATAAAAATAATCAACTGCCATTTAGAATGTGCTAACTGCTGTGGCCCCTGGACCATATAATACAGACACGTGATTTCTAATTATAGTTCCTGGATTTTACCATATTCATCCTGTAATTTATTCTGTCATTGCGTCTCTTTGCAGGTTATGTGGATCATAGGTTTAAATGTGGCACCATGTACTCAAGGATTCAATCGTTTTTATTTGTCACTTGCAAGGTATACAGTTAGACGACAACCATCAGCGAAGTGAAATGGTGGTCAACTCGATCGGTCGTAACTTCAAATATCAATATCAATGAAGGAGTAAAAAGAAATAAATATGTATGATTAATATGTAAATTAAGAACAGAAAGTTAACAAGAAAAGAAAACACAGTTAACATTCTACGTGTCCTAAGGGCAGACATCCCACGTCTCCGGGAGACTCCCATAAACTTACAGTAAACCCCCTGACAGCCGCAAATGATGCGCGATGTCTGTCGTTCCGCTATTTCAGCGGTGGTAAGTTTTACCGCTGCAACCCCGCCCCTAATTTTAACACCACTCTCCAGCCCGCGCTCCCACCTCAGCCGGTTAGATATATGCACGGTATTACCGAAATACCAGCCAAGCATACCAGCTGAAATCAATATCCCTAAGGTGGGCTGTCTGCAGGGCTATGTAGTAATCGGATGGCTCAAGGGTAGAAGCTCCTTCTGAGCCTCTCAGTTCTCACTACTGTGGACAAGCCTTCCTGACCTCAGCCTGGTGAAAAGATAGTTGCTCTGCTCCTGTACCATCTGAAGTAAACGTCCTGCAGGGAGGGCAGATCAGCCTTGCTGATGCTTTCAACTGAAGGTACCACTCTCTGCAGAGCTTTGCAATCCAGGGCAGAGCAGTTACCAAATCAGGCTGTGATACCCATGGTGAGGATACATTCTAACACTGTATCCCCCCCCCCCCCCCCCCATCAGGTGCCAAAGATGGTACAGCCGATTGCTGGCTTCAGATATCCTAATCTGTACATGACTGGAGCAGGTGAGGTCATCAGAGATACAGACTCAGAGATATGTAAAGGTGCTCTGCCTTTCAGCTGGGACCCATAAATTTGATGTTGAGGGGGCTGTATTCACTGCAATGCTTGTGTATAAAACCCAGCGCCATTTCTTTGGTTTTATTGGTGTTGAATGAGAGGCAGTTCGCCTGACACCATTGTGTCAGACTCTCCACCTCATTCAGTTAGACCTTCTCATTGTTATTGCAGGTCATGCCAATTACAACCACGTCATCTGCGAATTTGACAATTTTGTTTGGTCTGCGTTTGGCCGCACAATCATGCAGCAGTGGGCTCAGATCATGGCTTTGGGGGTGGGGGCATCGATGTCGAGGGCGATGCACCCCACCTTCACTCCCCTGTGAGAAAGTCTAGGAGCTAATCCCAAAAGGGAGCATGCAGACTCAGGTTCTTGAATTTGGAGAACAGTGTGAAGGTCTGGTCACACTTCTCCGAATGCAAAGGCATATGAGGCGAACGATGTAAATGCAGTTCTGCGATCAAACGCTTGTAGCATAAAGATCTTGCATCCATGTGACCACTGACCACTCTTGTCATTACCCACTGTGCATGTTTGATATACCCACAATGCAACAGGGACAACCGGGATGTGTCTGAAGAACATCCATGTGAAGGAAATCGGCATTATATACATTTGTATGACCCGTCATGTTTGAATTATGAAAACTCAAAAATTTGAAAACATCAAGTAATTCATAAAGTGGAGCAGGAAATGTAGCTGAGCCAGACTCCTTAGTTGTGGTTAGGAGAATATTTGTTCTGTAATAGATGGTTCAAATTGTATAATTCTTCCAGACATCCAATTTGCAATTTTGATAATTTCATATATTTTTTGCTTCAGACATTTATCCACCCACCCATCCATACATCTTCTGTAATTGCCAATAAAAGAAGTTTCAGACACAGAGGCGTTTCATTTTATTTAAAAAACAAGGATATGAACAGATTGTATAACTGTCTCAAATTCTAATGCTGTTTGATTGATCTAATTGCTGCACCAAAAAAAACTGAATCATCAGACATCCTTTTTGTATTGCCATTTCTTGTCATGGCAAATTTCCTTGACATGTCTGGGAAAAAGTCATGTAAATTGTGCAACACGTGCGGCTCTGTTTGTATACAGCCTCCAGTAGAATTCTGCAGTCTGCAAGTCGTTGTTTCCCCTGTTGTGAAATGTCTGATGAGTAATAATATGAGGTGACAAGCCGTCTTTCCAATGCCTCAGCTATATGGCTGTTGCCACGCCCCCCTCCCATGCCTGTTCCAGGTCTGGATTTCGCGTGCAGATCTGTGAATACAGTATGGCTAACTGAAGGGAATCAGTGGTCACAGAACAGGTGGAACGGCTGTAATCTTTAAAGAGTCTGAGAAAGCACAGATGTTGAGGGCAGTACACGGCAAGAGGGCAGTAATCATCTAGACAATCATTTGGATTTATTCCTTGTAACTTGAAATATTTTATTTTTCAGTTCTAATTAAATTTTTCGTATTTGTGAAATATACCATTTTCATTCTTTTTCTTTTTATTTGCTGCTGTAACATCTTAATTTTCCTGTGAGCATTAATGAAGTTTGTACTGTTCATCCGTCCGTCCAGCCGGTTGTTTGTGATTGTTTTTTTTTTTTAACCACAGCAGTAGACAGGGACGGATTGAAAATGGTGATCAGCACAGGACTGCATGATGTGTCCGGATGGGCTGTATGGGCTGGCTCATTCGGCGTAGGGGCCACGCCGGCCAGATCATCAAAAGGCACAATCTGGGCATCACCGGCTCCATTCGCATCAAATCGAGCAGAAAAGGCACTGAAGCCGTCTGCGAGTGAGGAGTCGGTATGAATGACAGAGAGGGGCTGACCTCCGTAATCGGGGATAATGCCAAGTCCTCCCACGGGCGTCAGATGTCAGCTGACTGAAAGTCGGACTCGGCCTTCACAGCAAACTGCCTCTTCACATCCGTCACTGCTTTCCTCACACTATTGCTTTGAACTCACTCATATCCCCCAACTCACTGTGTCTATATAATGGATAAGCAGATATATATTTTGTCTTGCATGCCCTCCTCCATTAAGGAAGATAAGGAATTACAGAGAGCAGCAGCTGCATTATAAATGGCCTTGCCCTCCCTTTACCCTGATATGACAAAGAACAACAAAGAGAGACGGATCGATCAGGGCTGCAGCTACCCCGCTATGCAGAATCATGTTCTCTTTCACAGGCTGTGGGAGAAGGGCTTTTACTCTCTGAGGTGGTCTTTTTTGCCAGTCATGTGGATGACAAGTTCCATTGTTCTCAGCAGAAGCTGATGAATATCCAAATTCAGCAGGCTGGGCGTGACCTGTGAAGACCTAGGGGCAGAGGTTATGTGTGGGACAGGTATAATCTACTTCAGTAAAACTACCAGCAATGGTTAAAAGTTTACATATACAAGATACAGACAATATCCATCCATCCATCCATCCATCCATCCATCCATTTTCCAAACCGCTTATCCTACTGGGTTGCGGGGGGTCCGGAGCCTATCCCGGAAGCAATGGGCACGATGTAGGGGACAACCCAGGATGGGGGGCCAGCCCATCGCAGGGCACACTCACACACCATTCACTCACGCAAGCACTCCTATGGGCAATTTAGCAACTCCAATTCCAACTCCAATAGCCTCAGCATGTTTTTGGACTGTGGGGGGAAACCGGAGAACCCGGAGGAAACCCCACGACGACATGGGGAGAACATGCAAACTCCACACACGTGTGACCCAGGCGGAGACTCAAACCCAGGTCCCAGAGGTGTGAGGCAATAGTGTTAACCACTACAGCACCATTACAAACAATGTCACTTCAGATAATTTTTTTTAAGAAAATAAACATTTGAACACAATTTATGTAACATTTCAATACAATTCTAGCCTTTATTCTAAAACATCCTACAATTTGAGACAGTATGTATACGTAATCTTATATATGGGTTTTATATATGAAATGCGCGGTTCGTTTCTTCAGGCCTCGCTATGCTGGACTGACACCTCCAGGCCAGAGGAGGGCGCTGCTAATAAACTTTCGATTTCGATTGCTACTAGCATATAATTTATTTCCTGTTTGTACGCTTCCCACCTCCCCTTTCCTGTTGGATGTAAATACTATCAGCTCAGTGCATCTTCCGTTACTCATAAAAATACAAACATGAGGAAATTTTTTGAAGATATTAAGAAAGACATCAAATTCAAGTCGGCAGGACCTGGAAAGAAACTAAATGAAGACAGTAGGTAAATACTTTTCAAAGAGACATAAGCTGATTTAGTTGTTTCTCTGTGCACTTTAATGAGCAGATGTAAGCTTATTTACTGTATATCTAGGCCAGTTTATTGTCTATATTGGTAGAATGTACTGTAATTGAAAAGCGCTTGTTTCCGTAGCTGTACAGATAGCGTTATTTGTGTAATCCCCGTAGTATATATTCTTTTGCGAATACCGTAGTTTATTTTTTGCTTTGCAATAACATCATGAAACTCCGGAGACAAATATCCTTCGATTGCAGGATTGAACAAGGGAATAAGCCTAATTTATTCTCAAGTTTGTGAAGCGTGCTTTTCGTGTTTCATTGTAGTGTTGTTTGTTACCACATTGGTTTGCTTATAAATACTTCAGTGATGTAAAATTGTAAACATTCTCCGTGGATACAGTGTGCGTATTGATTGTTTCAGTCCGGTACACTTTTTAAGGTTTGCCTTTTGCGTTTCTGTTGCGTTTTCTACGGGAAGCCTACAGGAAACCTATGATCCCCAATGTAGGTCTGCTTTGTCCTCTGTGCCTAGCAGCTCTAACCCGCCAGTGGTGCAGAGCAGTGCCCCTGCCAAGCCCCGGCATGCAGTTACAGAGGGGGCCCAGAGAGCAGGGGCTGCAGCCCTGGCTAGGATAGAGCAACAGCAACGGCCTCGGCTTCAGACCTCGCAGGATGCTATTCGCAATCAAGGTGTGTTGCAAGATGCAGGGTTCTCACAAACTGCACAAATAAGTTTTGTAGCTATACATGACCTACAGAAATGCATGCTAGTGCCTTTAACATGTACTATTATACATCTAGAGAAACAAATAGTAATCATACACAGAGAAAGGGGCATGGAATGATATGCAATAGCTTTTCACGCTAATAAACTCCGCTGGGTGGTTGACGTTTGTCATTAAATTGTTTGTGATTCTGATCACGTCTACTCACCTTGTAGTGAAGAAGGAACTCGAAGCAGAAGCTGCAGCAATAGTAGAAGGCGAAAAACCCTCAACAGATATTGAGGCAAGGAGAAACCTGTTTACTCACACAGATTTTGACACACAAGCTCATTAAACCTCGACTGGTATATGATAGTGTGTTATTCATGACATTCTTTCCTGCAGGGTACCAACATTCCAGTGAAGGATACAGAATGTCTTTCAGCGTCGGGAGTGTATTTTAAATGCCCTCTCACCGGTGCAGTCTTTAAAAAGAATGAGAGGGAGACTCGTATTAAAGAAGCTATTCTCATGGTGGGTACCTTCATCTAATGCTCTAGAAGTGGTACGCAATTTACATTTAGTCACAAAGAGGTTCTGCTCCAGAGCTCTTGTAAAACAAAAAATACAAATTGTCACAAATTCTCAAAGAAATTTCTCTCTTTGAATAAATGTGGAATATGCATTATATGCTTCTGCAATCTTATCACCCCGCTTATTTTCTTCTAACAGCAGTTTGCAAATGACCCCGTGGAAGCCTCCATCCTGATGATTCATACTTTCAACAAGGACAGAGAGAAAGTGAAGGCTGCTGTGGAAATCATCAGCAGGTGAGGACCGTGCAGTCTGAGATTGAAGATGCAGTGTTCTGAAGAGTATCGGCTTGTACTGCAGTGTGAAAATACCGCTTCGAAGATCCCTTGGCTCCTCTTATATTTCCTGGCCAGGTATCTGGACAACATTTGTAAGAACCCAGAAGAGGAGAAGTTTAGGAAGATCAGAGTCAGCAATAAGATCTTCCAGGTGAGCGAGAGCACGTGAGAGGTGGTCCACAGCAGGTTTAGCTTCCCGTTGGGTTTCTTGTCTTACCCGTTTACATCCATGCTTGTCTTTAGGAGAAGGTCAGTAGTGTGGAAGGATCTCAGGAGTTCCTACAGGCTGCAGGATTTGAATTTAAAAGTTTACCCTTGGAGGGAAAAGGTGAGTTGGGGGGGGGGGGTGACTGGAGCCTTCGGCAGTCAGCACATGGCAGAAGGCTGGGTTACACTTTGGATGGGATGGCAGTCGGGCACACGCGCACACACATTTGTGGGGAGTTTTTAAGTGCTAAGTAGCTCAGCTATTTTTTTTTATACCAAGATATAAATATACGGAAGTATGCCATTTTATCGTAACGCCGCTCAACTTAATAACAGTTTACCTATTTCAGTACATTACTTGTATTTCTCGCGATTCATCTGCCCTCTGCTGGTTTAGCAGTATCTTTGTCGTTCACGAGCCAATTCCGACCATCTACCCCCATGGGTAAATGTGGAAAAGTGAAGTATGAACTGGGCTTAATACACCAGTGCTAACATTGCTAGGTGACGTCATTATACACAATTTGTCAGTTGACAACAAATTGTCAACTATTTCATTACAGATTATTATTCATGTTATTAGTTGTCATAACCCTAATTGGGAGTGAGTGCTGGTGTATCTTTGATGGTAGTTCATCTCAGTTGTAAGTTACATCTTCAGATAAATTTATGTTTATCTGAAGATGCAACTGTAAGGACAGTGTTTCACTGGTGGTGTCTTTTTCCTGAGTATGCATGTCCCTCCAGAGGGCACAGAGGAGTTCCTGGTGCTAGCAGAGCAAAATTCCAGTGATTTGGAGAAACTCACAGAGACGAAGGACCAGCTTCAGAAAGGGGAGCCGCTCCGAGCTCAGCTGGAGCGCCAGCCGCAGGCCTTCCGGCCCTCCCCAAACGCCATGCGCTTCGAGCTGCCCGCAGACTTCTACAATCTGACTGCTGAGGAGCTGAAGAGGGAGCAGCAGTTCAGGTGTGGAGCCACTTCCACCTATCTTCATGAGTCAGGCAGTATCACGGACGAGTTGGGTATCATCGCAGATTTAAAATGTTTGTCAGGATGGAGGCAGCGGAGAGGAACGCCATGCTCCGAACGAAGGCCATGCGGGAACGTGACGAGCAGAGGGAGAGAAGGAAGTACAACTACACCCTACTAAGAGTGCGCTTGCCAGACGGAAACATCCTGCAAGGTCTGTAACTGCTCTTCCAGGTGTCGATAAATGCTGCTGTTCCACTATATTCATGCTGATGCGAATTCTAATATGACAAATAAGAATAAGTTGCAAATCAGTGAAGTTCTTTAGGTCTAGGATGGGGTTCTCCAGTCCAGCTCTTGAGAGATTTTCTTTTTATGACAAATTTATCCCTGTGGGTAAGTTGGAGATGCTTATGTGCGAGAAAAATCCTCTCTCCTGCGGACACCGAAGATGTGACGAAATGAGTCTGAAGTTTTTTTTTTTCTGATTGGATGCTGCAGGAACCTTCCTGGCTAGGGAGCCAGTGGCAGCACTATACGAGTTTGTGCGAGAGTCGCTTGTGGACGGCTGGCAGCCCTTTGAACTGATGGCCCCCGGGGGGCAGAAGCTGAACGATGACGAGACATTACTAAACGAGTGTAATCTGGTGAGCTTTGACAAACCTCTGATTCAGGTGCACGAATAAATAAAAATGTAAATAAAGCTTTCAGGACCCAAAAGGAACCTTCAAGGAAAGAGTCCTGGTGAAATTAGTGGGGCGGGTGTTTCAAGATACAAAACACAATTAGTTTCAAAGTTTCACCAGTACCTGGAGACCATATCCATATCAGAATATTTGCTTATAGGTGGATGAGCGATGCACCATTTTTCAAAGTGAAGCCCCAAAAGCTCACCAAGCACTGGATCAGTCAGATCCAGGCAGGACGACAGTGGAGGGTGTCTGATTGCATTGAATAGAATGCATAGAACGATCTCTTACACATTTCCTTTCTCAGGTCCCAGCAGCTCTCCTGACGTTCTCCTGGGATGCTGCTGTCCAAGCAGATATCGCTGCAGCTGGAGGACACTGCACCGCTCTGCTTAAACCCAAAGTACTCGAGAACATCAGGACCCTGGTTTAAGAAGCACTACCCATATACCAGCCTCCCCCCCCAGCCCTTTGTATCCTGGGACCTACTTTGCTTCCTACCACATTTAAAATTTTAGCACCGGATTTATTAGTCTAGTGAATGAATCGAGAGGTGTGTCCAGTTTTGTTTTCCTTTCGGTTACACCTAAACGTAGGATGCCTGGGCGAGAATATACCCACCCGTGTCCTAATGAGCCAGGTTAGTGGTTCAGGCCCAGATGTGTGGGATTCTAGTCAACACTAATGAAATAAAGCATCAGTGTTCAGCAGTCTGCTGATGTAGTATCACAGTATTGTGGTTTTACTCTTGGAAAGAAGGCGATGGACATGGGCCATGCAGGTGCTGTCCCACCCCTACATCTACGCAATGACATCACAGGATATGATTTTTCAAAAAAGTAAAATGTCAGCTGACTCGCATATGTTAATTGCTATTCCTTCCAGGATTGGCCATGTTCTAAATCCAGTCTTGGTATATGGTTATTTAGGCTCTACCTCCACAGAACCAACAAAAGAAAATCTGCAGTCTTAATGTCTACTGATATCTGAACTCTTACCTGGTAAACAGCTGCATGACATCGGAGGTTAAACTTGCTGGTTAATTACAAAACATCTGTATTGCTCTAATTATAACATCACACAGCAAACTCATGAAGATCTGCAACAAAAGCAGAATTTTTAAAAGCGAACATTATTGTTCAACACTTGAATCTTATAGGGACAGATCCCTCTAAAACGAAGCAGTTCGAATGCTTAGACTGAATGGTGAGTTAATGGAGCGCACCTGAAATTCAAAGCATACTCAGACTACGCCTACCAAGTAATGGGATGTAGCAGCTACTAGTGGTAATTAGATATAGATAATCTTGGGTTTTTGTGTTTATACTTTGTTCTGCTCCTGGTCCCATTATAAATATGTTAAACTTTTCTTATTTGTTTATGCTCCAGTTACATAACTTTAACACAATACTAAATTCTCTCTGCTGGCCCAGTATGCACTTTACTTCACTCTGGTAACTTACAAATGTACTTATTTGCTTTTATTGTGTTTAAAACCTATGTATATATGACATGCATGAGGTTTGTATGGTGGTTTTAAACTGTCAAGGTGACCTTTATAACAGATTTGAGTGTTTATGATCTTATTTGAATAAACCAGAATGTACAGCAACTTTGTTCTGGGATGAATTAAGGTTAAAAGGACAATATTTACTGTAAAATGAGACCCATCTACACATCCATATATTCACACAGGTTCATTTAAAACAATTCTAAGAGCATATTAACCAGTTATCTGTGCAGAATCTTGAAATGCTGTACGTCAGGATTATTTTTAAAATAATGCTTTATTTCAAATTTTTCCTCTTAGACATTTTAATTCACAACTGCAAACTAATCTAAGCATCTCTGCCACTAGAGATTAAACAGTCACTCAAGGAGGGAATAGGCCCTTAATGTCACCCCCAAACCATTACGGAAGAGCACAAAATGGAGGCTTAGAATAGTACAGCTAAGTCTGGCGTAGCAGCTTCGAAGGCAAATGCTATCTAGCATTTTACAAACCCAGTAAACTAATAAAAAAACAGATTCATTGATTTCAACACAGCCGGAGTGACAAAACAAGTGAGGCATGTAAAACTGATACATTTACTCAATCTTTTTTAATGACGTAGACCAGTTCAAGTATTTTGGAAACATCTGTGTACAAAACATAAAACAAATTCTTATATATATATATATATTTATATATAAAAAAGCTGGACCAGCAAATCTGCTGGCAGCTAATCCTCTGGGCAAGGAGGCCCAGACGCCAAGACTCCCGTTAGGGATGCCTCCCTCAGTCCATCCTGCTGAAAGCAAGCAGTTCTCATACCACTTCACACGTGGGGTCTGACAGCCCTGCCAATGCACTGGCGGTAGCAGTCAGGGGCAGACGTACTCATTCTGGGTAGAAATGTGGCTGTGGGCATATTATTACTATTATTTCAGCTGAGTAATACTGAGTGGATGGCATGTGTGCCTCCTTGACTGTAGCCCCAGATCTGACCAAAACATTTTTTATGGTAAAACCCTCATGCTGAGGCAGGGGTGGGGGCCTGACAGGACAGAGCACTAGCAGCGGGTTCAGAGGTCGCTACCTCCATGAGTTCTTTTGTAGATCCTGAAAGGGAGACGAATGTTACTCATCTGAGGCCAGAGGTGGATAATTCAGGTCCAGAAAATAGAAGTCCAAACCAATACAAATCCAAAAAAAAAAAAAAAAAGAGAGTTCAGGAAGTGTCAAGATTTTGTTTCAACCAAACAGTTGAGTATAAAGAGTCAGAGTGCTCAAATGGTTGGTCGAAATAAAATCTTGGTCTGAACTTTTACTCTTGACCCGAACTACCCACCACTGTCAGACTTATATCAGATTAGTGCACAGAGCTAAACGTTATAAGGATAATCGATCATAGTAGACAAGTAACCCAGTGTCTAACGGCCGATTATTGCATTTGTCAGGGAAATATTTTGTGTGTGGCTTAAACCTAAGATAACGATTTGGCTGTCAGTTCAGCACTCTAATCTGTGTTTCTGGTGCATTTAAAAAAAAAACAAATAAATTAGTATTTAACTCCTTGTACGGTACACGAAAGTATCAGTATATAAACATTTGTTATAATGGTCTGTGAATTGCTTTAAATAATTCAATCTGGCTCACAGACTGTTTATAGTCTTTGTAAAACGATCATTCACCACCACTAAATCAGTGCACACCAACCTTCAAATATTCTCTTCATGTTGTCACTTTTTTTTGCTGAAAAAAAAGTAAGTGTCCCCCTTGGTGCTGTGTGCGTGGGGGGAGGCTGTTGTACAACTCAAATTTTTTTTAAATTAAAATACTGCATTTTTCTAAGATACTGCCCAGCATAGTGTGTGTACATAAAACGCCTCCCTTGTCCTAACAAAACGCTCAACCTACCAGGATCCATGCCGATGATGATGCAGTCCGTCTCATCCTCATCATCCTCAGTGTCTGCCTGGAATCCATCGGTCTCCATGGCGTCACCCTTATAGAATGTGCAGGTCACCATATAGGTCAGGATAAGAAAAATAAACCCCATTACTAGAAAAAGACTAACTTCTTTATTTCAGGACAGCTTTCAAGCAGCAGCCACAAAGATGAAATTTTAAAACAGTACAGTACTACAAACTGTCTCATTTCCAATAGTTATCCACAGAAACATTCGTTTCAGTTTAGTTTAAACTTCTGGATGGTATTAATCTTGCTTGCCCTAAACTCTATTTATTATATGAACACAATACAGACAGAATAATGCAAGATGCAGTGCATAAGAATATTTCTCATACAATGTAAAAGTTGTGTGACTACTGAGTATACCGAAGAATTAATGTTAAAATGCAGATTTTTAAGGAGCTATTAACCTATAAAATAAGTAAGGGTTAGTGCATGACAAGCGGTGCATTATCCGTTTTCCGGCTGTGAAGGACCTCAGTGGAGTGCGTTTAGAAGATGGGTTTGATGAATTCTTCCATCACTACTAGAAAAGCATTAAGTTAATATTAATTTCCTATTTATGATTTGTTTGTTTTGCCCCCCCAAACTTCTCAATATTTCTCAAAGCAGCTATGAAGAATTTTATCGTCAGGAATTCACTTTTCCCCCAATACAATTACAACGTTTAGGACTGACTGCATGCAAGCTACTTATACTTATCAAAACTATCACCTAGAAAAAAGGTTTCTTGTAGGACAAGGTTTATGCAGATATCCTGATGTGAAATTTAAAACCTTTTTAATAGCACTTAAAGTTGAATTTATGACCTAACTTTAAAGCATGAATATAAATATGCTTAAATATGCTTTACCAGAATCAATACCAATATTTACACTACAGTGAGTACACCTAGGGATGGGCTGATCCACATTTTTTCACTTACAATCCAATTCCAATACATAGTATCAGACATGGATTGGTCACATATGGCCAATACCCAAATCCATCTAAATTGGTCTGGATCACTGCCGATACTGATCAGAGATGCACTGATCCGATATTCTAACTACAACTCCAAATCAGAAAAAGTTGGGACAGGGTGGAAAATGTGAATAAAAAAATAAATCAGTAATTCACAAATGTCCCTTAACTTATTTCATTGCAGACAGTAGGAACACAAGATAATTCATGTTTTATTTGGTCAACATCATTTGATTTGTAAACAAACATCCATTCTTGCCATTCAGGCTTGCAATACATTCCAAAAAAGTTGGGATGGGGGCAATTCAGGGGTAGTAATGAGGCATAATAACTAAATGATGTGATGTCTTAAAAGAAGAGCTGATGCAACATGCCCCTGTCCAGACTTTGAAACGTGGTGCAGGCATCAAACTTAAATTGAGCATATATTTGTCATGAATTTTTTTTTCCATCATCATATGTTGTCTGTTATATTTTCAATTAAATATGAGTTTATGCAATTTGTAAATCATAGCATTCTGTTTTATATATGTTTTACAGTGTCCCAACTTTTTTCCAATCAGGGTTGTGTACACACACACACACACACACACACACACACACACACACACACACACACACACACACACACAGCAGGAAGCCCCACGCAAAGAATAGGTATGTATATCTTTGTAGGGATTCTCCATTCACTTCTGTGGGCAAAAACCCTTATCTAATGACGACTGACAACCTTAAACCCAGCCCAGCCCTAACACGTAGCCATAAATAACCAAACTAAATGCAAGACTTTTTTTTTTATTGCAGTCATAGATCTGTATAAAATCGAGGCTCATATTGTGAGTATAAATTTATTGAGAAAAATGTCCCAAGGCAAAAATCAAGATGTTTCACCCCCTTCCATCCCTCACACACACACACGCACTTTAGAACATCAACATCCAGTTCCACCTAGAATTACTCCATTCAAAGTGCAAAGGGTATAATAAAAGGCAACAATAAAACTAAACGAGAATAGACATGTACAGTAAAGTGTGATTTAAGGAACGGACTATGAGGGACACACTTGATTTTCAGATTATGTATTTCCATTCTTCTTTATTAATAATTGCACTGTGTCCATTACCCTGGTGACTATAAGCGAGCAACTGTTAATGAACACGTTTGAACATTCAAATACTAAGCCAATTTCACCTGCCATCTGGAAAACCAGGCGGTGTGCAAGAGTTTCCATCAACTCAAAATACTGAACCAGTATCTCGCCCCAGCAGAGATCACCACTTTAGATTATCAAGATTTAGTGCACATAGTGAATGGGCTTGAAACACAAAAATGATCAGTGTGCATCTCTGTCAGCCGGTACCAAAGGTCTGCAATTAAAAAATGATTTGATTGCTTATTGAAAGATCTTACAGGTAGAAGACTGAATAATGGACATACAATTAACTTTACAACAGTTGCAGGATTCTCATGGACAAGCCGTTTCAAGAGTTTGAGAAAACCCATTTGATACATTAGGTAACACACAAACTACTTCTCTTTGATTGGTCTAAGCGCTGTTTGTAGTCCATGGACCTTGAAACATGACTTGCTCCACAGCTGGGGCCTGTATAACCAAGCCAGATTTCTTGCTTTTAAGACCGTACAACTTGTCAGATTGAGGGCAACCCCCCCCAGTTTAAACAGACTTTCTTTGTTCACTTGTGTTTAACTCAGACTACCTTAAATCCCACAAGTTACCTGGCTAAGCAAGAAACCCTGCTTTGCGATGCAGGCTCCTGCTTTGCTATGCAGGATAGACATTATTTAGCCTGCAAGCCGAACAACTGAACTACCTTTCATAGTAAAAAGGCAGCCACCAGGATACGAACAAGATTTATTAAGTGTGTCTTTAAATCGAATTTGTAGCCAAGTCAGAAATGGTACATATGTTCCTTATTTAGTATCAGTTAAATGTTTGTCTTAATTTATATTTTCTCTCTGTGCATATAAAAACACATGAAACTTTAAAATGCATTGTACTATCTTAAAAACAACAGTACATAATACAGTAATAAGAGCACTACATACAACACTGCATTGAAGAGAACGCAAATCCGAGTGTATACAGTACTGTCAAATAAAGTTCTTAAAAGTTTCGATAAAAAGAGAATGATTAAAGGTCAACGCGTACTCTCATTATATCAAAGTCCTGAATTACCGAAGGGGCATTTCTGAGGTAACTTTACACCACCATTAAAACTGAAGCCGTTTTCAGGAGCGCCACAAAATAGCTTGTGCTCATTATTATGAACCATTGTATTTAACTCAAAGCTTTATGACAGTTGTCCGCAAGTTGAATATTCTTACCCCGCGGACTTATTGCACTGAAAAATAATCCAGCTAAACAGATTTCTTAGTATACCCAGTAAGAGGCAGTTACAGGTAAACATAAAAGAAAGATTTTTCAGCAGACTAAATATGTTTATGACCTCAAAAAATTAAGGCCTAGTAAACATATTTAAGACTTGACTTTTGAAGGCTTGGTTTAACAAAATTAAGACTAAGACTTTAGTTCCACAGATACCTTGTCAAAACCAGATTCAGAATCACAGTAAATCCCTTAATTAACTCTGCATACGCCCACAGTAGAAAATACATACATCGTCCATCTCAACTTTACTGCAGTGCTTTGCCACCTTCACTGAAAAAGAATGAGACTTAAAAGCCCAGCGTGATAAAGAAAACGCAAAGCACGAACCACAGGAACAAGGCTTGAATAAACCGTTTAAATGAACAGAAATCAACCAAAAACAGACATTTATAGTGTAAATGAGCTTTCCACTTGAGACAAAGGTCCCAGTTGACTGATTAAGTTTAAAAAGCCTTGTTTGCACCAGAAAGCTACACTGTGCTGCTGATAGTAACAGGGAAATATGTGTATTAATCACTATATTACAGTCTCTTAGGATAGGCTATTTTTCCAACCTACTTTGGTTCTCTCCAACAGGCTTACACCATTTTGTTGTTAAAATCAAATTCAATCCACTGGAATACTGCAGTGTCAGAGGCATTTCATTATTTTAAAGCTCTTTCACCTCAGCCTTCATACATCAGTAGCAGTACTAAGCCTGTCAATCATCAGATCGTCAATTGTCACTAATGCAGCAGGAGGTACCAACCTCTGCCCCAGCTGGCATTTATAGCTGGTCCTACCAAATCTACTTGCACTGTTCACTCACCTAACTGCAAAACTAAACCACCAGCAACCTTCAACCCCGACCTCAGCATCTCTGACCTTCATCATAGTGTGGAACGATCTATCCCCATTACACGGCAAACACTAGCACAAGTCAAGCACAAGGGATTAATCTAGGCATAGTGTCACCATGCTTGTACGTCCATGGGGCACTTGGAAATAAACTTACAATTCTTTCTACTTTAGATTACAGCATCTACCCTCCGGGTAGAAATAAAATGGGCCAAAGCTTAATTTGGTTTTGACATTTTTTTGCCACACAGTGTATAAGTTTTACGACGCACTAAAACATAGAAACGCTAACTGCACATTCACAACATCGGTAAAGTCTTAAGTCAATTTGGGGATACAGCATGATGCACTCAGTCAATGCCTACCTGCTCCGGATTGGCACACTTCTTCATGAACTTGGTGATGGACATGCTGCCCGCACTCTTCCTTTTGTTAGAAGAAGGGGTGTTGGAGGCAGACTGAGGGGTGGTCGGAGAGGTGTTCGGGGCACCACTGACCCCAGGACCATCTTCACGAGCACTGTGAGCCCCTGGGGTAACGTAGGTCCACTGACAGGGAATGGGCAAGGCCTCCTGGTCAAAGCGTGCAAGCACCTCAGCGTGCACGTACCAGCAGCAACGGCGGTAGTTGGCCCGCTTCTCATAAACGGCAGACTCCTTGATGAGCTTCTTCAGATGAATTCTTATGGATAAGAGGGGGATAAGATTACACTAACCACTCCCTATCAACTTTCAGATGTAGACTAAATGATAAAACCCTTCCACATATACTCAAAGCTGACCGGGGTGCCACTGCACCCAAAACTGGGGTACTCTACTGACCTAGCTGATTTGGCTGTTCATTACACAGATCTTTCTATGGTACATTACCACTGACCGTCTTGCAGGTGTATTACAAGTACAATTGTGTGAATACATCGACATTTGGTTCATCACAAACATCAAAACAGCAAGAATTTATAAGTAAAATTACTATATGCATTACTAGATAGATAATTACATTAAAAGGGCAAATACACATTTACACTGGTAAAGACCACTGTAAAATCTATGAGTTTGTCCAAGGCAAAAAACTGCTGTTGTCCAAAACAAGTTTGAAAACCCAAGAATTAACATACTGAAAGTGAAACAGAAAAACAGATTTCAAAGCACCCCATAGGAAATACCTTTTAGGGACATTATCACTTTGAGGACTGTTGGTTGGTGAAGGAAGCTGCTGACGGCAAAACTCCTGGAACTCCGTGATGATTACCTTACTGCTGTTCACATTGCCATGCAGCAGGGGCAGGAGGGCACTCAGCACTGAAAATGAGCAAAGCACACCTCTGCATCAACCAAGATGAGATGTTCTCTAGTGGTATATTTTTCCCCAAGAGCTCGAGGAGCCAAATGAAGATTCAAAGGGAGAGAGAACTGGAGAATAAATAACGGTGAGCGGCGATGCACCCACTCTGTTCATCCAGAACTTCCCGCGAAGGCCCCTCTGGGGTGCTGGGCTCCTCCTTGGGCAGGGGCTCCAGCAGGCAGACGGCATAGGGGTGCAGCAGCTCAGCCTCCAGCCCCTCACTCTCCCAGGTGCAGCCCGTCACCACCGCCTCTAGCACTTTGAACTTTTTCTTGGACATCAGCTCGTCCCACTCTCGAGCCTTCAGTTTCTGCCGCACTTTCTGCTTCTCTGGATCACCACCCTCCTGGAAAGGCAGACATTGCTATGATTCTGAGACTGACTGAAGGTAACAGTAAGAGGGCAAGTAGGACAGCCACAGTTAACACTGCTACAGAAAGGTTTGAAGGATGTTATACAAATCTCATGACAATCCATATTTAATCCAATCTCAACCTTAGCTGCGAGAAAGTAAAACTGGGCACGATAAAATGTGAAAAATTGCTATTATCCAAATTGCCACTTCAATGCGTCAGGCTAACCAGTCATAGGTTTTCATGAATTCACTATAAAGCTGTTAATGCTATCGAATAGTACAAGGTAACAAAGATTCTTATCACTCCAGCTATAATAAAGATAAAGGGCTAAGACAATATTGTAAACTCAACAGTATGCAAACTAACCCATAATGACTTTTCAATCTGTTAACACTGAACTGCAGTGAAATTGTGAATCTTGAATAAAATCATGTACCTCTTCTTCCAGTGCTCCCTCGCCATCTGACAGGTAACCGTGTGGTACGAAAAATCCATCGTCGTCATCGTCATCTTCACCACCCTCCTCCTCCTCATCCTGTTAGAATACAAATACCACTTAGCAAGGCTACCCATTCAATATGAAACTATTATACCCTCCGGTTCCAATCACTACCTGACTTTCAAAGTTGCCCGACAGCTGTACTGTTCACAATACACAACTTCTTGTCTTATCGGGAATCTTGAAATCATTGAGGTCTACACACTCCATGACAGATCAGCAACAATCTTTCACCAAGAGGAATCCCTGTCAAGCATGTCTGGTCTCCAAAGAATGTTTTGTTATGGAAACACATGAGAAGTGACCATGTGATACCACGTGTGAGACATGATTTTCGGTGTAGCCATGCCTCTTTATGCTGAACAATGCCTCCCCCTGGTTCCCCCTAAACGAGTTCCTTACACTCTCACTGGCTGCAGCTTGTTGCCGCACGCACTGCCAGTTGCAACTGGGTCACAACAATTTTCATACTACAGGATTTGGAGTTACCAAGCCCAGACATTTAATCTGCTATACATCTGAAGGGTGTCAGGGACACAATGGCGAGTCTGTCAGATTGCATCTTTTGAACAGTTCAGAAACAGTGATCAAGGGTTGATTTGCCAGTGTGAAGCGAACACCCGACTTGCCTCACATCTGGGGCTTTTGTTGGCAATCTGTCAGCAAGCAGAAAATTGGGGCTAAAACTGTGCAGTGTATACGTACCATTACACATTAATCTTTACTGATTGCTTTGCTTATTTTTATTAAGCCCCCCATATAAAAAAGGTATGCAGGTGACTACACCATAGTACTCTGCATTTTACAGCTGCACATGGTACGCCGCACGGACGCAACACTACAGTACTCACAGAAAATCTTGGGACACTTGCTCGATTTAGTAAAAATACCACATTTATTGGTTTTATAGCAAAAATCATTGCTTTAATCTTTTCTTTACAAAACATCACACTACAAACAACCAGTAATTTAAAAGTAAAACATTTATTTCAATTAGTAGTAAATAACTATTCTAAAAGATGTTCCGAGTTCATTGACAGGGAGTCCCTTTGGGTGCTTTTTAATTAGTAACAGTATTGCAATAAAAACCAAACATTTGTATTTAGTATCCCTTTGGGAGCCAATGACTACAACTGCAATTTATAACAAAATGGAAACAGTATGGAATGACTGTCAAAAATGGACACTTAATAAATATCTGTGCAGAAGATATGTTGCACCTCATGATTGTCAACCGACCTTTTATGAACAGAGGTATCAATTTCAGGTCCGGAAAGTAAAAATCCAGATAATGATTTTCTTTCAACTAACCAGCTGAGCATAAAGAGTCAAAGTCACAGTACTCATCTGGTTGGTTGAAAGTAAATCATGGTCTGGATTTTTACTTTCAGGACCTGAAATTGCCACCTCTGGTTATGAAATAAATTAGAAATATTTCTACAGAATTAAGCAAGCGTCCCAAAAAACTGAACACTATGCTGGTTAGAATATTAAACACAAAATAATCAAATTAATGCAAGGGAACAGTTAACTCTAGGCCGTAGCACATTTTAACTCACCCCTTCACTGTGAGAGAGAGATTCCCCTGGCTCCTCCTCCTCCCATTCCTCATCACTGTCAACCTCATAGTCCAGCAGTTCCTAGGAACACAGGAAGAACTCAGAACATTGAAAAGATTCGACTCTAAAGAAAGAGAAATGATCGTGGCCCGGGGTCTCACTTTGTCCTGTCGAAATGGACAGCGAGGAGAGACGACCAAGCTCTTTTTACTCCATGTTCCCCAGTAGGCTGGCCGATAATTCTCATGGAACTGCAGGAGTTTCATGCGACCACAGTCCTGCCGATCTGGTACACCATCAGGCTTTTGGCTTTCTATCAAAACAACACTGTCCCAGGAAACAGCACAACACACACACACACACACTTTAACTGGGTGGGCAACACACTTAGGACAAACTGATCAACCACCTGAAATCAGCGGAAGTAAATGCATCATAACCACTTTGACAAAAAACTCGAAGCGGTGTAAAATTTATGAAAAGGTAACCTGAATTCAGTGTCCCATTTTGCAGTAAGAGTACTGTAAACTCTTAGGCTCTTACAGGCTACGATTATCTGATAAAGTTATATATTTTACCATGAAAATTCAATTACTAGAAAACGCCTCAAAATCACACACTATAAACGTGCCTAGAATTATGTATTTAAATGAGCAGCTTGCCAGAATATAAGTTGAGGCATCTTCTAAGACACAGAAACAACATTTTTTCACGTATTTTTAACGAGTTATTACAATTTTAGGAAAGGAACTGAGGATTAGTTAATGGAACCTGCAACTTTAAAAATGTTAGTACAACAAAAATTGAAAGAAAAAAAAGAAAAAAAACATTCCCACAGAATGAAAATATGTACTAAACACATACAATTATAGATACATACATGAAGAGCTCTTTCACACTGATACCCAGCAGTGAAAACCATCCCGTATACTCTACCCTTACCTGAAAGGCTCAGAATGCCACAGATCGGTTCTCCCTGATCTGCGGGGCTTGTGCCTCCGAAAATCCCTCAGGCCATCAAGGGTAATGTCTGGCTGAGCCAGGTACCGGTCCAAAGAATCAAGAACCTCATCTTCACAGACCACACGGTTCAGTGGCGCCAAACACATGTGCTCCTTGATCTCAAAAGGAGCAAACTTCCCACAGGCAGCCGCCAGCGTCTACAGGAGAGATGGAGTATTGTGTAGGATATGTGTCCTAGGTGAAGCTTATGACAAAGAGAGCAATACACTGCAATGCAGATACGATTAACAAGGATGCACTAATCAATCGGCTAGTGACCGGAAATGGCAGATGTTCTTCTTGCTCAGTGCTGCAATTGGCTAGGCTAAATGGAGCTATTTTTTAGAGCTGAACTTTTGTCCAAAACGATGACAAGTAAGGCAAAAAGCTGTTTTTGGGGTAGTTTTTCCAGACATTTAGAATGACCAATCGCATTTCACATTTGGGGAGCAACTTTTATTTGAAAAGGTTATTTAAAATATTTTGCTTGCAGAAATTGAAGTTCAGGTGTTAAAAAAATAGTCTGCTAATTACTAAACAAAATAAACAAATAATCAAATCGGCATTGACAGATAAGGCTTAAAAATAAATAATGCAACTGGTGTATATCTAATGATTATAAGTCCAGAAGGCCAGCGACCGTAAAAGTCTTACCTTTGGGGCCTGCTGAGTTTTGGGCTTCTGTAGAAACCGGGTGATCTCTCCTTTCTCTGCTTTTATTCGCTGAGGGGAAGGGAAAAAATCATGTATAGCTTTTTAAATTAATGCAAGTTTCCTAATATTTTTATTAACAGTATATTATAAAGCTTTTGTATCGTTTTTGCTTTGATTGCTTTCAACATATTTTTTTGCTTTAATTACTCATTGTATTATGATTTGCTTGTGCATTGACCACCAGTGTACCAAAAAAAAAAGGGGTCCTTGTGGGGTCAACCTACTCAATAAACAAAGTGCTGACTGATAGCTTTCACTTTCATTTTTATTAGTCTCACCTTGGCAACAATGTGAACTTTTTAAACTAAACACCTTCCCACCCATTTTAGCCAGTCGGGAATGATTGTGATTTTAAAAATCCAAGAACGCACAAGGCACAGGGACAAATATAACCAAACAAGGAAGTCTGTCTCACATCTTTCTCTTCTTTCAACCGTTTTTCCTCTTCTTTTTTCCTTTTTTCTTCAAGTTTTGCTCTTAGGGATTTGGGAACAACCAGAATTTCATTCATTACATTTAATACATTCAAAATTACGATATTCAATTGGTTGAAATATTTCCTCTCATCAAGCAGAAAAGCACAGACACTCACTCCTGCTTTACTTTGCGCTGCTCCTCCTTCGCCCGCTGCTTCTCAGCCTTTTCCCTCTCCTCCCTCTCTTTTTTCTCTCTCTTTTCCTTCTCATCTCTCTCCTTTTTCTCTTTTCTCTCTCTCTCACGCTCCTCCTTCAGCCGGCGTGCCTCCTCCCTCTTTTTCTCTTTGGCTGCCTGGGCCTCCTGGCGCAGCCGATTTCGCTCCATGCGCTGCTCCTGTTGTTGCCGGCGTTGCTCCTCCGAGCCCTAAATAAAAGGTAAATCAGCTAAAAAAACTTTTGCACATTTTCCCCTATTTACTATACATGCAGAAAAGCAGTAAATCACCTACTGTGAAACCACCAATAAATAATACATTTTCTACTTATGGGAGAGCGGGAAGATATTGGTCACCGTAAAACCATTTCACAGCTTTAAATCGTTACCTTCAAAGAACGTCTTTTTACTTTTCCCTCACTTGCGTTCGCATTGGTCTTTGGTCCCTGTGGAAAATTTAATTTTTATTACAACCAAGACTTCACTTCATGACTCAAATTTGAAATTAACACCATACTTCCTGTACAAATTACTTTTCAGTAAATACCACCTACCAAACTGATAATGGATCAAATCAGAAAATTAAGATAAAAACACGAACTACAATATCACGCTACAGTTATAAGACTGTGGCAAAACAATGACTCACTGCTGAAGGTGGAGTGCATGTGGTTTTGGCAGTCTCGGGTGAACTCTCCACCACTGACACTGAGCTGACGGATGACGGCGACTGTAAAGACTCATTTCCATGGCTGGACACCTCAGCCTCTCCATCCTCCTCAGGTTCAGAGACAAGTAGGTGCTCCTCCTGTGCAGAGCCTGACTGTGGATTAGATGCTACATCTGCAATACTCCCCAAGCTGGGCTTGGTAATGGAGTCCTGAACAGGCTCAGGGTCTTTTTTCGGCTGATCTTCTTGCGTGGACGGCCCAGATGTAGGGGGGAGCGCTACAGCTGGCTGCAATGTGCCATCCACAGAGTTTGAGTCCTCAGTGAGGTCAATGGTTATTGCACTGCCCAGGGAGCAGTTTCTGCGACTCACAAAAATGTCCAGCGGCCCCACACCATTCACCAGGATTTTTTCACGAGGTAGCGGTAAAGAGGAACACTCCATCTCATTCTCTCCATCCGAAGCCTCAGTTTTAAGGTTAGGGGGGGCCACCGTGCTCCGAGACTTTTTAAGTTCTCCATTTTCCTTAGGGACTGGATTTAGACGTTTGAAAGGAAGGCGAGCTGTGGAGAAATCCCTAATACTTACTTTTTTATTTCTATAGCATAAAAACTTAAAATATGCAAATGGAATACATACGCCAACATTTCATAAATTAGAAATCGCACACAGGTACTGAGCTTGGCTGCAGCTATACTAACTGCATACCTTTAAATTATGAGTGACAGAAATTTAGAGGCCAACTTATGTGACATTACCAGGCAAAATGACAGATTGGAGAAGTAGCTCAGGTGTAGCGAAAAGGAAACATACCCTGAACAAGCTTCTTGACAGCAGTGTTGGACTTGTCCTTGCAATCCATACCTGCAAGAGAAGGAGCTTCCTAAGTTAACAAGAGATCGGAGGCCATGTTTAAGAGTCTAATCTAACAAGCTTTTCTACTAATGTACTGCAACACGTAGACAAAGCCAGCCTCTAAAACTAGTCATTATTGTACGACAGCAATCAACACCTGTTTGTTCACGCGATAACAAGAGATGGCAGTCAGCTTGTTGTGGATACCCTTAAATTTCGACAAATTCGCATTATCCACTTAAAATACCCGTTCTGAAAACATCTTTGAGACAGGGCAAAATGCCAGTTTCGGACACGTGACGAGACAAACCGAGAAGCAAACAGGACAGAGCAGCAACAAAAAAAGGAGAATTATTTGCTTTGCTCTCCCGCCAGAAGTACGTAGATGAATGAAGGGCCGAGGCGCAGGCCCAGACTCCGCGCTCCCACGTCAGGGACATCGCCGCAAAAACCAAGAAAAGGCGTCCAGGAGCGGGGACATTGGGTGGCTATCCCCCGACTGAGAGATCGAAAAGTTGTCGGTTTTAACTCGGCTCCTCACGAAGCGGCAGTATGCTTGGAAATACTCTCAAGGGGGGAAATATGAAGTAATTTCTGTCACCCATGAGGACTGTTGCAATCCGCATATTAATAAAAGTAGCTAGTCAGGTACATTCCCACCAAAACACGGGAATTATCACTCGATTCCCGCTCTCGGAAACCTTAAACATGACCTGGTGAATTTTACCCCTCAGTAAAAAAAACAAAGAAAATAAACTAATTTCTGTCGGTTACCACTTAGAGACTTGAAAACAAAAGGGCGTATTATGCCAGTCAACGAAAGAGTGGATGGACAGTAATTTACACCTGGCAACTAGTTAGTAAATCGTCGTGGCCCACTGGTTAGAAGAAAAGGCCATTTTAAGGACAAACAACTTACTGATTCACTAGTAGGAAGTCAACAATATGATGACAATCCAACGCTTTATAGATAAAAATAAAATTACGATAACTAATGTATTGTTGAATCAAGTAGCTCAATAATTAAAACTTAAGCCCAGAGAATTGTTATTTGTTCGTATGAAGTTTATTCTTAAGTCTTACCTTTACCCCTCGGGATGGTCGGCAAAGGCCCTTCCGAGGACGGGTCTTCCGTTGCTAGCATCACTACCATCAAAAACTTCCTTTATAATAGGAGCAACTTTAGCGCAAAAATACCTGTTTGTAAATATTCCAGCAGTGCTATTTCATTTGTTTTGTCTTCTGAAACAATATCTTTTACAATAAAGTGTAACCGAACGACAGCAATATTATCACTTTTACTAAACAAATCTGTTTCGCCTTCTCCTACGAGTTTCCCTTCAGATCCAAGCAAACCACCTCGCGCTCGTCAGTCTGAATTGGCGGGAGCTTTTCGGCACCGCCAGTCCCTTCATCTGATTGGCGGATGCGTTACGACGTCATCGCGTCCAAGAGCAAGTCAGACATTTTTCTTGCTGTTTCGGAGCTCAGGAGCAAAGATGCCATGTGACCCCGCTGAAAGTTTCATGCTGTTTACGACCCCCCCCCCTTATACAAAAGGAGGGTGTGATGGTTTTTGTTGCAACCGACCCTCTCATTAATGAATTCGAACTATGAAATATATGCCACATATAGTAATTGATATATTTCTAAAAAAATGTATCAAAATAAGAATGTTCAAGACTATGAATTACGTAAGTTTTGAAAACGAAAAATCAGCAGGGTTATGTATCAAGTTCTGTTTGAAAATAAAAAGACAACATGAGTATGATCTAAAAGTAAAAGAACTATGAAAATGGCTTCCATGTGGCTCCTCTGTGTATTTTATATCCCTCCTTACAACATGAACCGCAGGGTTTCAGTTTTGTCATTTAGTTTGATATGCTAATTTTTGGTAACCTAGCAAAATCAGTATGCAATGCTCGGCCAAACTGATAGATGTGCAAATCAGCAAACATCTGCAGAACGCAGAAATTATTTAACGCTTTGCTTACATCCATACCCAGGCTCTTCAATGTACCATATACAAACAAACAATTCAGGCTATTTATGGTCTATGGTCTTGGCAATACTTCCTAAATTCTCTTGATGGTTTCCTGGCAGGCGACAAACCCAGCTAATTCAATATGCAGTTGATCAGCAGAAGACAGAAAAAAGAACAAATCTTAAGGGGAGGAGAGAAAACAAGGAAGATGGGATAAGTGGAAAGGAACAACTAAAAGCCTACCGGTTCAAAAAGAGGGATGTTAGGTTTTACAAAGTTACCACACACTATTTTTTCTCCTTAAATCATACTGTGTATGTATTGTACGTCATCATATGACCGGTCTTGACTGTCATTAGAGCTGGACCTTCTTCTGTAAGAATGCGGTATACTTCTCAAAGGCACCGATGCTTGAAATTAAGTATTTTAAAAACTCAAAGAATCTATAATTTATAGGACTCTATGCACCTTTCCAGCTTAACGGATCTCATTTGAAAGAGTAACGACGACATTTACTAAGCACAAACGAATGGAACGAAGTAAAAAGTAAATTCTTTTCGCCAAATAAGTAAAAGGAAATTACTGATTTGTTATTTTCTAAAACGATCAGTTTGGAATATTCGTTCATATTACGTTATTTCTTGATATATGTTTCATTACACGGTAGCCATTGCCTGTTGCATTCGCCCATGCAGGACAATCGCTGTTACAGTCACGTGTCTCGCAAACACGCGCCACTGTGCTTCCCTGCGGGAGCTGTAGTTTAAGTATTGTTGCATTAATTCTGATTTGGCTAAAGCAGAGACCACTCATGAACTACAGCCCCTACAATGCAGGTCGCCCACTTCCTGCTTTCTCACTGGGCTGGGCTGGTACATCTCGACTGATCGCGAGTTAGCGGTTCTCAGGTATCAACAAAAAATAATGCTTTTAAAACCCGTATGCACAACTCTTTGGCTCTTAGTAGAATAGCAAAAAAATAGAGACGGTACTGTTTTTCGGTTGATGTGTCCGATTTTTCAAACAATTTTATGTGTCAGCACTGGGCAGAGTTTTGCGCGTACCCAGCTAGCTGGAATAGTTCAAATATATAATATAATTAAGTTTATACTTATACTTTATGCGAAATAAGTTGTATATATGAGATTTATTTTGTTTATACATAGGCCTATAGATTTGATAAAGATGATAAAGAAAATGTAGCACTGCTACTTCCTGTTAGTTACTTGATGTAATACAGCTGACTATCGACTTTTACCGCTGTTTAAATGAACATTAAAATGGGAAAAACACATTTCATTCGCGAATTTGATTTGAGGTTAAAACTGATCGTTTTGAATAATACCGTAATGAATACATATATACAAATTAAATGTAGACATTGCATGAATTCATATGCTTGTAAATTAGCTTATATGTAAGAAACTTTTCCTGAAACACACTGATGACCTAATCCAGGCTGTTTATTTTATATTTTGTGTCTAAAATCGATTACCCGTTTTAAAAGTGTAACCTTTGAAGCATATGAATAATTAATGATCCTATTCAAAGTAATTACAGTCATGTGAAAAAGAAAGTACACCCTTTCACTTGTGTGGTTTTACTTATTAGGACATTTAAAAAAAAAAAAAAAAAAAACCTTATTAGGGTCTGAAATAGTTTGTATCTGTCCTCACATGTAAGATCTGGCCACAGCTTTCAATTGGATTGAGGTTTGAACATCGACTCAGCCATTGCAACACCTTAATTATTTCATTTCTCAGCCATTTTGTTGTAGTTTGCTGGTGTTATTGTCCTGTTGCACGACCCAATTTCAGCAAAACTTTACTAGTCAGACAGATGGCCTCACATTTGACTACAATACTTTGGTATACAGAGTTCACAGTTGACTCAATGACTGCAAGGTGCTCAGGTTCTGTGACTGCAGGACAAGCCCAAATCATTACCCCTCCACCACCGCACTAGGTGGTGTTTGTGCTGATGCACTGTGTTTGGTTCTCGCCAAGCGTGGCGCTGTGCTTTATGGCCAAACACCACCACTTTAGTCTCATTTGTCCAAAAAAAAAAAATATTGTTCCAGAAGTCTTGTGGTTCAGATGCAAACCAAAGCGTGCTGCCATCTTCTTTATAGAGGGGAGGCTTTCTCCTGGCAACCCTTCTAAACAAAGTCCTACTTATTCTTTTTCTCATATTGTCATGCACTTTAACGTGCTAACTGTGGCCTGTAGAGTGAGATGGGTAGCAGTAATTCGCTAACGTCATTGTTGATGTCATTCCTCCTTGGCATTGTATTGACACACGCCTGAATGCTCCAAACCAGCAAACTGCCGAAACGTCTGCTTTTATAGAGATGCTCAAACTTGCTGATGATCAGTTAATCAAGTGCATTTGATTAGCAGCACCTGGCTGCTGCCCTCTTAATTTCTATGAAAGCAGTAAGGGTGTACTTAATTTTTCACACTCTGCTTCTGCATTTTGGTGAAGTTTTTGTTAAATAAATAGACACAATGTAATTTGACTTGTGTTGTTCTTCATCTGATGTTGTATTTACCTAATTTTAATGACCAGATGATTTTTTTTGATGTCCTGATACGTAAAACCTTAGAATTGAGAGGGTGTACTTTCGTTTTCACATGACTGTGTAAATGAGGCTATATTATCACATGAGTTTTTATTTATTTACATTTATTTGAACCTTTAAGTATTCGAATGTGGGCTGTTGCTTAACCACTATCTAACCACTTGGTCTTGCCAGCTGTACATTTTGGCATGGGTTCAAGATGCTATATAGTTGAGGTTAATAGAAACACGTATCTAATATATAATATGTTACTATTGGTCTCAAAGCAAACGGGGCAAAGCCAAATCTGCTTTTCCTGTATTGAGTAACAGTTCGCAAATGGATATGAACATGTTAAGTGACACAAAAATGCATTGTTTCTTTATAATGGGCCGGTTTCCTATCTACGATGTCTTTGTGCCTTGTGCTTCCTGGGAGGGGCCACCATTACCATAAATAACCTGGAATATATATTGACAATTTAGAATCTGACTGATGTCATCATGTTTATGTTGCAGTACAAAGGTGTTTGGAAGGACACTAAGCATTTTAAAATGACAGGTGAGTCTGAAATCATTGCATCATTATCCATCTTTATATTGCTATTAAAAGACTAGAGACCATTTATCATAGGTGATGTCCTAGTGTTGTAGAAGATTACAGATCTTGTTGAATATTAATATTTCTCAAATTGAAGAATTGTGCTCAGATGACAATTTCATGGTGCCGGTTAAAGGAAAGCCCGCACGGCCCAGTGGTGCAGTTCGCATGTACTCCCCGTGTCGTAGTGGGGTTTCTTCCCCACACTCCAAAAACATGCTAAGGTGATTTGGATTTGCCAAATTGCCTGTAGCTGTGAATGGTGTCTGAGCGAGTGGTGCGCGAGTGTGCACTGCGGTGGGCTGGAGCCCCATCCTGGGTTATACCCTGCATTGTGTCCTATCCAGGATAGGCTCCAGACCCCTGCAACCCAGAATAGGAGTGGCAGGTACAGAAGATAGATAGATGGATGGATGGATGGATGGTTCGGAGCTTTCATTACATCATGGGGCATTGCATGTGATCTTTTGTTTGCTGTTCGACATAATGGGAATAATCTGGAAATGTGTCTATTTCTTTTTGCTTTTCCAGTTGCTAAAATATCTCACAACCTGTATCCACATCCGTGAAACATAAAGGATGATTTTCTCAAAGCTCCGTACAGCAGGCCTTTTTTTTCATTCTTTCATATTCTTTGTCTTAAAAGCTTCATGACTAACTTTTCCCACGTTAAATCCTTTTTTTTTGCATGCTCCGCATGCCTGCCTCTTCTCTCTGACAGATCGAGTGAACAATTTCCCCCCCTTGCCTCGCATTATACCCCTCAAACCCTGCTTCTACCAGAATATCGACGAGGAGATCCCCCCCCAGCACCGACAGCTTGTCCGCAGGGTCTACAACCTCTGGATATGTGAGTGGTGTATCCCCTTAGTTAAGGCTTGTCCTACACAGTTTAAGGTAATTCATACATCATAGACCATTGTGGCACATGCACAGTGCACGCAACCTAAAATTCATCATCAGGAATGTCTGTGCAGACTGTGTGCACACAGTTCAGATTTAGGGTCTATTGGAATGGTGCACATCAACTGTACATGTGCAATTAATTTTGATTATTTATTATTGTTTTGCAGAACACCCAAAAGTAAATTCCTCATGTGCAAAAATATTTGGCGATAGACAAACGATTCCGATTCCAATTCTGCAAGGAATTTACAGTGCATGACTGAGTGCTTCCAGTAGGTGGCAGCACAGACTTACATAGTGCAGGGGTCAATGAAGAAAGAGTAGAAGAAGAGTGATTGTAATTATGGACACTTTCAGTGAGCAGCTGTGTGAAGAGTTGCGGAGGTACCTGCATGGTCTGGTGAAATATGATTGTTGTACACGTGTCGACTGCAGCCATCTGCATACACAGACAAATGCAGTATGTATACAGAAGTACAGATCAATTTAGCGTTTTTTACACTGTACTAGGAGGTGGAATAGTCAAGTATTAACTACGAAGAAGACTTCAGGCTCAGTCACACTCACTTCAGTTCAGTCTGAATTAGACCACTTTTGGTTAACCTTAATAAGATGTACAGTCGGCCCCCGTTTATCGCGGATAATCAGTTCCAGACTCTACCGCGATAAGTAAATTTCCCTGTGACTAATTTCGTAGTTAGAGCATAGAAAACCTGTTTTACGACCTTCTACATACGGTTTTTAACATTATTAGACATGAAATAACACCCTTTAGTCACCATTACTGTTATGATTGCTGGACACGGAATCAGGATCTAAGTGTCTATTTGGAATCACTCCAAATGCAGGACACAGGAACATGTAACATCAAAACGTGAATGACAGACCTGGGGTTACATGTGGTTAATAAGGGGGCGTGGCACACACGAGGATCGTACAGGCAGGTCATGACAATTACACTCCTATTACCTAATATATTAGATAAGAGAAGACATATTAGACGTTACAAATATATTATTGTGCATTTAATTACGAAGAGCAAAGATGCTTCCGATGCGTAGCGATGTATCATTTTCACTGTCTCGATCAACTTTTTAATGAATACACAAAAAACCACGATAGAGTGAAGCCGCAAAATTCGACGCACGAAGTGGTGAGGGACGATTGTATTCCTTATTAATTAGACATAATAGAACTTAGCTGGACTTAGTGCTGATAAGTTAGACCCACTTTAGCTACGTTTGCTCTCAAGCAAAACTAAAGCTAAATCTGAATTGGATTATTAGTTTTTTCATTGCTAGCTAAATCAGGGTTCCCCAGTTCTGCTCCTGCATTACTAGTCTGGAACACAGTTTGCAGATTTCCCTGTTCAAAAACCCCCACCGAACCTGATAATTAGTTGATTAACATGATTAAGATGTGCTTCAGCAGGGAAATCTGTGTTGGTTTCTGCCCCTCTGGGACTGGAATTGGGTAACCCTGAGCTAATAGACTAGTCACTGAAGACATCATTCATATGCTTACACTTCATTCACATGCCACCAGATAAAATGAAACGTCAAAGAAATCATAATATAAAAAGAGAGGTCAGCAAGACTCAGAAGAATTTCCTGAATTAAGGTCAGTGTAAAGGACGTGTGGTGTTATGGAAATGTAGATCTTTCCCCTGATTTATTATGGAGATGATAGCCCTTCCCCTGCAGTGTTATGGAGATGATAGCTCTTCTCCTACTGTCCTGCAGTGTACTCGGCCACCCTGTGCGTGAACATTATCTCCTGCATAGCCTGGTGGGCAGGCGGGGGTAATGGTGTCAACTTTGGCTTCTCGCTCCTCTGGCTACTGCTGTTCAGCCCCTGCAGCTTCATCTGCTGGTTCAGGCCTCTGTACAAGGCGTTCCGGTGAGTCCCGGCTGGAACAGCGGGCGGGTTCAGCACTAACAGGGTGACAGAAATGACACTGACAGGTCTGGCTCTTTTTGCAGGGCGGACAGCTCCTTCAACTTCATGATGTTCTTCTTCGTTTTCTTCGTCCAGTGTGTTTTGGTGATTATCCAGGCTGCTGGCATCTCTGGATGGGGAGCTTGGTGAGTGTGCAGGGGCCTGTGCACTTTCACGCCCCCCTAGAGGTGCACTTATGTATTCAGTGTTGTGGAGAAACGGCCCAACCAATGCCAGTGTTTGTCTCTCTTCACCCCGGCAGTGGCTGGATTGCTGCAGTGATGTTCTTCAGCCAAAACATAGGCTCCGCTGTGGTTATGCTCTTCTCGGCTGTGCTCTTCACTCTGGTGGCTCTGCTGATGGCGTTGGTTCTCCTCAGGGTAAGCCTAGCGAGGCTGCAAACGCACACTCAGACGCAGGCGCTTGACCACGCACTGGCATGCTCTCACTCTGTGGGGGACACTAACACTAGTGACCCCACTAGATGGTACTCTCTGTTCAGAAATGGCCATAAAGCATGCTCCACAGTAAATCAGGAGCACCATCTAGTGGAGCTAGACAATATAGCAAATGGTTCATTTTGTCCATCACTAGCTAACACCCTGCGTTTATCCACTGAGAGAGCTAAAGGGTTTTTTCATATTTGTTGCCCCCCAGGTACACCGCCTGTATCGTGGAGGTGGGGGCAGCTTCCAGCGTGCACAGGAGGAGTGGAGCACTGGCGTCTGGAATAGTGCTCCTGTCCAGAATGCTACCTTCAACGAGATTTCTGGCAGTGGGCCTACCCTGCCCCAGTACCCAGCTACAGTGCCTAGTTACCCCGACCGCAATCCCTGGTGATTCCCAAGTTTCCACTGGGTGGAGAATGATAGCATTCCATATACTCTGAAATTCTGAGGACCCAAAACATGGACACAACCCTACACATAAATGAGCTTGTGAGGACAAGGGTTACTTAGGAAATGAATTGGTAATGGCATATTTGAATACTATTGCTTATACTGATCATTCCAAATACTTGACTTGCGCTAAAAAAAAAATAATCAATTTTGACTATGAAAAAGACAATTTCTGTTATTTTCCTGACTCTGGAGGGTCATATTCAAACACTTTCCTTTCTAATCCTGCAAAACTGGAGCCTTCTTGTTAGCTATAAATACAAGAATTGCATGGTAGGCTGGGAGTTTTGCAGTTCGTTTACTTCTATAATTATTGAAAATGTGATTTTATTATGGGGGCGGCATGGTGGTGCAGTAGTTAGCACTGTCGCCTCACACCTCTGGGACCCGGGTTCGAGTCTCCGCCTGGGTCACATGTGTGTGGAGTTTGCATGTTCTCCCCATGTTGTTGTGGGGTTTCCTCCGGGTACTCCGGTTTCCCCCCACAGTCCAAAAACATGCTGAGGCTAATTGGAGTTGCTATATTGCCCATAGGTGTGCATGTGTGAGTGACTGGTGTGTGAGTGTGCCCTGCGATGGGCTGGCCCCCCATCCTGGGTTGTTCCCTGCCTCGTGCCCATTGTTTCTGGGATAGGCTCCGGACCCCCCGCGACCGAGTAGGCTAAGCGGTTTGGAAAATGGATGGATGGATGATTTTATTATTAATAATAAATATTATTATTATTATTATTATTATTAAAACTAATGTATTAAGGCTAGTGCCTCTTACTGCTACTGGTGTTTCTCTTGAAAGTCCAGATTTAAAAAGCGTAGCCATAGCCCAGGTTAGCGCTGACATTCTGCCGTCACGTCTCTGCGTTTCGGCTCTCACACTTCTGCCTTTCCTGTAGACCGAGTTTTCATTGCGGTGTGGTCTCGAGGAGGAGATATTTCGGTTCTGCGTTCAGCCTCTTTGGGCGCGTGGTACTACAAAGTGGGCTTTGGTGGGATGATTATTCTCTGCTTTGCCTTTCCTTGTGCCTGTGTGTGCTGGTGGACTGGATGATGCGGTGCCTTTACTACACACACTTCATCTCCAGGCCTCCCCATGTTAGCATCATGTCCACACTGGCCGGTAGGCTTCAGGCACCTATGTGACATTTCAGATTTACTCTAGATTCTCTCTGGACTTTTCATATGTGTCGTATTATTTTTTTAAAGTGCGATTCTAGTCAGGAGACTGTTTTGAACATTCTTTAGTACTTTTTTGACTGAAATGTATTCTTTTATTAAAAAATAAAAGTGATGTAACTAACTGTGTACTCATGTTGCTTTTTAGAAGTTTTTGTAAGAAAATGTGTTTGTGAGTGCAGTTGTGCATGTTCTTTAGATGGGGACAATTATACTTTTGGTAAATCTTACTTTGCTGATATTTGTGCCTTAAGACATACCGCCTTTTACGCCCATCTTCCATACTGCCTACTGAATAGAATGTAAAGGCCCAGACTGAATCGGGATCCACTTCAATCGCTGGGCAATTTAGAGACACTTGTTCACATCACCAGTTTCCAGAACGTTGGGGGAACCCAGAGACAGCCCATGTACAAATACAGGGAATATGCGAGCATCATACATAGGGCTGGAGAGGGGCGACTGAGAGAAGGGCCATGCACACATGAGGGGAAAGTGCAAGGTTTTTGCATAGGGCTGGGGGGGGGCATTAAGAGATAAGCCATGCACACATGGAGGGAATGTATAAGGTTCGTGCACAGGGCAGGGGGGGGTAAATCGAAACTCGCAAAGGGTGAGAGGCTATAGTGCTAACCACCGTCCCACCACGAAATTAACCTGACAGTTCAGCTTTCTTCACACTGGCTCTCACAGTTTATGCTTTTTAAATATGCACGTCTGTCCTGCTTATCTGGGGCCCTAAGGACAGGATACCTGGCCCTCATGCCCATCAGAGCATGTGTAGGTGGGATGTGCTGCACCCTGAATGACACCCTGGAATAGCAGGTGGCACAGTCGGTAACATGGCACAGCTATAGGCTTCCGAGCGCCTAAAATGAGCGCTCTAGGTAATTTCAGCAGAACGCGCCGTGTCTTGGCGTATCACTGCAGTGGCACCGGTGTGCCCGCTTGTTGGAGACAGGGTGCTGCCTTTTTGTCTGGGCTTTTGCACAGAAAGCCAATAATGTCCAGCAAATACTTTTAGTGTTGCATCATGCGCAGGAGAGGCGTGATGTAGCTGTTGCCTAAGTTTTCTACTTCATAAACCCGATAGGACATGTTCATCGATATCTAAATTTGGGAACATGCGTATTTTGTGAAAAATATGAAGGTATTAATATTTGTATTTTATTCTAATATTGCTGCTATGTAATTGTGCTGAAAATTAAGACGAGGTCCACAATTTTCATTTTAAATGGAACCGGAAGTGACTGACCCTAAAGTTTACCTGCAAGAAACGAAATAGAGGAACTGCACCCATGTAATTGTTTAGTAAGGATAGCAATCCAGTAATAGGTTGATTCCATGTGACGGCTTTCCGGGGGGAGGACTAGAGCCTATCACAGGCAGTATAAGCCACGAGGCAGGGGTCTATCCTGGGGCATATTTACACATTGTGAGCAATTTAGAACTGAGTGTTCAGGGGAAAAAAAAAAAAAAAACATACAACACAGCCGAGGTTGGATTCGAACCCCCAACCTTGGAGATGTGAAGTAACGGTGCTAGCAGGTAAAGCACCCAACCTCCTGGGCTGTTTTGCTCCATTGTTTAGGATTTGATTGGCTAGATAGTTTAACTCAATTAACTGCTAAAGAAGGAGCTCATGACAGTAAACAACCAACAGTGAAATGTCTTCCCTTAACCTATGCTAATGAATTGATGTTCATAGGACAAGGGGTCATGTATACTGCTCAATATTAGCACTAACATCTTCCAACATTGAGGCACCCCTTCTGTACATGTATACTATATTAGTATACAATGATTCATATTTTTATTAAATGTACAAAATGCTAATAATGTTATTACATATCTTACACGTTGTCCCTGCTTTATTCAGGTGAGGGACAAAATACAAGAAATATGTTGCCGAAAAAAAAAAAGTTCACAAGAACTCATGCAGTCAGTCAGAACTGGGAGTAGGTAAAAAGCCCAGACCCACACAGCTTCTCCAATTAATGCTTCGATTGCATCTGAAGTTTAATGACGCAAGAGCCCGCTGGGCTAAAGTGAGAAGACAATGGGAAAGGTTCTAAACTGGCGTTTGGACAGACACAAAAGTTCCACGGACTCCGGCTGCTGATAAAAGTCTTTCCACTGCACTTCACTGCATTCTCAGAAAGAGAGAGAAAAAAAAACAGACCCTAACTCTGTCTTTCCTGCCACAGCTTCCTGGCAGATCTGTTCAGCTGCACTTTGTGTGTGAGGTAGAATGTTTGAGGTTATAAAGATGGCTTCATTGGCTTGCTTAGCCAGTGCCCCCACCATCGGGGAATTGCATCATAAACAATGACCCAGTAGCAGACAGGCTGCAGCCTGTTTCCAAGACGGGTCTAGTGAGATGTAACCTAACAGCTTTGCTGCATTATGCATGCACTGCAACACAGCTCAACACCCTGTACGCGGGCTGTATGAGCATGGCATGCGTTAATAAGTTCACATTCTACCTCAGAATGGATGTCGGCATCAGCCTTACATCCAGCCATCAAAATCATGCCTCATAATTCTATGGCAGTAGTTTGAACAGTATTTGTGTGTCTCCTCAGTGCTGCTCACTATATCCGAGGTGAAAAAGTGTTCCATTACTTAATCTAATCATTCTGAAATGAAATTATCTATAAAAAAAATACAAGTAATTGTACACACCAATAAATCATACAAGTAATTCTGACAAAATATGTACCAAATTTACATCTCAGGTAACACAGGGCTGAAGTCAAATGCTGGACAAGCTTCCAGTCTCTTGCAGGACTTATTTACATAAACAAGTTTTGCTAAATGTTACTGGTTTGCCAAATCCATGAGATTATTTTTTCGAAAGAACTTTGTAAGTGAACGGAATGAGCTTTCTCACTGCGCCGGTTTGTTCACCGAGTGATTCTTCGTCTGATCCTTTCCCGAGTGTACCATACTGTGCGGCGATACCCCCGCTTTCACGACTCACCGGAATAATGACGACGTCTGAAAGGGTCAGAGTGTTACGGGCGCAGGGCATGGTGCAGGTGGGGAAAAAGGTGGCGATCCACTTGTGGCTCGGAGACAAACAAGGGTTTATTGCATTTAACAAAAAACTCAAACAACAGGACCACAAGGAGTCAAAACAAAAACTGGAGGGGAAAAAAAAAAACATGGATCAACTAACTACAGAAACCGTAACTAAAGACAACTAGGGAGCAGGACTAGGTAACCCAAGCAGAGCACCATTAGCACAGAAACATAATATACATACATCACAGTCAATGACTCCATAGGGAACAGAACAGTGTCAGGGATAGAGAGGGTTAACAAGACAATGCAGGACAGGTGAGAACAATTAACTAGGATTGGCACAAGAAACGGGCAACGGGTGAAACTAATAATAATTAAACCAAGGAACTCTAGGAAACAGAATCCAAACACTAGGGAAATAACAAAGACGGGTAAAACACAATGAAAGGTACAAAGCAAAAAAAAAGAAGAAAAGAAAACAGAATGCAAAGCACAAAACTTAGGAACTAGAAAAACTAATACAAATGTACTACTGGGGAACAAATCTACTAAATACAAAAACAGGTGAATAGACTCACGCTACGTAATTTAAGGATATGAGCTATTTTAACGGCATGTATGTCATACTTGCACAGGACTAAAACCTGCTATTATAAACAATATACAGTACAGGCCAAAAGTTTGGACACACCTTCTCATTCAATGTGTTGTCTTTATTTTCATGACCATTTACATTGGTAAATTCTCACTGAAGGCATCAAAACTATGAATAAACACATGTGGAGTTATGTACTTAACAAAAAAATGTGACATAACTGAAACGTGTTTTATATTCTAGTTTCTTCAAAATAGCCACCCTTTGCTCTGATTATTGCTTTGCACACTCTTGGCATTCTCTCGATGAGCTTCAAGAGGTAGTCACCTGAAATGGTTTTCCAACAGTCTTGAAGGAGTTCCCAGAGGTGTTTAGCAAGTGTGCAAAGCAGTAATCAGAGCAAAGGGTGGCTATTTTGAAGAACTAGAATATAAAACATGTTTTCAGTTATGTCACCTTTTTTTGTTAAGTACATAACTCCACATGTGTTCATTCATAGTTGTGATGCCTTCAGTGAGAATCTACCAATGTAAATGGTCATGAAAATAAAGACAACACATTGAATGAGAAGGTGTGTCCAAACTTTTGGCCTGTACTGTATATTGTTTTACAGATGTATCCTGTCGTCCCTCCAGGCGACATTCACCATGTAACCAAGTGCAGCCGTGCGCCGTGAAGTTTGTGGCAGTGGTGTCTCACACAATCGAACTGCTAAAGCCACAAACGCACCATCCTTTAAATAACTACAATAATAGTGCCCCTGTGCATGACACACACCCACCATAACAAAGCAGAATCTCTGAGGGGGATTAATGCTACATTTGAGTTCCCCTTCTTCCAGGCAGAAGTTGTAACACGAGAAAAACATATCTGTCACATCAACACCGAACACTGGGTTGAATCTACAGAACGTTTAATTGGTTGCTCAGTCAATGACGCAGTATAACATAAATGACGAAGTGGCAGATTCCAAGTGGGCAGCAGTGTCAGGGTTTGAGTCTGAATCCAGCCAGAACTCAGCTGCTTAAAGATGCTAAAAAGCTGGTTTAAATATTGCGGATAATAAAACTTAAACCTGTGCATTAACCTCAGCCAGTGTTTCCCAACACGGTTCTCGGGGACCCCAGACATTCCACGTTTTTGCTCCCTCCCAGCATCGTAGCAAAAACGTCATAGTTAACAGCATAGTTTTACACCAACATGACAGTTATTTAAACATAATTTTTTTGGCTGCCTAAGACTTTTGCATGGTACTGTATATTGTTAATATGCCTTAATAAATTCCTAATATGAAGATCCATTCATTTTCTGTACCATACTGATCCAGTAGTGCACAGGTGTCAAACTCCAGTCCTGGGGGGCCAGAGCCCTGCACATTTTTGGGTTTCCCCTCATTTAACACACCTGATTCAACTCCTTATGCTAATTCCCACACAGCTCTTGAGCTTAATTATTTATGGTGAAACAAAGAAAGAACTAAGCCACACAGGGCTCCGGCCCCCCAGGACTGCAGTTTGACATGTGTCACATACGACAAAAAGAAAAAAAAGAATTAGCGATTACCTACAGAGGGATTGCAGTTATTAGCCTCTGGGGACCCCATACAGAATACAGTATATGCTAAAAATTCATCATTACTTGTCTATAATGCAAGATGGGTAATTTTTGCTAACAAGAAAAAATGAAAAATAGAAATGAAATCTGAGGCACTACTGAAAAAATTATTTTATACAGGTTTTGTACAGCATTTTCTTGTTAAAATTAAATAGGCCTAAATTATATTAATTACAATATCAGGTAACATTTCACTAACTTTAAGGAAACTTATGAGTCTTTTTATGAAAAGCTGGAAGAATAACCGGTAATGCTTTACTTAAAGCAGTTATCATGATGCATTATAGACACCTTCATTATGCATTATACTGGTCGGTATAAGAATTAAGGATGCATATAATTAAGGATGTAGTATAGGTGAGAACTTCATAGAGCATAATAAACATGGCTATATTGTGTTATATAAATATAAATTTTATATTTATAAATAGTCATAGCTGTGTTTATAATACTTGATGAATGTATCATAATGCATTATGATAAGCTGCAGCAAATTCGGTAAATTATGTGAATAGTACAAAGAACTAGAGAAATGTACGTTATTTTGTACATTTTCCTCTGATCCTTTTTCTTCTGACAAATCTCAATTATTGGTATGACAATCGGCGACAAAAAAATTTCTTGATCGCGACAGCCCTACTAGTAGATTGTTAGGAAAGAGACGTTATTCCAACCTGTATGACAGCATCGTTGAGGATAAACAAAGTTAGAAGCTACTCTGTTCACTGCATTAATCAGAAACAGAACTTCATCAATGTTTAATTTTTCATTTTCAATTCACGAGTTTTTGTTATAATTCACTATACTTTCCGCTAATATGCAAAACTGAAATTCAGCATGCCATCTTGTTTCAGTGAGCAAATCAAAGACTACTGTACAGCTTGAATCCGGAGTCTCTGTGCAGTCGGTGTGATGTGCTTATGACGGCGATGGAATCCTACGACCTGTACATACAGGTCACCTACATACAGCCTCCCACATATAGGCCTGCCTCCTCCAAAGCTGACACTTAATACGATGAAAGCTTTTTGCAGCTAGCATCTGTACTGAACAGGAAAACTGTTCGTAGTTAAACTGAACTGTTTAAAGAGTGTCTTTAATAGGGAGGGATGTGCTGATCCAGAAGCCGTTGTGTTTACTGTCCATGGCCGAAGCATGTAGCAGACAACTGACTTGAATGTAAAAAGCAAAACAACTTCAAATTTATAGATATTTATATAAAACATGTTTTTGCAGTTAAAAATGTAGCCTGGGGAGTTTGACGTCAGAAGATTCCTCGCGGGTTCCCACCGGTTTCTTCTGTGGTTTCTTTTGCGGTGTCTGCAAGGTGACCGGCTGCCTCCCACCTGGTAAAGCTTGACTTTTCCTCACTGGATACATATTTTCATAGATGGGGTTCTCTGCAGGCAATTAAAAGAGGCGCCTGGCTCATATTCATATTAAACTGGTATGAAAACTTCTCAGTAGAGCTGCCACACGTTCGGGCAGCCCGGTAGTGCTAAAAAACATGTCGTTAGGTCCCGAAAACAGAAACCAATGCACGTAGCGTTCTCGCTATGTGACCTGAAGCTCACGAGCAACACACTAATTTCGGTTGCTATCTCCTCATCTGTCTCATAGAATGTAACCACACACCCACCTACAGAGACACTCAGCCTGCTCGGAGGGGCTACAGAGGAAAACCTCTGGCCTCGTTCCTGTAAGTCTTCATAACTTGTTTGTTCAATTCGTGATGTAGCTTAAGTTTCATACAGCCCTCCCGGAAGATTACTAAAGTTGGCTTATGATATTAAATTCTGAGCGTATATGACTCAAATACAGGAATCAACCGAGTACGTAAATATACAGACAGACAGGCAAACAGAGCAATCGAGTTTAAATACTTCCATTATTTCCATTATTATTGTAAGAATTACACTTCATATCCATAAATAATGGAATATTCATATACAGTGAATAAAATAATGCTTGATTATTTTAAATGGGATGAAGTATGATATTTAAGTAACATGCTTCTGTACTACGTTCTGTGCCCATTTTCCTTATCTTTACTTCTGACTGTAGTGTTAGTCAGTGTCACAGATGTTGATGCACACAGAGGTTCTATTGTTATTAACGAGGCTCCCTAACAAAAATAGTAAATGGAATGTGTGTGTGTGTGTGTTAGGCGTGTATTTCACCTACCCGTAACCCTGCCTTTTATTCTTCTGTATAGCATCCAGATGCTGCCCACTGAAAGCAGAACCAGCAGCACAGTCCCAGCTCCCAATGTCACCCCCAGCAGCCAGTTTGCACCTTCCTCTGCAACAGCTGGGCGAATAGAGGGGACAGTGTCTTTGGCTACTAAGGAAAGGGAAAAAAAAAATTTCGTTTTAACCAGCAATAAAAATACGGGTTTTCAGTAGAAAAGTCAGATTTATGTGTTTGGAGAAACGAAGCTTTAAGCTATTATGCATGGAACTAGATAATAAATTAAGTGCTTATGATGCACACCCCCCCTCATTTTAGACTCATTGTACCATTGTGTTCTCTTGAAGTGTTGCTTATCTGCAGTAGAAACCGGATGTACTCATTTTAGGGGGTTGCATACAACCCTTGTTGGTCTACAGTACTGCTTTACACATAATTCAAATAGAAATTGAACAATGAAGCCTTTACTCGATACTAATGTGTCGTCAATTGCAAGAAGAAATCATTAACCAAATATGTGTGACCTGTGCAAAGTAAACCAATGGTGGAGATGTGGGAAATGTGCCCAAGAATCACTGTATCAAGAGGCCAATTCTCAGACAGAAATTTCTGAAAATATCTGAAGTCAAATAATTGGTGATGCTGTCTGGGTGCAGCTAAGGGAAAACGGACGTGTGAAGAACAAACTTCTGGGAATCACCTGTCGCAATGTGTTGCATTTGTTTAAAATTGAAGCAAAAATAATCATTTAAGAATTTGACAGTTATTGATTTTATGCATAATTATCTTTTTCATGTATACTTTGCATAAATATTAATGTATTCACAAGGAAGAAAATTATTCTTTTTTGGCAAGGTGTTTTGACTACATATTAAAATAATGCATGAACGCATTCAGTCTTACAACCAAGGGCATAACTTTGGGTTGAGCACTTTGGAGGTTTAGGTCTCCTCCTATTTAAGGGGGTCCAGGGGGTTGTATTGGCTGATTTTAATTATTGTATATATTTTATTCACCGATGCATGTTTCTGCATTTTCTGTGTTTACGAACACTTACTGATACTGAGCTTTGTTCCATTGCTGCAGATTGATTGAAGTTTTGGTATCTCTACAGTCACTTCGCAGAAGTACCATCCACTGTAATTCTGGGTGACATTTTTCAGCTCCAGTGTGGACCAATTGTCCCCCATCAGCTGGTCTACCACCATCTCATTGTTCCTAGGCTTCATTTCATTGGTGAAGGCCAGGCTAGAGGAGCGCTGTATTTGTTCGGAAATCTTATAGGTCAGCTCAGCTGTTTGGCCAAACCACCATGTCACCCTGAGCTGAGCATTGTCCCTGAATGTGTAGCTGCAGTTGAGGGTAGGAGAACTTCCAGCAGTGGCTTCCCGTGGCCCTTGAGGAGCAAGGACATATTCCACACCATACGCGACAGCCAGAACCGCCGAGATGAATACTGGACGTCCGGTTTGATGGTGGCGAATTTGGGGAACAAAGATGAGTGAAGGTGAAAAGGTTAATATAAAGATAGGACACCATATGACAACAGCACATAAGCCACACAAAACCATCTCATGCCAAACTGCGCTGTAATGTCTGCTACGGTATGACTGACGGAAAAACCTCTGGCTGTTTTTGAAGTGAAATACTTTTGCGGAGAGTGGAAAAAATGCAGTCAGGGCAGTATGCACTTTGTTCCTATGCTAAATTCAGCGTCTCAGTTCCAAGCAATCCATTGTATAGTCACTTCCTCCTAAATAAGTATGATATCAACAACGTGAATTCCATTTGTTTGACATATCGTTGAGCAAAATCAGAGTAACTGATGAAGATACTAGACAGAAACTTGACTTGTACAATATACAAAGATAAAGGTGACATCATACATGCATGATGATCATATGATATTTCGAATATTAATACAAAGAAGTCTCGCAAATATCACAACATATTAATTTCAATTAAAAATGTGATTATGAACACATATCAGCTTGAAAAAACTAGCATAAGTTTTTTTGAAGTGAAATACTATTGCGGAGAGTGGAGAAAATGCAGTCAGGGCAGTATGCACTTTGTTCCTATGCTAAATTCAGCGTCTCAGTTCCAAGCAATCCAGTGTATAGTCACTTCCTCATAAATAAGTATGATATCAACAACGTGAATTCCATTTGTTTGACAAATCGTTGAGCAAAATCAGAGTAACTGATGAAGGTACTAGATAGAAACTTGACTTGTACAATATACAAAGATAAAGGTGACATCAGACATGCATGATGATATTTTGAATAGTAATACAAAGAAATTTTGCAAATATCACAACATATTAATTTCAATTTCAAATGTGATCATGAACACATATCAACTTGAAAAAACTAGCATTAATCTTCAGTAACTGTAACACAATAATAGGTCCTTATAACACTGTATGTGTAAAAAAACATACAATATGGTCATGCTTACCTTTTAATGTCCGAAGACAAACTACTTTGTACCGGACCTCCATTGCAAAGCTCATAAAAGGGTGTGAAAAGGGGTCATCTTGGTCTCACTGCCGGATCTGTTTCTATGATGACGCATATCAAGAGAATGAGCGCAGAGGTGGTTTGTCAAGTGGGTTCTTGGTGGTGGCTGGGAGGATCTTGTTATAGACTAGAGATAGTGGGGGACGACTGAACGAAAAGAGACCAAGATGCAACTGCAAGCTTCAGGGTGAGTGAATGGAGGTGAATCTATGTTTCCAAATGCAGATACGCAACCTGGTGCTGAAAGGGTGACTATGATGGAGAGCTGAGTCTGTACAATATTAGGAAAAAAAAGTACCAAGTTATACCTTTGAGGTACAATTACTTGTCACTGGGGCTGCACCCTCAAGGATCTGCCAATTGTACACCCTTGGTCTCAAAAAATTCTGGAAGTAGGCCTAGGACGTGTCTTGCACCTTGGGTGGAACACTGAGTTGCTGCATTCATTACAAATGAAAATTCATCACTCAGCGTATGTTTCCAAGTATATGTCCTTTATCACGAGACATTTGCAGTTTCGAAAGTTTTTGATTGTCAGCGAGATTAGGGGAAAAAAAAACAACGATTAATTAATAAACTCCCCAAAGACAAACACATATTTAAGCATGTAGAAACAAAACGAATCAATGTGCATGTTTTCACTTGACGAAAAATGTTGGGAAATACAAAATGAAAAGGATATTCCATTTTTAAAAATATGGCAGAATAGTGGAAATGCACTTAAATATATTAAAAACCTCCACAGGTATTTGATAGCATGTAAAACAGAGCCACAGGTGTTTAAAATGATTAGCTACATATTTTTAATAACGATAACCCTATGTATAAATATCTATATTATAGTATATTATAATCAGGAGGTCTTAAGCTACTTATCCATCCATCCATCCATCCATCCATCCATCCATCCATCCATCCATGCATCATCCAACCGCATATCCACTGGTTTACAGGAAAAAACATTAATCTGATTTTAAATTGCTGCCGGTATATATTTAACTACATTTCCCATCATTCCCGGCGTTGACAGCTCGTGTTGTTGCGCAATATACGCCATGGACCAAGGTTCTGGAGGAGGGATGGTGCAGCACGTACTTCGGCACCATCAGTACCACCCTGCCTGAATGTGGGGTACAGAAACACAGAAGAACAACAAACAAGTCGGACATAATTTGGCCACACGGATAATACGAACAGCGACATGGAAGATCAGAAGGTAAAATGGAGCCGGACGACTGGGTGTGCGAGATAGGCTGTGATGCTACACGGACAAAGAAAGGAAACGAAGGCAATTAAGAACGACTGTTCGCTTGCAAAAGGATAATCAGTTTTGGGTGGGAATCTAATGGAGATGGTCTGAAAAGCGGCAATTGTTAAATTAGTCTGCTGTAATTGCCCTTCAGTAGTTGCTACAGGGAAGGTCATTATGAATAGTCATGAATTTGCAGCTGACACTATTGTTTCTGCCATTAAACTGACTCTCTGTGCTGTTGGGAGGCGGCTCCGCCTCGCCGTGACAGCTCCTGGACGCGACATCGGTCGCTCCTCCTGCGCATTAGCGTGCTTCCATTGCATACATATGCCGGGGACTGCGGCGGTGACACTGGGAGGCATGCCTCCCCTCGGGGCTTAACTTAAAACAGCGGCGGAGGAGAGAGTTTAATATTTGATGGGGTGACTGGGGCACACACACAATTAAAAAAGGAAGTTCTTATTTATTGTGGAAGATGAATTCGTCCAAATTAAATATTAGGGGGTGTGGGTGGGGGGGAAGGCGGGCTACATGTCCCCCTCTCCCCCCACTCCAGTTTCTTCCCCCCTGACTGAACATCCAGTAATAGCTCCGGAAAACTCATCAAATGCAATTTGCTCTCTCTGTCAAGTAGATTTTATTTCCAAAAATGTAGAGCCTGCAGATGCGTGGCTCTCAGTGTGTAAGTTTATACTGGTTCTGGGTCTGGCGTTTGTCCGCAGTTTGTCCGCAGTTAGAAGGTATGCAATTGTATATTTATCCATCCATTTTCCAAACCACTTATCCTATTGGGTCGCGGGGGGTTCTATCCCGGAAGCAATGGGCACGAGGCAGGGAGCAACCCAGGATGGGGGGCCAGCCCATCACAGGGCACACTCACACACCATTCACTCACACATGCACACCTATGGGCAATTTAGCAAGTCCAATTAGCCTCAGCACGTTTTTGGACTCTGGGGGGAAACTGGAGTACCCGGAGGAAACCCCACGACGACATGGGGAGAACATGCAAACTCCACCCACATGTGACCCAGGCGGAGACTCGAACCCGAGTCCCAGAGGTGTGAGGCAATAGTGCTAACCACTGCACCACCATGCCGCCCCCGTTTATTTATCTAACTACAATATTAAAATACTGTTTGAAGTGTGTTTATTTTTATGAAAGGGTTTAAATATGCAATGAAGTGTTTTGCAACCTGTATCTCTTTGGTTTCTCTATGTAACATGTTTGAGGAAATGGAATATTTAACTTCGAGAAGTTAAGACGATCATCTACTTGATTTTGGGACAAGCAAGGCAAGTTGGTCACCTAGTTCCTGTTCTCTGCTGTCGTGTGCACTTGTCTCAGGAATCACTTAGGAAAATTACCAACACACTGGCTCTGAAGAATGAGGAGATCCAGAACTTCATATCTTCACTGAAGCAGAACCTGGAGAACGTCCAGGTACGGATCTACATCCTTCTTTGGGGACATTTACCACGGGTGTTGGGATTAATTTGGATTGAAATCCTGTCCTACCTTTGTATTTGCATGGCTATCCCCTTGTGGGTGTTTCCTCCAGATTAACAAGCTACTTCCTGGTTCAAAAAAATAGCAGTTAATTGAGCAGGTTTCTCTAAATTGTCCAGAGCATGTGAGGGTCCCCGCCATGGACATAGGCTCCAGGCTTGTCAACCCCTAGGGATCATTGGCTACAGAAGTTGGATGAGTGAATATTAAATAATGTACACTTCTAAGAACCAAGCCGAAGTATCAGTGGAGATATCAGTGGAGATATCAGTGGAGATATCAGTGGTGCACTTCCTGCTTGTTAAAAATTATATCCATGTTGTACTGAGACACTGGCATTTCTTGCACTGACTAGTAATGACGGAGAGTTGGGTTTATTTAAAAAATAAAAAAGAAAAGATGGATGGAATCTGATGCTACCCTGACAGATGAATGCAAACCGTGCTCAAGACGACCTGGAGGGTGAGTTCAGCTCGCTGTACTCAGTCCTGGACGAGCTGAAGGAGAGCATGGTGACCCGGATAAAGCAGGAGAGGGCCGCGCGTGTTTATGAGCTGCAGGTGTGTTTCTTGCGCTCGCTCCTTCTGATTGCTGCCACTGTCTACATTGCTTTTTGGCAGAGGTGGAGATTTCAGGTCTAGAGAGTAGAGTACAAATCCAGCCCAGGATTTTGTTTCAACCAAACCAGTTGTGTACTCTGTGACTCTGACTCTTTATACTCAACTGGTTGGTTAAAACAGAATCTTGGTCTGGATTTGAATTTTGTGGACCTGAAACCTCCACCCTTGCTATTTGGTAGCTGACGCTGGTACTCCCAGTCTGTACTGCCATACAAAGGCGAAACACCATAACTGCACGTTTTATCAAAATGGAGTGAGCCTCTTAGGTTTTGCTTGATCCCGAGACAATATTTCTTAGTTCAGCTCTTCTCAGCTTTGAGCATGCGAAGATCATAGTAAATATAAAATCTAAAGTAAAACTAAGGTAAAACACCTTTTTTCCTCAGTTTCAGTATAGTTACCGTGCTGTACTGAATATGTAGTTGGAAGGTGGATGGATGAATGACAGCAGGACATTTTGTGTGGGAGCGAAAAGAGGTCATTTTTAGCACTGAATGGGTTTGGTAGGTACTTAATACCACATACCAAACAGTTTGTCTGATTATTCCTTATGTTTTTCCCTGACAGATACGAATCAAGGAAAAGCATAGCATTCAAATCGTATTCCCAACTGCATGTGGTTGTACTTTTGCTCTCTTTATCTTATGTTCGCCTTGACCTTTGGCTGCTCTCTCAGAACCAGGTGAGCACATGCACCAAAGCTCTGGAGAGTTCAGAGGAGCTGCTGGAGTTGGCCAATCACACACTGTGCTCCTCAGCGATGGACGGTTTCAACCAGGTGGGACAGTCCAATAGAAAAACATGCCTTTTCTGTCTGCTTATGTTCCAAGAACTGAAGACTTAAGAGTGTTTTTTTTCCAGATTTTTCATAGCCACCAAATTAGAGACACTATCTGAGTTCCAAAAATCAATATTTAAGCAACAGTTCTATATGTGTTATGGGTGAGTGTACAGTACACCAATAGTCTGTGACACACTTCTACAAACATTAAAAATACACTCCAGATCTATGTTGCAGTGTATATAGCGTCATCAGCAGAAGCTGCACAAATCAGTATCTGTGTCCCTTTGTCGCTTATACCAAGATAGGCTGCCTGTGGTGATTCTGAACCTGGTCAGGTGAAATTAGCAGAATTACAGGCTGCAACTCGGCAATCTCTTCAACTTTCCTTCTATTTCTCTTTGTCTTCTTTCAATTTATTTGCTTCCAGGCTGCCAAAGACATAAAGGATAGGTATAGTATAATCAATTATCTGTGTTTTATTAAGCGTCAACGCATCACCTTGTACACTTATGGGCAGATATGAAGAATCATTTGAAGACAAACAAGTTTTGTATTAATCCATTCCTCAATGGAGCAGTTTCTTCCTCATCCTTTCTGTTTTAGATTCATGCTGAGCTATTTCTGGCCTATTCCTGGCTAATATAATAACGTTTGTGTCTGTGTGTGTATGTATACACAGTGTGACAATGGCCCCTGCCTTCCGGCTCTCACTTAAGCCCAAGGTCAGTGACAATATGAGTCATATGATGGTGGATTTCACTCAGGAGAGGGACATGCTACAGGCCATCAAGTTCCTTCCAGGTCAGTGAGGTCCATTCTTCCAGAACGCTGTCTCTGTCGCTGTCTCGTTTGCTTTCTGAGTTCTTGCTCTTAACTAACTCAGTTCAACTAAACTCAATGTTATGATTAAGTTATATAAGATGCAGTCACAGATTCTTGTGAAGATTTTGTCTGCTGGACGATAGACGCACCTTCCTCTTATTTGTCAGTCCCCTGTAGAAGTCATTATGGACACGGAAAATCCTAAGCAGGGACGGATTACGGACCGGGCCAGCGGGGCCGCTGCCCAGGGGCCCTTGGGGTGCAGGGGGCCCGTGGGGCCCCTAGCCCAAAACAATTTGCAGCGCTTATCAACAATGTATTATCGTTTGTCTATTTTAGAGGGCCTACATTCTTTGATCCTCTGCCTACAAGGGCCCCTGACCCTATAGGGAGGGCGTTTGGCTGCCAAGGGCCCTTGAATTGTGGTGGTTGTGGTGGTGGTGGTGGTGGTGGTGGGGCCCTCGCAAACGTTTTGCCCAGGGGCCCACACAACCCATAATTCGTCCCTGATCCTAAGACTGGTAATTTGGGGAGTGCACACTGCTTGCACTCTCCACCATGCCAAACCCTTCCCTCTCTGTCTGTTCCTCAGTTCCGTCGACCCCGGAAATACAGGTGTCTGAGTGCCAGGTGTGTGATAACACAGTGATGGTGGTCTGGACTCTGCCGGAACCCGACACCAAAATCGATCACTACATCCTGGAGCACCGCCGGACCAATCACGAGGGCCCACCGCGCGTCCGTGAGGAGTACCCCTGGATGGTGGTGGAGGGCATCCGCCACACAGAGCACACGCTCACAGGTGACCTCATGGCCTTGAAATGCAACTCCAGCAGGCTAGGTGCACGCGGAACAGCAGCCATACAGATGCGGTAATATTTACAATCAGCCAACTTAACAAAGAGACCCATTCCATATTTAGCAACGAAGTACTGTTACACTAAACGGTCGCCTAGCGAAAATCACAGAAGGCTGGACAAGACCGCAACCGTGCTTATGACTAAAGCCTTCCATACTCAGATTTCTTGTATCTTTCATGAAGTACTCATTTTACATTCTACTTCAAAGATATCTCTCTCACGTGTGCCACTTGGCGTAGGAAACTGGGTCATAAATGCACGCAAGAGTCGGAAAATGATTTTTTTTTTTTTTATTACCGTTGTTTTAGCTAATGATTACTTTTTTAACGTCCATAGGTCATAGAGATGGCTGATGAGTATTTACCATGAATAGATATATTTTCTAGATCTTTTGTTGTGTGTTTACCAGTTACTGTGTTCATAGAAACCCAGGAGGGTATTCCACGAAGCAGGATTTCTGAGTTGGCTGGGTTAACTTAAGCTAGAAGTCAAGATTGCCCAATAGGAATGCTCCTTACCTAAACTCTTATTGGACAATCATGACGTCTAAGTTAAGTTAACCCAGCTAACTCAGAGATCCTGCTTCGTGGAACTTTTTTTAACATTTAACGTAAATTAATTAAGCTACATTTCAGAAACTGAATCTTTTAAGTGAACTGTCCTCTACACTCTGTATACACATAGGCTTTAACACTGACTATGCACTTTCAAAGGCAGCGCATACTATGTAGAATTTGTATCAAAACGCTTCATACCCCTACAGATATGGTACTGGTTTTGCCTACATAATTCTGGTTAAATACACAAATACGACACGTTAACAGCCAACCTAATGCGACTGTGCATGTGCTGCCCCCTATCTTCAGGGTTACGCTTTGACACACGCTTCATGACATTCCGTGTAAAGGCGTGCAATAAGGCCGTGGCCGGAGATTTCTCGGAGCCTGTAACCCTAGAAACCAATGGTGAGTTCTGGACGTCAGCAGAAACTCAGTAATACAAATATACGTTTTTACTGGTTCAGCAATACAGTGGAAATAATGCACATTGGTGAGCTACATGAGCTGACTGGACTGCTACGGAGCAGCTCCAAGACTGAAGGTTGAATAGAACATTCTAGAATATTAAAATTGCTTAATGTCCTTTAGTAGTATGTATGTTTATGTACGTTTAAGATACGAAACTGATGTTTATAGGCATCAGAATGAGGTACTAAATATTAATGCTACTTAGAGTGGTTGCAAGGTCACATTAGGGTCACTACAAGGTCATTACAAGGAGTATGGGGATTGGCTGGAATGGTGTACGGTTTAAGTGGACTGATCAGGGATATGGTCATGTGACTAAGAAGAGAGACAGTGCTGTGGTTCTGGAGATGGTGCAGGAGCTACATACCTCAGCCGTGGCTTTGTCTGTTTCTCTAGCTTTCCTCTTCAAGCTGGACTCTAGTTCGTCCCACCAGAACTTGCGGGTGGAGGACCTTTCCGTAGAGTGGGACAGCAGTGGTGGGAAGGTCCAAGAGATGCGTAAGGAGAAGAACAGGACCAGCTCACCGATGAACTCTCCCGCCAGGTCCGAGTGGATTTCGCACAGCCACTGTGACAGCACTGTCCAACCGGTCCCTTTGTCCGCGTCCTTCATTCTCTGTCCCCTCCTTTGCACTCTCCCCCAGGAATGCCATGATGTCTCCCAAGAGGGCGCCCTCGGCCCGGGTGGGTCGTGACCGGTTCACGGCCGAGTCCTACACCGTGCTAGGTAAGGATCGGACCGGACCAGGCAGGGGCAAGGCTGGCTAAGCTTCTGTGTCACTCTCCTGAACGTATGTGACTAGCTGTCCTTCTAGAGTCCTAGTGGACCCGTTACGTCAGGATCTGTTCCAGCCCTGCCTGTTTGGCCAGTTAGTGTCACCATCCCAATCTGTGTTCCCCTTGGTTTTGCACCCTAGTGTGTTTGCTCCTGTGTTTCTTCCGGTTACCTGTATTTGCTGTGTTTGTTCCTGTGATGCTCCCTGCTTTAGTTCTTGCTTTTTTGCCTCCCTGCCTTAGTTAGACTCCTCTTGTATTTTTGAGTTTAATGAAGATCTTTGTTCCGTAAAGCTGCAGTGTGAATCGTCCTTGTGCCACACCACGCTGCCGTAACACATTATTGTTGTATCTATCCTCCTAACATCTCAGGGGACACCATGATCGACGCTGGCCAGCACTACTGGGAGGTTCGGTTTGACAAAGAGAGCAAGGCCTTCGCTGCCGGTGTGGCCCTACGGTCCCTGGGTCGCTTCGACCAGCTGGGGAAGAGCAGTGCCTCCTGGTGTCTCCACCTCAACAACTGGCTGCAGCAGAGTTTCACGGCCAAGCACAACAACAAGGCGCGCACCCTGGACTGCCCCATCCCCGACCGCATCGGTGTCTACTGTGGCTTCGAGGAAGGTGCACAAAGCAGATAAACCATGCTATGCCTGACGGCAAGGTCTCACATTCCAGTCATCTACCCATCCATCCATCTATCCATTCTGCTTAATCAGCAGAGGTCTGTGATGGTAACACAAGGCACAGGGCAGGGGACAGTCTGGATGGGACACCAGTCAAACACACGATCACATACACAATATGGAAACTTGCCACATGCTCTACACTGGAGGAAACCGGAGAAGAAAATAAAAACTTGAGAATCACATGCAAATTCAACACGCTCACAGAGCCAGGGACGGGATTTAAACCTCCAACTGTGAGGCCACAATGCTCCTGAAATATGCACAGATCAATAAGTTACATATTATGAAACCATGCAGCATTTCAGTGAGTGGGATGAGTTTTATGTAGGTCACCCTCTACTTGTTACTCAGCTGACTTGAGAGGGGAGTCGAGTCTAATATCTAACTCGGTCCCGTCATCCTCCAGGGGTCCTATCCTTCTACAATTCCAGGACCAAACAGCTGCTGCACACGTTCAGAACCAAGTTCCAGCAGCCCGTCATACCAGCCTTCATGGTAAGCGACTCACGCCTCTGCGTTCCTGCCTCACCCCGTCTGGGGCTCGCCGGCTCTTACACCGGCTGTTCCTCTGTCGCCCCCCGCAGGTGTGGAACGGCAGCTTCTCAGTGCAGACAGGGCTGCAGGTGCCCAGGGTGGTACAGAGCGGCCAGAGGAGAAGCAGCGGCACCAGCAGCTCAAACGCCAGCATCAACTAAGTCGAGGCCCCCTGCCACCGTCGCCACTGAAACTCAACCCACGTGCGCCCGCTCCAGTTCTGACGGAGAGTGATCCAAACCCATTTCTCACCATCACTCAGAACTTTTAACCAGCTCCTGCTAGCGTTTGCATCCACTAACCCCCCCCCTGTGGAAGGGCGGGGGGAGTTGGGCTGCATTCCCTCCGATTCTTCTTGTGCCTTTCAGCTTCTTGAAACCCGAGTCTCATGCACTCACGCGATCCTGCATCATCTACAGAGCAGAGTTCCAGAAGGATAAAGATCGTTTTCCTGCAATTACATCTATTCTGAGTGTCTGTCATAAGAAGTTTTCAGTTTCTCTTTCATTCCCCACAGTCCAAATTTCATGAGACGGCAGCACAAGCACACGTTAGCAGTCACTGAATAAATGGCGCCTGGCTTCTATTAGATGGTATTAGTTTCACTGACAGTGTGAATATGGGGGTGAGTGGGGGAGGGGGTTCGTCTATACTAGTGTGGCTCAGTGGGTTAGGGCACTGTGCTTGAGATCGGAAGGCCCCTAACACTCAGGTGCCCCAGGGACTGTCTCACCCAGCTCATCGCTTTGGATAAAAGCACCTGCTACATGTAAGAATGTAACTATGTACCTGTCTCCTGTATTGCAAGCTGGGTATGTGGGTGCCTGAATTTCACTGGTGTACACTGCAGTGCATCTGCTTTCTGTTCATGGGAATCAGATCAAGCCAGTGGTTGACGGATTGACTTCACCCACCATTGAACTGCACTGGGAAATTTAAATGCTTGGGCATTTTTATTGGACTTGATTGTTTTTTTTTGTGTGTACTCCACAATGCATTAAAGCTTCCAAACTATGATATAAAACTTGACTTCCTGGCGATAAAATCTTGTAAATGCTTTAATCTTGTACTGTTTGTCTAGCTGGGCAAATAAAGCCACACTGAGACAGTGTATGTCGCTGTACTGTGCGTCGATCCGAAATTAACCAGCACAGCGTTCACCTCACCACAGACCAGAAGACCGTATCTGCCACAGTCCCGCAACATTTCTTATTATATACATGAGGCTTTATCAAAGACCAGCTAGGTCTCACAATAAATAAAAAACTTTGATCGTCTTTGACTTATTGTAGCAGTACCTACTGTACATAACATTACTCTCAGTGAAAAGATGCATGGCTCTTTAGTATTATTGGTTATATATATATTAGATGATGATTATTATTATTCTTATATTATTATTATAAAAACTGTGAATGAAATAAGTACAAGGAAATACACTTAAGGGAACATGAATATATGACCCACAAGAAGAAAAAACATTTGCAGCTAGAAATTTCAGGTCCATCACTTTACTATGTACTATTACAAAGTGATCATTCTAAGGGGATCTGTAGAGTTACATAAAAATTCATGTTTGATTTACGCGTCTTACACATCCCCAGGATTGTGCATAATAAATAAAACAAAATTTCTTCTCAATATAATGAACTGCAAAAAAAATGTTCCAACTGTACAAGAAATTTACATTGTTAATTCTGTGCGCGTCTGCTGAGAGTGAGTAAGAAGCCAGAGAAATGAGGAGAAGTCATTCGATAAACGGCAGGTGGCTGTACACTAAGATACGTACAATATTTCAGTTAACAAATGATTGTGGCACTGATGTGACACTTACACTCTGATTTACCATCGCTTAAGGCATCCAGCAGGTCTGCTTCCAACAAGAATCAATTTCCCTCATCAATCTTCGCCGCTCCTCGGCGCAGTACTGGAGAGCTTTCCACCCCGTTGGATCGCTTCTGCGCCTTATGAGGCCGAGGGTTATGGATCCTCACACATCGGAGTGTCTGTATTGGTGCACAGCGTGCACATGCCCACCAAATCAAAAGGCACGCAATGTCAGTGCACGGTGTGCAGTCCTTCAGCCACTTCCGTGGGATCTCGAGGAAGACTGGGGGATTCCTTGCAGAAACGCTGGCTTCGAAGAGCTGGGTAGATCACTTCTTGTTCTCCTGTCTTTCTTCCACTTTCTTTTTAAGCTCCTCTGAGAAAGCTATTTGAAAGAATGGAGATTTACAAAAACTTCAGTCCTCCAACCGTTTGATCAGATTGTAAGAAAAGATCCTATCAAAACTAACAACCTCAAAACATACTGTATCTTTAGTAAGTAAATTTACTGAACAGTCAGTAAAATCAATGCATGCTTCTTATATTCAGCTGTTACATACCGAGGGGCAAGTCTCCAATTGAAGAGCCCATAGCAAAAGGTGGTTTAGAAATCGCTTGCTTGTTCTGCAAGCCAGTTTTCGCGGACACTGAGGGTACGGTCACAAGGAGCTGGTCAGTTCCTAAAGATCAGGAAATGAAGCAGGTTGAAGGTGAACAAGGGACACAAAACACTGTAAAGGAAAATCCAGGTAGGGGGAGTGAGGATGCATTACATCCCCGAATCACTTCATCACAGGGAACAGGTGAGGTTGACTCACCACTGGACTGTTCCTCACTGCTGGAATTACTGGGAAGTGAGTCCTGAACTGGTGACACAAATTTCTTCCCTGAAAAGTCAAGAAAAATGTCATTCCAACCCAGAATATAACTGTGATATTTACATGTTGATTCGGGAAATGTCACTAAAAAGAAGACAACACATCATGTAAATGACAAAAATGATTCTCAAAATATATACTACAGACTGTCTGTGCACCTTATACAGACTGTCTTTACAGTGGATAAGCAGAGCCCACCTGCCCCAGTCTCTGCTGAGAGAACCCTAACCTATCACATGATGGTCTGATACACCAAAGGGTACATCACCGGGTACATCAGTTAGTACACCAGTTAGTTCAACAAACGGTAGACCAGTAGGTACATCAGTGGGTACACCTGTGGGCACACCAGGCGGTACGCCATTGGACAAAGTGGTTTGTGTGTCCAGTGAGTACACCGGTGGGCACAGCGGTTTGTATTTCCAGTGAGTACACCAGTGGTCACAGCGGTTTGTATATCCAGTGAGTACACCAGTGGTCACAGCGGTTTGTATAACCAGTGAGTACACCAGTGGTCACAGCGGTTTGTATAACCAGTGAGTACATTAGTGTGCACAGTGGTTTGTATAACCAGTGAGTACACCAGTTGCACTGCAGCTGATGAGAAAGCCCTGTGGTTAGTTAAGTCAGCTGAACAGATCCTTCGTCTACCACTGCCAAACATCATGAGCATCTACAAGGATCTTCGTCTACTGGCGCCTGCTAAAAGATAAATGACCACAAGCCACTTGGCTGGAACAGCTCTGGAGCAGGTATTTCCCCAGAGCTGTTGATCACGATTTGATTAGCAGTCCTACCCAAGGCACAGACGTCTAATTTCCTGAAATCAGGACAGGGTGACCGGTACCTACCAAATCTTGGAAGGGGGATTGGTGCACGTGTGCCAGAGCCCGTGTGGTTGGGTTTCGATTCCTTGGCATTTGCTGCATCACAAACACAGTAAGATCAGTGCTCAGTGTCAGCCGGAGTTTGATTGGTCAAAAGGAGGCTTTGAGGCGCTGTGCTGGTCAGGACATCGAGCCCCTGTTCATTCAGATATATCTGGTAAATACTGTAGCTTTCACTTACCGAGGGGCAAGTCTCCAATTGAAGAGCCCATAGCAAAAGGTGGTTTAGAAATCGCTTGCTTGTTCTGCATGCCAGTTTTCGCGGACACTGAGGGTACGGTCACAAGGAGCTGGTCAGTTCCTGAAGATCAGGAAATGAAGCAGGTTGAAGGTGAACAAGGGACACAAAACACTGTAAAGGAAAATCCAGGTAGGGGGAGTGAGGATGCATTACATCCCTGAATCACTTCATCACAGGGAACAGGTGAGGTTGACTCACCACTGGACTGTTCCTCACTGCTGGAATTACTGGGAAGTGAGTCCTGAACTGATGACACAAATTTCTTCACTGAAAAGTCAAGAAAAACTGATTATTCCGACCCTGAATATAACTGTGATATTTACATGTTGATTCGGCCAATGTCACTAAAAAGAAGACAACACATCATGTAAATGACAAAAATGATTCTCAAAATATATACTACAGACTGTCTGTGCACCTTATACAGACTGTCTATACAGTGGATAAGCAGAGCCCACCTGCCCCAGTGTCTGCTGAGAGAACCCTAACCTACCACATGATTGTCTGATACACCAATGGGTACATCAGTGAGTACACCAGTTAGTATATCAATAGGTACATCAGTAGGTACACCAGTTAGTTCAACAATTGGTACACCACTGGGTACACCACTGGGCACACCACTGGGTACACCACTGGGTACACTAGTCAGTACACCAGTGCATACATTATTTGGTATGCCAGTTATTACTCTAATCAATGCATCATTAGTACACCAGTTTGTAAGGCAGATGGTACACCAGTGGGCACAGCAGCTGCATACTCAGTGGGTACATCAGTAAATACACTAGTAAGTACACCAATCAGTACAACAGTGGTCACAGTGGTTTGTATATCCAGTGAGTACATTAATGTGCATAGCAGTTTGTATATCCAGGGAGTACACCAGTGGGCACAGCGGTTTGTATATCCAATGAGTACACTAGTGGGCACAGCGGTTTGTATATCCAGTGAGTACACTAGTGTGCACAGCGGTTTGTATAACCAGTGAGTACACCAGTTGCACTGCAGCTGATGAGAAAGCCCTGTGGTGAGTTAAGTCAGCTGAACAGACCCCTTGTCTACCACTGCCAAACATCATGAGCATCTACAAGGATCTTCGTCTACTGGCGCCTGCTAAAAGATAAATGACCACAAGCCACTTGGCTGGAACAGCTCTGGAGCAGATATTTCCCCAGAGCTGTTGATCACGATTTGATTAGCAGTCCTACCCAAGGCACAGACGTCTAATTTCCTGAAATCAGGACAGGGTGACTGGTACCTACCAAACTTTGGAAGGAGCATTGGGGCACGTGTGCCAGAGCCCGTGTGGTTGGGTTTCTTTTTCTTGGAATTTGCTGCATCACAAACACAGTAAGATCAGTGCTCAGTGTCAGCCGGAGTTTGATTGGTTAAAAGGAGGCTTTGAGGCGCTGTGCTGGTCAGGACATTGAGCCCCTGTTCATTCAGATATATCTGGTAAGTGGGCAGGGAGAAAACTGATGACATGGGACTGGGTCTTTCACTTTCATGCCAACTGATCACCGGTCATCAGACCAACCTCCTGAACCTGAATGGATTAATTACATTGACCTTGAACATCAGCTGGGTGGATTCAGCAGTATAAGGGAGTCTGTGACATGGTCCCAAATGGAGAGTTGTGTGCATGTGTTCGGGAGAGTGTCAGAGGTGGATAGTTTAGGTCCAGAAAGTAAAATCCAGACCAAGATTTTGTTTCAACGGACGAGTTGAGCAAAAAGAGTCACACAAAGTATGCAACTGGTTGGTTGAAACAAAATCTTGGCCTGGATTTTTACTTTCTAGCCCTGAACTGATCACCTCTGGAGAGTGCTGGTTTAACGTGCACTTTCCATGCTGTTTTTAAAGTGCTTTACTGTCATTTCACATTCACAGTTTGGGTTTGGTCAAGCCTACTTTGCAGAGGCTCATTAACACGGTCAGAGGCCCATGGGCTGTTTTCTACAATGTGGTTGTTACTGAGTGTGGATGGGGGTTGCCGACAATACTAGCTGTCGACTAAGAGTGTTGTCACTGGGGTCACTGGAACGATACATGCTGTCAACTGGTGGGGGTAGGTTAAAATTTCATTGAACAAGGTTAGTTGAGCCCCCTGCGATGGGCTGGCCCCCCATCCTGGGTTGTTCCCTGCCTCGTGCCCATTGCTTCCGGGATAGGCTCCGGACCCCCCGGGACCCAGTAGGATAAGCGTTTTGGAAAATGGATGGATGTATGGATTGTAGAGCCCCCTTTTTAGCGGAGATCCCTGAGCATCAACCCCACACCTGTCCCCCCAATGGGACGGACCTCTAATCTCCTGAGATGTAGTGTGCAGGCTGACTGGAACCTACCTGTCTTAGATGGGCCCGCTGGGACACAAGCTGGATGGAGGGATTCCTGCATCGTGTTGCTACCTGCGTCACAAAACAGACAAAAATCAGCACTCACTGGCAGTTAAAAGAGGGTTGTGCCGCACCGTGCTGCTGACTGAAGTAGATAAAAGCCCATGACCAAACGTAAGGTAAAAGTGTGTCAACCATACAGAATGAAAGGAGCTGAGAAGGAGGGGTGAGGGTATTCGCCATTATTACGGTGTACGCTAAAAAACTTTGCATGCAGGCTTACTGTTTGTTTTTGGTTGTCTGCAGGTTACATAAGACATACACAGGACACCTCACTCAACACTCCTCCTTAAAACATCTCCAAAATAAATAAACCCAAATGTGCATGTGGGCCTCCCCCCTTCCGAGCACCTAGCCACACATGTTTGCGCCAAAAACGAAAGTGCTCGTTCGTACTTTTACGGTTCAGCCATCTGTTCGATTCTTAATCCATGCTGATGAGAGCTGGAAATAGACAGTCCTGTTTCAGGAAGGTAACTGACTGACTGAGAGGAGCTACCTGGCGGAGGGGCTTTCAGACTGGGGCTTCCTGTGATGAATTTCAGATTCTTCTCTCCATTCTCCTCATTCTGCTGAACTAAAGCTGGGGGGGAGGGGGGGGGCAGGGGAGGCAAGGAATCAACAAGATGGGTTTACAAGCAGCCACTAATTAATGGTAGCCCTGCACTTTACATTGAAACCTACGAATCAGCATCGGACGACAGTAAATATTAAACACCCACATGGACAAATTGGACAGGCTTGTATACGTGTTTGCAACATCACATAGCGGGATGTTTACACAGGCTGATAAGGCAAGGGAGTCTTTCTACAGGCTTTGCCCACCACCACAAATAAACATGTGTGCTTCAAGACGAGCTGCTCACTGATGTTGTCATTATATATATTATTGAGGATGAAGGGCTGTAGGATTCCAGAGGTTTTCTCCTCGAGGCATTTGATTACTTCATAGAGGTTGTCACAGGGAATCTAAGACACACAAGGAAACAGGAGGGTCAGTTGTGTAGGGTGCGGGGGAGGGCAAATATTTATTTTAAGTGTCACTTTGAACCCCTAGTTCTAGCATACTGTTAAAATGCAGGACATTTCTAATGTCGGCAACATCTAAATCCTAGTACTTAGCCCAGTAAGACCTAAAGGAAAGTTATTTTGCAGGAAGTAAGTTATGAAAGTGCTGCAGAGGGCAGACGGTGAGGAAGCATCCTGGAGGGTCATGTGATGATCACATTTACATTTACAGGATTTGGCAGACGCCCTTAGCCAGAGCGACTTACATCATCACATGGTGAAGGGGACGGGCTAGGCCCCTGTTCTTTAAGGCGGTGTTTCCCAACCCAGTCCCTGGAGACCCACAGAGGGTCCACCTTTTTGCTCCCTGCCAGACAGTCCATGAGGACAAACATTTTTCTCATGAGGTCAACTAAATAATGTGAGGAAGTCAATAGCTGGTAGGTGGCCAAATATTTGAAATTAAATTGCCTATTCTGAGGCTATTCAGTTTTCTCTTTCATAGTGTACAGCTTTAGTACATTTTAATGAAGCAAAACTATAGTAGCAATGTCTGTCTTCTCAGTGGTTATATCTGAACTGTGTCAAGTGGTTGATATTAGAAGTAAAAGCCCTTCTTATCGGAACATTGCCTTTGCTGGTTTCCCCGCTGGTACCCCGTCGGACAGCTATGGAATGCAGGAAAACAGCCAGCGACTGGTATAAATATTACTTTCTTCTCAGAAATGACTCAGTGCAGCTCCCTGAGTGATACCATTCCAGCCAAATGTCATTTTACCTTTTTGAATATTGCGTCACTTATACCACTTAGGTAGAAATGAATATAACAACAGTAACTGGAGGAAGAATTGCAATTCTGCAATAAAATACATGGCGTGAGTCCGTGAGAGAGGGACGGTAGGATGCTGCTGAACTCACTGGGGTCTCCAGATTAATCAGAAATCCTCCTTCTGGCCTTCGAATGACACGGTAATGGTGGAACACCGACCTGATGGGAGATAATCATAATAAAGACTGTCGCTAATGCGGTAAATTCTGATTGTGTTCAGAGCCACGCAGAGCCACAGAGGGAGGAGGGGGCAAACAGGCCGCCATAAAGAACATTCCGGAAAGGTTCTCCTTACCCATTCAGGTCCTGGCGGGTGGTGACGGCCATGAAGCCGTCTTTGCTCGGTCTTAGCAGCATGTTTCCACAATCCGCATACTTCTCCAGAAGACCCATGGCCTCCTTCCGGGAGACTTCATGGAAACACCTGCATTACCCAAACACAAAAAGCCAGTCACATGACCGGACGTGGAAAAGCTCATTGGATTCTCTCCTTAATTGTCCAGACAGTGGTGGTAAGAAATGTGCAACACTCACGGTGGCATGTCTGCCACTAGAGAAAGGTAGAGATTGTCTTGGACAGCAGCTGTATTCTGTCTCTCCTGTTCTTTTTCTACCACCTCCTGCAACATGTGTACTTGCCCTGGGAGCAGATTTAGGGTGCTGGGAACAGAGTGCTGAGACAGAACCAGGGGAAGTAAATTGTTACGGCCATTTGGAGACTTCCTTATTGTACATATGATGCACATACTGCTGCCGGTAGAATGTGCTAATCATTCACTGGAACAACATCGCAATGTGTGACTTAAACATAAAGACTGCAACTTGTTTCCATGGCGATGCCCGATTGCGTTACTGACCTCTGCAACAGCATGGATGAAGCCCTTCCAGAGTTCACGATTTTCCAGAGTGGGAACCTAGAGACGGGAGGAGCATGTGGGTCCAGCACAAGTAAAATGACCTGATAGTCCATGTTGGGGGGGCGGGGGGGGGTGCTATGGGCTTCTTAAACTTAAAGGCTTCTTTGCTTGGCTAAATAGTTCATTTCGTCTTGTGCTTTGACTGGTTTGTTTCCTTGATTAAAAGATTCATCCAGCGGTTTTGCATTAACATCAGTGACACAAGCATGATTATAGGAGGCTGACCAATCGGCACACAGCAAGAACTCAGCTCTTAAGTGAAATCTGGGTCCTTTTATTTGAAACGGACGTTCACAAATCCTGTCGCAGCTCAATGTGTCTTCTCTAACATGGATTATCTGGTCAGCCTACTATGGAAATGATTATGTCTTAACACAGGTTTAAGTAACAAATGTGGGGCCTTCTAATTTTTCAGTTTAAAAACTCTGTGCTGTGTATTTGCCCAAAAAGACCAGTATTTCAAGAGTTCCTTGTTTTTGCTTACAATGAGAAAAATATGAGATCAGGTTTACATTGTAAATAAGTACTTTAAAAGATAGTATGCGCTATAGAATCCACAGCATGTAACAGTAGACTAGTGCTGGTATACTGCAGTACACAAAGATATAACTCAAAAACTATTAATGGAAGATGACACCATTTCTCAGTTTCTCTCGGTCTATAAACAGGTCAAAACTGAGATCATCTCACTTAGCTTATAAACATAAAACCAGCGTTAAAACCAGAAATGAACCTGAAAGTTACCCAACTCTGGCAAACTACCTCCCAGATGTAGAAACCGTTATAACCGTACTTCTGAAACTTCTTCTTCCCGATCTACTTCGGTCAGTTTCCTCAGTTTCCTCCTACCGCAATTATCACATTATAAATGACAAAGAACCTCATTATAAAGCTCCAGCTCAGCGATTACAGTACTCCTCCATCTAAAAAAATCTCCTCTCCTCTCCCGAACCAAGTTTGCATTGACGTGCATGGCCTTTGGAAGTATATGAACCAGAATAGTTCTGCAGGGAGAGGCTGGTGGATCTGCCGCCGTTTGGTATCACAGATTTTGGGGCCCAGCTGAGCTGGAAGTCACATGGCACTATTTGTTTGCCAGTCGGTGGGGCAGACTCACAGTGATTTTGAATTCCCCCTCCTTGGTACGCAGTTGGAATCGAGCTGCCCCCAGGTTTCGGTCTCGGCTGTTGTCATCCAGCAGGGAGATAAATCCGTCAAGGTCAATCCTGTCCACATACTCCAAGAGGGGACAAGACACATCTACCATCAGCACGCCATTAACATCATGCTGCCCGTGGTCCAGCCGCCTTTCCTCAATGCACACTCACCTCCACGTCCTTGATGGTGTTGTAGAAAAACAGGGTGTTCCCACAAAGGGATGCCCAGAGACGCTGGGACACCTGGACAAGCAATCAAAGATAAACTATTTGTGACATCTACAGAGGATTTTTAAAATGATGCATGGGAGCAGAGTTTTGCCGTGGAACAAAAAAAAATGAATCGGCATCAGTCTTTGCAACACCAAGCATATGTAAGCAGAAACGGAAATACGCAGATGGGGGAAAAGATCACCCAGAAGAACTGGTTAGTTGAGTCTGTTACACAACTGGACTAATATTTTGCTCCGTCTATGTCAGACAGCCCAGAAGCTTTGGAAGACCCCTGCAAACGTCATGGAGTGAACTAAACCATGCTTTCAGGAAACATATTTCTCAATAATAATATGATGTAAGAAATAGATTCATACTTAATTCCTCAGGTTTTTTCCATCAGAATAAGAATTTAGCGATTAATTGTCATTGTTGACACACCACAGCATACAACAATGAAATGTGTCCTCTGCATTTAACCCACATGTGACAATGTGACGTAGCGGGGGGGCAGCTAATTCAGCACATTAGTATGATATTCAGTTTAAGTTGAATAATGTTTGAAGTATGTCATTTGGATTGGATTCATTACGTTGTTTATTTTTTAGTAACCTGTAAAATAACATGCATATAAATTGAAAAAAGATGGAAGAAAAATATATTCTTTGTGAACATTCGCCCATGTCCATCGAAAAGTGACAATAGGCAGTTGTGCAAGACCACTTCTAGGGAGGGCATTTCACCCAGGCACCATTTCCTTATCGTCTCTGAGAAATTTATTGCCGTTATTCATTAACTGAACAGGCCACCAGACAGGGACAAATGCCACGTGACAGGGCAGGATCATTACCGTAACACAGACGATCACTTACAAGATGCATATATGCAGTTTTAAAAGCACCAAGACCTATCCTTTGAATCTACCTTTACCTAGTTCAGCTTAAATGTATTTCATGGTTTAAAAGATCTGATTGAACAACCCTTACATTAATGTATGACAAGTGCAAATGCTTTAGCAATTTATTTATGTAACATACTCATTTTTTTCCTGTGGTCTTATCCTACATGAATGACAAAACAGCAATTCAGAATTTAAGTTTCACTAGAACATCACAGTAATTTGACACTTACTGCATATTTGTAAAACATACTACCTCAGGGAACAAAATTCATTTCTGAAACCTCTTATCTTGTAGCTTCTTCCACAAGGAATTTTCCCCATCATGTGACAGATTAAGTTCCATGTGATTTCTTGGCGAAATCATTATTACTGTCTAACTGGTTTCATCCAGCGATAACACAAACAGCAAACAAAGTTCATTTCAGTCGTTTCTAGAATGTCAACAGCTAACCTGTGTGGAATGTAGCCACCTTTATGAAACTTCCCTTCGTATCAGGAAGATTTAGAGCACGCACATTATGTCCTGGCATGTTTACAAATGTCTGGCCCTAAACCAAAATTCATATGACAAAACATGACTCACTTTGCTGAATCATTTTCCTGGTTATATTCTTAAAAAATTAAACAAATTTCCACCTTCAGAACTACAATGCTTTAAGATTTTGTGTTATCCATTGCAATATGCTAAGCAGTTTTCGGTAATGCATCCAGAACTTTAATAATCGAGGATCATACAAAATGAATAAATGACTCATTTTTAAGTAAAGTCTAAGGGGAATAGAGTAGTGTTTTACTTAAACCCTAATAATACCCCAAGCTTGCTTATATGATTCTACATCTTGCTTTCCTTCCATGACGCCTTTTGGCACCGCCGGATAAAAAGTATTAAGTGACCGCAGGCGACTGGACCCACGCCCCACCACTCCCCTTTTTTACGTCTTCTTTTTACGCTAAATTGCTGAAGTTTGTCCATTTCGATTCGAGCTAACTGACGTTAAAACGACGTCACGTCAGAAAGCAACGGAGCTGACTGGGGGCTCACAAAATTCACAAATGCATGTAACATAAGGAAGACGTCACAGTGAGTGCAATATTTAAAAAAATAGAAAAATAAAAAAGAGGGGTGGCTACGGGGGGGGGGGGCTGGTGGTGGTCTGCTTGGTGATTCCCCAATGACGTAGTGCCCATGTGCTTTGCCCAAATGCCTATGTGGCATTCGCGCGTTATGGAGTTTGGGTGACCAGAAAATCCAATACAACGTGCGTATGGGTGTAACAGAGGACTTTTTTGCAGCTGGTGACAATTGTAAATAAAGTTGATTACACAATGTAGCTGTTTCAGTTATAAATGGATAATGGATATCTTTGATTATTAAATGTGAATATGTTGCATGTAAGAAAGAAATAATACGAACTTGATTGGTTGATTCGCCCTCATTGGAATTAGTCGATCAGTTTTGATTGTTAGTGACCAGCACACAAATTTAAAAGGCATTAGTTAAATGAAAGCAATCAGTGCAGTACAATTTGCAAGACTCGATATAAAATCATCACATATAAAATACATAAAAATACTATATAAAACAAATGACTAAAACATATACCTTTTCTTTAGCTGAGCTCTTTTCAAGATAACCTTCGTAGTAGCAATTCGGGATCTGTCGCCTTTGTTGCAGTTTGGATTGTGGATTTGCCATCGGAATCCCAGGTTAACTTAAAGCAAAGGGCTCCAGAAAACACGTCCTTCCTTCCTCAATTATCGGAAGAAGAGGAAAAAAATAAATCCTTCATTGCGTTTTGACAATAAATTCTTCAAGAGATAGATTACACTCTCCAAAGAAAACGCATGAACTATCAGGAAAGTACGCTTGTTCAAGAGTACTCAAAAATTTAAACTAGCAAATCCGTACTTACGACACTAAACTAGACGATTCTAGCTTCATATTACTCTGCTCTGATCCACATGTCAAATAAAGCCGCCGAAACCAAACAAGTCAGTGTATTATTTTACTGACAGCCCGTCAGTCCCAGTAGGCGTTTCGGAAAATCACGCCTACAAATAAACCCCTGGCCGGGAAACACCTTTCACAAAATACGTCGACCTCCGAAAGCGATCTAGAGCACGACTGAACAAATATTTTAAATGTGTGTAATTTGTTTAAAAGTATAATTAAACAAATTATGCAAATGCATACTCACTGTATACTAATTATACACTACTTACCATACGAACCAATTTCTTCTGTTGTTCACGTGAAATATTATAAGTATTATAAGACTGGATTATAAAATTAGACTTAATTGATCCCCGTGGGTGCATTTCTTTGTCCAATAGCACAGACAAATATATAACTACAGCAAATATCAAGATATAAAGATCATTAGTTTGTGATCGGATGTACGGGGTTGCACGTATGTCAGCACACATTTATTTCACACCTGTTAATTGCGGTGCATGTGCATGAAGGCGGACCACTGTGGTTAGCGAGTAGATGGTGGGCTGCACGTGGTTTCGGTGAGCTGCGAAAAAGACGGGAAGAGCCGGTGCTGCTTCGCCAGATAAGACAGAAATGGCAGAGATGGCAATCTGTCGCCCTCCCCCGACTATAATGGGTCGCAACTGGAGCACAATGCTGCGTGCAGTCGCCAGATGGAGATGGGAGTAAGAGGAATCCGACGGACAGACAAGGGGGCGGGTAAGGCAGGGGGTGTCTGAGCTTTAGGGAAACATACTGATAGGACGAAACAGATGCGGACCGATGGGGTATGTATCTCCGCTGACATGTGCGCTTAGTTCATTCTGGCTACAACGTTGCAAATTCCACAATATTGCGATATACATCCTCACGCCACTAACTGAAATGCTAGACGTTTAAGCATTTATTTCCCTGCGCCACTAAGCTATGATAGCGACGGCAGCTGTAGAGGCTAAATCTGCTAAGTGGCTAATTCGGGAAGCGCCGATCGCTCGACCGCCACTGTCTGCCCGCCGGAAACCGAAGAGATTATAAACTAAAGATGGTGAAGAAGCGTAGCAATTTAGTAATCAGTGTTTATACTTATGGTCTGCGAGTAAGTTCGCTGTTTGCATTTAATAAAATCACATTGAAAGTTTCGAGTGGGAAAAAATAATTATTATCAGTGAAGTGCAGAGTGACAAGGACGGGAGTGAGGGAGAAAGGGGAGGGGAATTGACATTAAAGCAACACAACAAGGAAACTAGACTGCAGATAGACGCCTTCATTTTATGTTTTTGAATAATAGCTAGCAAGCTAACTGTCTGGGCTGAAAACTCCAACTCCGCGCAGCGCTCACAGCTGATCGCCGAGAAGCAGCCCTGCCGGACCGGAACCGCGCCGAACCACGGAGGTTTACGGCGAAATGGGTGAGGATTACACGATGTTTTAATTTTAATAAGTGTAAAATTAATCATTAGCAGGCCTCGTGCTGCGGACAGGGAAAAAAATGAAGATTGCCTGTCAGCAAATCGGCCGAGTTTCCTATACACACAATAATAATTTTAACAATTTAGAATTTTTTGAATTTTATGCGGACTTAAATTAAGGTAGATTCCCCCCCCCCTTCTTGTGTTTAGTGTCGATCTCCCACACTTAGGATATAAAATGTTGGTGCTGTACAGGTTACATTTAACAATGGTGGATTGCGCCACTAATACAAAAGTGCGTCTAAATTTTACGAATGTTTACAATTCAGTTCCTGCGGACTTCCATGTGTAAACAGTGGGGATACCATCCATCCATTCATTCATTTTCTGAAACCGCTGATCCTATTCAGGGTCGCGGGGAGGGGGGGGGGGGGGGCTATCCCGGAGGCTACCGGCGCAAGGCAGGGAATAACCCAGGATGGGGGCGCCAACCCATAGAAGATAGTGGGTATACACATGTGAAAATTGAAATTGCTCATAACAGAGTTGTTTTCCAGTTAATGCAAAATTAAAACGAATGAAGAAAATATGTTGTATTTCATTTGCTTTATATACAAAAAACATGCATCAACATAGAAAGCCAGTTACTTTTTTTTTTATGTTCTCCATCGTGATTTTTTTTCTGTGATGTGGGTTTGGATGTTTTGGTGTGTGTTCTAGGTTCAGAGCCACCTTCATCCCCACCAGTGGTGGAGGAGGGAGGTGAGGATGAAGAAGAAGAGCTGAGTGGGGCAGAGGAGGTGGACTCGAGGGTGACCCCGGGTCGCGGATCCCTGCTGACGCGGCGAGGTATCACCCTGCGCGTGCTGCTGAAAGACGGACTGGTAGAACCCGGGGACGGTGTGCTGTCCATACACTACCTGGTAACGCTGTGGTACTCCTCTTCCATGCTGATGTTTTCATCGCTGTCTGTCCTGTGGCCCCATCCTTCAGTGTATGCCTGGGAGACACCAGAAGCTTGTCGCTTACCCACTCCCCTCCCTCATTTGCGTCCTTCATGCTTCCACCATACCTAGAGCTTTTAAAAAAAGTGTACTTTCCCTTAAATGAGTGCATTCATCCCAATCTCATGCATCGCAACGCTTGTCTTTAATAAAATGCTATGCGACACAGTAACTAAGATTTATTAATCCAGTTAGCATTTGTTGTTTTAAGAACCAGCATTAAACACCTCACATTTTATCCCTCTCCTCAGTATTACACAGCTTCGCAATTCGGGGATACTTACACTCGTGGAGAAAGCTGTGGAAACACTTCCAGTGCAATATATGCGTTGCAGAACTTTATTGCAGTTACTTATTTCATCATCCAGTGTATGATATTTGTAAACATTCTTTATGCCAGTATCTGTGAAATAATTTTTAAAGAGGAATGCCAGAAATGCTAGGTGTTTCCCCATTGGCCACTGCTGCAGTTTAAGGTTGCTTCCAAGTTGCTGTTGCGGACTCCGTAAAAAGGAGTATGCCAGAAGGGAGATGCAGGGACTAGGCAGTCCGTCCTAGCTGACTGTTACAAAGGAGCATCGTCATTTATGTGATAGGTCCGAGTTTGACCTGTGTGAGCCGTGGCGACTCTCCAGTGAGGGTAACGTTAAGGGTGCAGTACAGTGTGACCTGTAAGGCTGAAAGACAGTGGCCACCTGGATTTTGGAGAATCGCCTGTGCCACTTTGGGGGCAACTGGGTGACCATCAGAATTTCAAATGCCCTATATAAAAGGAAGAGCGTCCGCTTTGCTTTCTTGTATTTTTTTACTCTTTCTTTTTACTTCTCATTTTTTTCCAGGGAAAGAAGTTTGTGGGGGATCTGCTCTGCGACGGAAAGATCCGCTGGGTGGAAACGGGACAGATCTTCAACTCGCCCAGTGCCTGGGCAACACACTGCAAACGGCTGGTCAACCCCGCCAAGAAATCGGGCTGCGGCTGGGCTTCCGTGCGCTACCGAGGCCAGAAACTGGTGCAGTACAAGACCAGCTGGCTGCACAAGTACCAGCCCAGTGGAGAGGTGGTGAGAGACAGAGCATGGGCTGGATGGGGGAGGATGGAGCAGGGGTGGTGAAGGGTAAAGAACGGAGGATCCTCCTGAAACAACACTACAATATGTAACTGCAGCACTACAGGTTAAATAGGGGAATGGAGCAGAGAATTAGCAGGGCCAGAATGGCGCCGTTGGGACAATCACTCTGTGTTATCGTCTAACTTCTTGTTTCATTTTTCTTTCAGAGTCTGGCGAGTGAAGGCGATGATGAAGAGATGGGAGAAGAGGAAGAGGAAGATGGCAAGACATCGGAGCAGGTGGAGGAGAAGAACCGAAAGGGCAAGATGGACCAGCAGGGTGAGGGGGGAGCTGCTATGTTCCCTGCAACCTTCCTGTCAATGAGACCTTTACTGCTAAATAATCGGCACCATCTGCCCGTCTCTCTGCCCGTCTCTCTGCCCGTCTCTCTGCGGATTTTGCATATTCCCAACTGATTGTTGCTAAGTAGCATTGTCTGCCACATTCACAGCTTGAGTTGTGACCCTCCAACCACGTTCTTGCGTTGAGCAGGTATCTTTCCACAGTCCAAACACACGTGGTTAGCTGAACAGGCATTTCTAAATTGCCCATAGTGTGACCGTGTGTGTCTCTACACACACTCTGGAATGTACTGACCTCCCATGCAGGGTGTTCCCTGCCTCATGCCCTATGCTTCTAGAGGTTAGCTCTAGACTTTGCACTGGGTACTCTAGGAGACAGATGGGTTGTTTCTTTGATTGTGGGTCTGAGAAAGAAGGAATCGATGTGCCTGACCTGTGTGCTTTATTCCAGAGATCAGTCTATTACAGCGCAGGGGGGACAGAGAGAGGCTGCCAGTTAGGTACTGCACACTGGGAACCCGGGACTCTGCAAGGTCAGTGAGCTGGACCTTTATGCTGTCAATTTACAGCCACCAGCAGTGGAATTTTTCACTTCTGATTCTGGGGGGGGGGGGGCTTTGATTATACAGAGTAACTTTGTTTCAGTATATTTTCAGATTGTGGATTCCATTCCTATCTATGTAGTAACTGCACATGTTCTATCCATTTCCCAGGGACCCTCACACTCTGGTTGAACTTTCTGCATTCTCTGCCATCAATCGTTTCCAGCCCTTTAACGTTGCTGTGTCGAGCAACGTGCTGCTGCTGATGGTGAGATGGCCATAGCGCTGTAGGGGGGGTGGGGATGGGGTGCAGCGTACATGGAGAGGTGGGCAGCCAGGGGCTGAAAGGAAGCGGAATGATGTGGGATTTTACTTTGTCCCCCCAGGACTTCCACTGTCATCTGACCACTAGTGAGGTGGTGGGCTACCTCGGGGGGCGCTGGGACACCAACACACAGCGTGAGTCTTCTAGTGCTGAACCCCCCCAAACCTGAAGATGAAGCTGTATGCGGACATAAATGCTCACGTTTGATTATTAGAAACCTTGTTAATGTTTGATTTGGTAAGATAAAATAATACAGTAACACTTTAAAATACTCATGTATAACACATTATAGGTACCTTCATAATGCATTATAATGCATTCATGAAGCACTATAAACATGGCTATAACTATTTTACTGATGTTACTGATAAGACATTTTAGAATATTACAATAGTAATAATTACAATAAGTGGTGATTTCAGTTACTTGTTTTGTAATTTAATCTCAAAAGTGGAGGAGTTACTCCTACTACTACTACGGACCGGCCGTCTTTGCTGTGCTCCCTACCGCTTCTGCTCTAATAAGGCATCTTGTCCCATAGTGTTGACAGTCCTTAGAGCATTTCCATGTCGCACGCGGCTGGCAGACCGAGATTCTGCACCTGCTGTTGAAGAAGAGGTATGGAGATGCACTTCCAACCTGCACAGTAACTCGGACGGCGTTTTACTGGCAGATGAAAAGTATAATGAATCAGTCATTAAAGTCCAAGGCCGCCCATTAGGGCTATAAGCAGCACATGGATTTTTACTGGGTGGCTCTGTAGCTCAAAGGGGTTCGGGGTCTGTACCTGCAAGGTTGTGGGTGTGAATCCATGTGGCTGGTCCATGGGCACATGAACAAGGTCCTTTAGACCCAAACTTTCTTCACTAGTATGTCGCTTTTGACAGAGGTGTGTAATAGATAAATATTGCAATATACATAACATAAAAATGCTATGAAATATTATTTTTAGATAATACATGTAATATATATCTAATGCTAAATAAATATTGATACATTATGAATCTGTAGGTGACAAGGAGACTCATATTTGCATAGAAAACAACACAAACAACTAACATCGTAGATGATCATCTGTCAAGCAGTTAGGGACAGCTTTTCTGAGATTCCTCTCCCTAAGATTTACTGCATGCGCTATGACAGTGTTTCCTAATCCGGCCCTCGGGGACCCACAGACAGTCCGTGTTGTTGTTCCCTCCCACAAAGATCGGACCGTCTGCGTGCCTGAGGGTCGGGTTGAGAAACACTGCCCTATAGCCTTATTCTGAACTTGTATCACTACCGGACTCCCTTACTGCGTTTCCCGCCTTTTGTATGGTCACTTGCCTGTAAGTTACATGTGACCCCCCCCCCCGGTGACATTTCAGATCTGCCAGAACCTGTTTATGCGGGGGCTGTCACTGGTGGGCTGGTACCACAGCCACCCGCGAGGCCCAGCCTTGCCATCCCTGCAGGACATTGACTCCCAGATGGACCATCAGCTCCGCCTGCAGGGCAGCAACAACGGCTTTCAGCCCTGCCTTGGGGTCATCTGTGGTCAGTGTGGAATCAGGCGCTGGGCCCAGTAACTAATGTAACTAGATGGTGCGGCATTAGGCCGCCCCAGTGTCATTGTGATGTCTTTTTTCTTCATGTGTTGTGTCATAGCTCTAGCATTTACAGCAAAAAAACCTTTACTAATGTTTCCCAAATTTGTCTTCGTGGCGTTCGACCATATTTTGTGAGATAATATAGCCTTTGGAGTGTGTACCTTAATATTTGAGCGTCTCTCGTCTTTATTTGCAGGCCCTTATTATCATGGCAACCAGGGTGTAGCATCTACCATAACGCCTTTTTGGGTGGTGCCACCACCAGAGGTGCAGTAGATCAGTCCTACACTTGCAACGCACTTATGCAGATGCGGCAGAACCTCAGTCACACCTCCTATCTCCTTCCTTCCTCCAGCAACGACCCAATGACTACGGTATACCTGTTGCGGTCGAGGTGACCTACGTTCAAGACAACTTCCTGACCAGCGACGTTTTAAACGAGATGGTACCCTATTGCTTATAATGTGCCTGTGTCAACTCTGTCCGCGTGGATTTTCAGATGAACCGCCGAGCTGCGCGGCTCGGTTTTGCATGGATGCTAACTCTGTACTGATAGGGTCACTCTGCTATCAGATGCTGCTGGTGGAGTTTTACAGAGGAGCCCCTGATCTCGTGCAGTTCAGTCAGATGTGGAGCCCGGACATAACAATGCTGGACAAAATTAAGGTGTGGTTTTTCATACTCATAACAATACTGCTCAGAAGAGCACTACTCATAGTACTCATAACAATACTACTCAGGAGGCCACTACTCATAACAATACTACTCATAGTACTCATAACAATTTAAAAATCCTCCTTCCGGCCCCTATGAGGCTACAGTGACTAAAATGTTTCTTTGAACTGCATCTCCCCATCACAGGGCTCCCTGAGCGGCCATGCTCCTAAAGACCAGGCCTACTCGCAGATCCTGGAGCACGTCTACAACCAGCTGAGCAGCAGTCAGTAAAGAGGAAGATGAATGCTGTCACAGGATGGCCTCAGCCCTAGGGCCCCCCCCCCTCCCCCATAGTCCCATTCTCTCCTGACCAAGCTCTGTGTAAGGGAGAGCCCCCATCTTCTTGGTGCTTCATCTTCAGTGTAGCCTCAGTGTCCAGGCATCGCTGGCCTGGCCACACCTCTCTGGGGGGCCGTGTAGGATACCGAGCCTGGTCCTCCTACCGCCTTTATTACTGTGAGATCTTTGCTACTGACGCGTTCCTGCAGTCCGTAACCTGTGTCTTTGTGTCACTCCTACGGTGGTGTCGAAATGCTGGAGAAAAATCGGGAAACTGCAATGGAAATGGACACGAGGAGTGCTCCTCATATTCTTACCAGTATTCGTGAGTCCTGTAGAATGAATGTGATGTCTGCATATTAACTGGGAATAATGCCTTTAACCTGCTGGAAACCTTAAATACACACACTGGACCTTCTAACCCTGCCTGTCTCATTTGTCTCTGCTGCTGGATATGTGCCAGGGCACCCTCACTCCCGTGGACATCTCAGCACCTGTGTAGCTATCTAACCACTGAAACAGAACCCAGAGTTGTGGTAAACATCTATATCAGGTGGAGATATGGAGGTGAACCAGGTCAGAGGGGATGGCACGGTGCCATAGTGGTCAGGCACATCAGTTTCTCTAGGACCAGTGTTTGACTCTCCACCATGGTTCCCTGTATCATTGTGGGGGTTCCTCCAGGTGTTCCGATTTCCCCCCACAGTCTAAAGACATACTGAGGTTAATTGGAGTTACCAAATTGCCCATAGGTGTGCCTGTGTGAGTGACTGGTGTGTTTGTGTGCCTTGCAATGGGTTGTCGCTTCCTCCTGGGTTGCTCCCTGCCTTGGGCCCGTAGCCTCCAGGTCGGACTCGGTATCACCCACAACCCTGAACAGGATAATTAGCTATAGAGGATGGATGTATGATTGATCAGGTCAGGCTTGGCAAATACAGTCAACGCAATTCTCTCTAAACCCAGTGCAGACCACGCACGTCATTTCACGCCCCACAGTATGTCACATTTTAAACTGGTATTTATTTAAAGACAGAAACCCATGACGCAAATACAAAAAAAATTAAGATAATACACAACAGAACATTGCGATTTAGTGTTGCATTAATTCTTAGCAAAACCTACAATAAAAGTAGATTTCCCCTTAAAGTATGTTTTACAATAAGCAAGAGTATAAAGCTTCATGCAGTCTGATAAATTTATATAAAAATGTATGTTTTTTTGCATTATGGTTTTGATATTAAAGTAATACTATGGAATAGCAGATTATTATTTTTTTTCCCTAAAATACTGGGCCTATGACTGGATTAGAAAGGGGAAAAAAAGCTTTTACATTTTAGTAAACCCGCATGCATTTCTCTGCATGCTTCGACATGCTGCAGCTGCACCCATGCACCTATGTGTCATCAATACACTGTTTCATGGGATTAGCATTCGAAGGTTGCTTTAAAAGAAGGGAAATAAACAATGCAGTAGCCTGTCCCACTGGCAGGCAGGGGGAGGGCTGGGGCTTGGGTTCTCTGTGCTCAGACAGAGTCACCTCACCTCTCGATATACACATTTTTAAAATAAAGCTAAAAATGACAATGTAAACGTTTCCTTTTTAAATAAACATGCTGTGTGTTATGTCACACATTAGCACAGCGTGTGGGAGGGGGCAGAGGAGAAAGACGATGACAGGGGATTTAGGACAGATGTGTAATCTGACCATGCGTGGGGGGCGTTCCCACCCAAGCACGGCCATTGCAGCTTCCAGATTGACCCCGATGGACGCTTTGCGTTCACCCCCCCCCCCCCCCCCGCTGAGGACCACGACCCGGTGGGCAATGATGACAGGGCTCAGAGCCGAGTGCGGCCAGCCAGAAGCAGACGGGAAGGGGGTCTCACAACAGGAGCTCGGTAACCCGCACGAAGGCGAGGTCTCCCCATGCCAATGCTGACGAGCGAGCTACCAGCAGCAGAACACGGAAGAGCCACGCAGAGGAGAAAACACGAAGTGTTAGAGACAGGCACACGAAGACGCCGACGCGGAAAGCATTCTCCTATCCCTTTCGGGTTCCGTTCTTAGGCTGGCTATGGTGATACCCTGCAGGGAAACACCTGACACGGGGCAGGCCAAGGACACAAACTAAAGCACAGCCTAAGATGGTGAAGGGTGTCTTACTGCACTTTCAAGAAGGACCTTAACAGTTCAAAGGGTTCGAACCGAGTGGGTGGGGCATTATATGATTAAGAGCTTGTATGTAGTCCATCCAATAGGTCTAGTGTTCTTGTGTTGAGTGATATTGCTCATACCTCCTAAACACCTGCAGTGTGAGCTACTGAACACTCCTAAGGAGACCCTCTCCCAAACTGTGACAAAGTACAGTCAAAGACCTCTGTGGACTTCCGAAAAAGGACCATGGTTCTATAACATTAGATTTTGCAAAGAAATGACACTGGGCCTAATACATAAGTGAAAATATGGACCCCAGACTTGAACAAAGGTGGTTTTACGTGTAATGAATCTACCGTAACTATTTTCTCATGGCATTCATGAGTATCATGCAGCTGCTTACCGTGATGGGCTGGCAGGAGAGCGCAAAGGGTTAAAGGAGAAGCCTGGCTAAAATTAAGGAGTCAGGTTACTCTGAATAACTTGTGTTGCAGACAAAGTTAATCTTATTACCAGCAGGAAGTGGAGCCTGGCATAATGTCCAGAGATGCTGCACAGTGGAGCTGATCTCTCACAGTGGAGCTGATCTCTCACAGTGGAGCTGATCTCTCACAGTGGAGCTGATCTCTCAATCCTGATTCTGTGTGTCCTGTAAATACTATGAAATCTAACGGCTTCTAGATTTTGACCAGACTTCTTCCGTCAACCACAGTGATGCGTTGCTGTCAGCAGTGATACAGAATTTACCATGGCCCTTAAAACCTGGGCCAAAAAAGTGCGCGAGTGACTTTGAATTAAGTGTTTCCCTCATTCTCATGGATATGAGACTGGATGTCTCTCCTATGAAATGTGATGGGGACATGTTGTGTACATTTAAGTGTTTTAAGAGTGGCCATGATGAAGGTACAGGTTAGGGCAATGCCCTGGGGTCTCAGTGAAATCTCAGTCCCCTCTTCCTCCTGGTGCCCTCTTTAGTGAGACAGAGGAACGATCACCTCCACGTAGTTCAGTGGGAAGAATCCAGACTGGCCCCGTAGCATGCCTTCATACCAGTTCTCGTCGATCTGATTGGTGAGTGTGATGATGTCTCCCTCGCGGAAGCCCAACTCGCCCTCGTTCTCCGGCTCAAAGTCGTACAGGGCCTTACAGCAAGGCTGCTCTGCACCTGTGGAGTTGGGGGGGGTGGGGGAGGACACCGGCTTTAAGGAGGGGGCTCATCAGGAAGCAACAAGGGAGAGGCAGGTGTTTGAGACCGAGCCACTCAGCAAGGCCAAGTCTAAAGCGTCTCAGTGTTAAAGGCGTCCAGCAGACAGCACTCCTGGGGTAAGCCTCTAATGGGTTCTCCATGTCTAAACATCTGCGGAAGATCAACGAAAGCTAAGAACTTTCTGACAGCACAGGAGTGGGAGTCTCTGGAAGTCTAGGTGCTGCTGGGGGGGGGGGGGGGGGGGTCAGGGCAATGTGTCGACACAGCCACAGACAATTCGAAGCTCTGCTTTCGGAATGAGGTGGACACAAGACAAGAGCAGAACACATTGCACGTAAGCAGCAGGCTGGGCTCACTTTCAGCACCAATGTTAGGCTGGTAGGGGGACAGGTCCCTAATTCAGCAGAACGGGGATCTCCAGTATTGCTCTTTGCATGATGATCCCACCCCGTCCAGTCCTGTCCCTCCTCCTTCTGGCCAATAGAACCTGAGGGAGTGACTCTCCCTGATCTGGGCCCTTGCCTCTTCTGGGAAGCACTCTGAGTTCTGGTAGGATGATTCCGCTGTGGGCTAGTTCTGGAATCCAAGCAGTGGGGGCCCCTTGACTCCACAGCCCACACTGGGCTTGGCCCAGTCCAGAACATGGAGTGGACTGGATGGAGCAGCAGGGCCGCCCAAGCTACAGAGGCCCAGGCAGGCCCAGTCTTAGTTAGAATGCCACACGACACACGCCTGCTGAGTACACATGGTGCGGAGCTGACCCCGCCTGACCCTGCGAGCTCGGCCACCTGGCACGCTCCAGCATAGAGCACGCGACCTAGAACTGGACGTCGAAGCAAAGCCGAGCTCAGTACTCACAGCTCCTCTGAGGGCTTCTCCAAAGCAGCTGCCCCAAGTCAAGGCTGGCATTTCCAGTAGAGCAGCTTGCAAGGAGACGCCAGCCCACAATTCCCAACCCAATTCCTTAAATCAGTCCCACCCCCTTAAATACAAATAATTTGAATACAAACCAGATTTTATTTAATCATGTACAATTTTTCACAACAGTTCAAAATTACTCTATTGTAAAATAACCTATCATAGACTAAAGAATAAAAAGCTATGAATATCCTAAACCCATTTATGTTAAATGTCCTGCCTAATACGCAACACCCTTGTGGGTTTTCCTGTGTAGACCACACATGGGACAACATCTAACTGAACTATTTACATGCCAGAGGCAAGGACACACTTAAGATGTGGCATCTTTAGCATATATTATGGTTATTACAATTAAACAGGCTACTGAAAAAAATTCACGGCAATTTTACAGAACACGACTAGGAGATGCGACTCTCCTATTATCTGAAATAACAGAGTAGTCATCGTAATTATTTTCAGAAGAGTAAATAACTAAACTTGGCTGCATGTATTTATGCATTCTCACAGGTTAGTACCGCAGAATCAGATTTTGCCATTAGCACATGCAACGTGGCAAACCGTCAACATCTCAAACACAACAGTGGTCTGTTTTTGGCCCACGCAGCCACACACACAGACAAACCAACTCACGGTTTCTGGTCTTTCGGAAGGAAAATCGGCGGCATTGGAAGCGGGAGCCTGCCGACGCCACAGGGAGAGAACACACGGCGGGGACACTTTAGAATCAGCCAATCGAGCGGCCGGCTTCAGGACTGGCGAATTAATTCGCACACATATGGACGCACACGCGGACAGTTTAATCACAGCGTGACCCGATGCTGCGACTCCGCTGCTGTGTGGCTCACGACGGCCAGCACGCCGTCATGGGCGAGTAGCTGGAAGAAAAACACTTTCCATCACGTGAGCAGACGCGCAGCGACACGGCGGAAGGCGCTGGCTGCGGCTCTCACCTGAGGAGCGAGTCGATGGGGTGGAGGGGGCGAAGCCGCCATTCGATTGGTCGTTATCTCTGAAGTCACACACAGGTCTAGGCTTAGGGGTGTACTCCCGGCGGGGGCGGGACTGCGCCTCGTTGATCCTGCCATGCAGAGCACGCAGTTAACATGCGCGTGACCCTGCGCAGAAGCGGCCAGCCCTGCAGACCAACACTAGAGCCTGTGCCCATGCAGCTGGGATCTTACACTTAACTGCTCTGCTGCAAGCATTGCTGGGATCTAGTCAGGCACTTTTCCCACGCCGGAAACCCACCCCACGAGTCCACCGGCCAGCCGGATACACCCACCTGTCCTTCAGTTTGTCCGAGAGCTCCTCCAGGATCTGCACAGCCTGCCTGTGGTAATGCAGCTGCGACTCCACCAGCGAGGACAGCTGGCTCACCTGCTCGATCTGCATAGACGCCTTGGGGGTCAAAACCTCGCAGACAGGCCATCTGTTTCATTTATCATCATGTTTAACACTAAGTGGCAGTGCAGTATTTCACATGGCTTGAATCGCTGATTACTTAAAGTGCGCTAATCGGGCGTGCTTCAGATATAACCACCTTTCACATACAATGCCTGTTTTCTGTCTGTAGATGGCACTGTATACTGCATCTCTCAAAGAAACGGATACAGATAGAAACACACATCTCAAAACAGACCAAGGCACCTCAAACACAGGCAGACGCATAAAGGGCGTCACTCACATCAGTCTCCAGCAGGTTGTACATGCTTATCTCTGCGACCTCCTTGGACTCATGGAACTTCTCCAAGGCTTGTCGGACCTCTTCATCTGGAATCTTCCCCTGACGTTTCTTCTTATAGTCATAGTCCAAGCGGCGTCCTTCCAGCTTCTTCAGATGATGCTGAGGAGAGGCAGGTGTGAGGAGCTCCAATGACGACCTTGTTAAATGCACGCAATACTGAACAAACTCTGCAGAAGGTCCAGCAAACTTGGGGTGATCCTCAACACCAAGGACGCAAAGATCGTACATGGCAAGACCGGTCTTGCTAACCTGGCTCCCAAGAACGAACTTGGGGTGCAATGAATCATGGGATTGGTCTCAATGGGCCAGGATGCAACAGATGGGATTTTTACTATCCATTGTACTTCTGTTCTTGGGTATTGGAATCAGTCTTCAGCCATGGAAGACGAGGTAAAACAGGTACACAAGAACACAAGTACAGTCAAGTACGCATACTGAGAAACACCCCTAGTCCTGGCATGCCCCTAGTCTAGGTCAGGCCCACCATCTTGGCCAGGCAACTGGGGAATAAGTCCCGGGCGAGGATATGAGGGCCCAACAGATGGCATCATGGGCTTAGTTGAAGTCATTTTGTCCCAGGTCTGAGAATTATGGGCAGCGGGTTTGGTCCAGGTACTCTCGTGCATCACCTTACACAACTTATTCACTGAGGTTTATACATCATTGATTCTTGAGTCACAATGAAAGTGAATACCATGACTGGCGTGACCCATTTTTAATGTATTTTATTCTACTTCCAGCAAATTCATCTTGGAATTGCTCTACAAGGTTTTTGATATATGTAGCATCCCATAAACGAGGCTTGTGCAGACCTGGTCTTCAGTGAGAAGTATTATTGGGTGTACACAAGGGTCTCGTGAAGCATGTGAACCTCTGTCAGTCACCTGGATCTCCCTGAGGTCCTTGTCAGATAAGCCCTGCAGAGGGTCTATGAAGTTCTGTTTGACGTCAATGTCAAGTGAGTCCTTCACCTCGGCCAGTCTCTTCATGGTCTCCCCTGCATCGATAAGTGCGCCACCTACAGCATGGTCACAGAAAACAAGCAGCTGTCACTGTCTGTTGAGAGAGACTCTGCCTTCCCCATAACTAATATCACATCAGAGCTCAACGACTGATTTTCTTTTACAAGCTGCAAGGCAAAAAAAAATAAATCACGTAAACTCGACTCTAGGACTTGGGGGGGAAAAAAATGTGACCAGAATACTGCGAGCTGCAAGAGTATGGAAAAACGAGAGTAAACTAATATGCTAAACTACATTACCACGACAGAAATGCAGGCTTATAAATGCCTGAAATGGAACAAAACACAAGGTAAATAAATTGCTTTTTAAGTATCTAAAAATCCATCTCACATTTACTTGGTTTAATAGACCTTATCCGCTTTAGGGCACGTTCACAAATTCCGTGATGTGATAATACATACGACACCAAATTAAATTCCACAATGACATCTTCGCTCTTAGGCTGCTCACATACCGCTGTTTCCCTACTGTCACTTTCAAAAGTGGTAAAACAGCTTTTCTGTTATTTTTCCAAGGGTGAAAGCAATGTTTAGCGACACTAAGAGTCACTTGTTAACTTGGACTGGCTGGTTCAAGTATGTCTCAGGCAAGGAATATGCAAGGATCAAGGATCAGTCAAGGATCACGCCTGTTGATCTGTAAGCGTTGAAGCAAATATATAAGCGCTGTGTTCTGGGCAGTGTGGTTATGAGTCACAAGGGGTCATCAGAGAAAGGAGAAGCCTGCTCCGTTACACGCTACTGGCACACCACGCATGGGCAGTCACTTCAAATGGCCGCCCAGCAGGGGGCAGTTGACCCCCGCCAACGTAATCGCTGTGTATCATTATAACTTGTCCACATGACAAGAAGTGTCCGCCTGGAGAGTCTAATGTCATGACGAATTAGTGGGTATGTCTATTACTGTCGACTTATCGGGTGCCATTTAAAGCTTAAAGCAGGAGTAGTGAACAAAATGTGGACTGGATAAACATGGACTTACTACACAAACTGTTTTCAGGAGAAAATAATTATATGACAGATAAGTTAATAAGGGTGTTGAGGTTTGAAGTCAGAAATAATAAAAATGTTTTAGTTGTACCAAACTACATTTTTGGCATGTATTGACTTTGGCAAGAACAACTGTATTGAATTTCCAAGGTCACAGTAATGTATTTAATGTATTAAGTAATGCTGGCATTGTCGGCTGGCTCGTGGTCGGAGTGCTTGGGGGGGCGGGGGGGGGTGTCTAGTGTGAAACGTCAGTACTGTTCACCAACAGAATAAAAATAATGTTAACATGGGTCAGAGTGTGAGCTGCACTCACAAAAACATTTCAGAGGACATGACTGTCACAACAGACATACAAACACACATACACATATGTACACACTGACGCAGACTGACAGACAGACATACTCACCCACATAGATGCACGCATGCAGTTTCACACACAGACTGGCAGACATGCATGCACACATAGATACAGACAGACAGACAGACACACATACACAGACAGAGACAGATACACACAGACAGGGACAGATACACACAGACAGGGACAGATACACACAGACAGGGACAGATACACACAGACGGAGAGAGACAAAGACCCACCAAAGTTGGTGTCTTCTCCGAGTTCGCGGCCAAACTTGGCCATGCACTCCCCCAGTAGCCCCTCTGCCTGAGGGTAGCCTGGGCTCTTCACCTGGCCCCGGATCTTCGACATGGTGTTCAGCATGGAGAGCTTCGCACGGGACGCTGACAGAGAAAGCATGAGACGGGCAATACTGCAAGGCCAGTACTGGCCTTAGGTATTTTACAGTGCCCAAGTACTCCCAAGTCAATCACTCACCTGGGTTAGGCTGCAGGTACTCTGAGGTTTTGGAGATCATTTCTACTACAGCTTTGCTCGTCACATCTACTTTCTATAAAACAGAGGGCAGGTTGACAGCAGAAACACAGACACTATTACACCACAGGAAGTACAAGGATTTGTACAACTTCACATCTGTGCAAAGCTCCCAGTAATAGGCTTCTGTGTATGTTATGAGGTACAACTTATGATACACAGAAAAAAATACTTTACTTAATCCAGCAGAAAGAGAACTAATTTCGATGATAATGAAGAAACCTGACAATGAACATCTCACTGAAAAACATATCAGAAGGTGATTACTTATTACTATGCAGATTCACAAAATCCAACTATACTGAAGCGAGAGACACAGAAAGAAAGACAGATATGATTCAGAAAGGCAGGCCATCTGAGCCCAGGAAAACACAAACCGAAAGTACACTCAAAATGACACGCTGCCCAGTGTAAGGAATCGCAGAAAATGAAAAGGGCCATCTGTAAATAAATGTCTTATTCCGTGTTGTGGGAGGCCCTTTGGCCAGTTCAATTCAGCCCATCTGTTTCTATTCGGTATTAAAACGAACCGATTGGTTTTAACGGCGAGGATTTCATGTGGGAACAGAAAACAAAATGCAGGGCTGTCTATGGATAAGACTTTAATGGCATTAGGAAGTAAGTTGAGAATTAAGAGGAGATACAGAGTCCAAGGGGAAACCGAGACATATACATGCCTTAGTTTGTTTCCCATGTAGACTTAAGCACTGATAAACATCTCGAGCACAGAGACAAAGAGCTGTACTAAATGACTGGCAAACTGGCCTCCACAGGGACAGCCAATCCCACAAAAAGGAAGTGCATGGCCGTGTGTTCCTGCATCTCAGACAAAGCAAAGCAATGTCACACTCCTGACATTCGCATCGGAGGCCTCGGCGCACAGCACATGCTTGTAGCTGTGGCTCACCCTCTCCAGGTCTTTAAAGTCTTCGTCCAGTTTAGTCCCTTCTGCACCGCCAACCTTCTCGCTCACCATCTGCGTGCCAGGAGTGGAGACATTGAAAATGTGAACTGCACTGTAATCATTAGTCACGGGCCTATTAAACGTAAACAATATCCACAAACAAACACCAAATAACGTGATTTTGGGTTCTAAAGCAGTTCTGAAGTAACTGTGGAGACTGAAATGAAAGCCTAAATGTTGCAAAAATCCCATATGGAAAGAACAGCATCTCTGCAGGCCTAGGGGAGACATGACACATACACATTTATATATATAAATAAAACAATGCAACTTTATTTGCATACAGGGGATTTGCTTTGGGGCCTTGGTGCACATGCACACTAAATTATTTACGAAAAAGAGACTGTGATTAACTGCAACGAGACACTGGAAAAGGCCGTGCTTATAAAGAAATACATAGGACATTTGCTACAACAAATAAAGATTCAATGAAAATATAAAAGTATAAGTAATAACCATGTAACACATAAATGTGGAGATTTTGGTGTATCTTCATATTTTCTCACTGAGGTCAAATGGAAAACCCCACTAAACATTTACAGTTTACTGCAAACTAGATGCAGTTTGGATCTTTAAGTGCGTAAAGCACATTAAGAAGCCATTTCAAGAGAATCAACTAGGAGACTTCACAAGATGAATTAAGCCACATGAACTACACTGTCCATCAATTTTTCATAACTGTTCATACAAAGCAAGGTGACAGGAAACTGGAAGCCTGTCCCTGGAGGCAGGAACCAGGTAACACCCTGGATGGGATGCCAGACCATCACGGGGCAAGCTCTGAGCAATTTGGAGATACCAGGTTATCTAGGATGTGTCTGAACTATGGGAAACTAGCGACCCCAGAAGAAACCTACATGAACGTGGGGAAAATGTGCAAACTCTAGACATTCAACCCTCTGAACTACTACTCCATAGAGCTACATTATGGATTTACACTAAATCACCTAACAGGCTGCCATCGACATTCCCTTTACAGGTTTATTTCTGTGCGTTGAAATATACTGACACGGGTACTGATGGGAATTAATCTGTAATTTCTGTAAACAGTACAGTATCACGCAGATAAGTAGCACGTGTGCAACCACAGATACTAATGTTTAGCCAGGGTGCACGAGGGCAAAACATAAAAAAAAAATAATAATAATGTAAAAATGGCCCAACTGATGAAGCCGAGTCAAGAGCAAAGTCAAGGTGAAAAACAAACACACAGATTAAGCACTAGATCTCTGCTCCACCTCTCTTTAATAGCTGACACGGGGGACACGAAGACGCTGGGCAACACAGGGAACAAATAAGAACAGGACACGGGGTGGCAAACGTCAGATGAGGGACACTCCCAGTGAAACATCAATGAAAGCACCGTGAACACGTGACACTCAACACACAGCATATAGAGTGGGGACGTACTCTCCAGCATTTGAAACGAATATTGTTGCAGACTCTGGGATGACTCAGGAACTTTCCACTGAACTTAACCAAGAGTGCGGGAACGTCGTCCACTACATGAAAAAAAAGAGGTCAGTTTAAAAAAAGAAAGAAAGAAAGAAAAGTCAAAAGGTCAACACTCAAAATGTCACATTTAAATTTAAATGCACACCAGTTTGCCTCACACAGACAAAGATGCCCAAGGTAAACTGGTGAACTGCAGTTTCACAGCCTTGCAGATCACATGGTCAGAGATGGAAAAACCCAGACTTTGGAGCACAACTTTACACAGATATTTAAGAGAGGAAAAACTGGAATATTAAAAGAAAAAAAAAAGTTAAAGCAGGAAAATCTGTTTTTAAACCCACTGAGAGAAAGCAAGGCTAAATCTTGGAAAGGAATGAAAAGCACATGGAAGACACTCGACACAGTGAAAAAAGACTGTTGTCAGTAGCCATGCAGAGGAACCCTGGCTTCTGACACAAGTCTGTCCATAAGGATTTAAGAGTATTTGCCTTGTGCAGGGCCAGGAGCAGTGGGAACCTGACAACGTCCAGCAGGCCACAGGGGTCGGGACAGCTTAAGTGGTCTAGCCCTGCTCATCCCAAGACGAGCCAGCGGCCACATGTTAATCCCATCTAGCCATTCTGCCACAAGGGGACATTTGACCCACCCCCACCCCCCGCAGCCCGTGTTCAGAGCGGTAGATCTTCTCTGCCCTTCATGCATCCCAGTCTGTGAGGAGAGGTGTTGGGGTGACTCACTTCCAAGGATGCAGAATCAATTTGTTCACAGGGGAAGAAAAATAATGGCCAGAGTCGGGGGGTTGGGGAAGAAATCTATATTCCATTAAAATTGTTCAAATAAATTCGTACACTCCCCGTTCCTCGCAGCTGTCTCTGAGCCCAATGGAAAATGGGAAGTTTGAAACTGCACACGTATGTAGCGGCCTCGCCCTCCCCCAGAGCGCAGAGCAGAGCCTAGCTGGCGGCCCATCCACTCCCCTTACACTTTAAATCGCATTTTTAAACTCGCCTGTCCTCAGCATAGGGCTTAAACCGGACAGCACAATTCACAACTCACAATCCACCACTGCTCAGAGCTCCTACACGTCACCACAGTATCAGATCACTATTAAAATGGCCGATCATAATACTTCACCAAATATTTCAAAGTATTCTACAGAAAAATACACAAACTTCAAATCTGAGTACACATAAAATAACTATCAACATTAGCAAAACAATAATAATCATATTATTCAACAAACTGTAGTGTGAAACAAAGCAGTTGTATAGCACATAGATGGACTGACAAACACACCCAAATGTATTTATTTAAACCAGGTGTGTGCAATCTTGAAAATGTCATGCCAACCTTACAGAGCTAGGGCTTGGTCAGATAAAGTGATTTTCACAAACGGCCAATGTGCCACGCCAAAAGGACTCATCTTTCTCAGCAGATCTGGCATTCAACAAGATGCCTGTCATCGTTCTAATGTAAACTTGCTAAATATGTGTGCTGTTATTCAAGGCTGGCTGACTTTCTAACTGAAAATGTTATTTGGCAATGAGATGACATTTTAAATTCGGGCCGCTGTGCCTCCATTTCCAGTCAGTAACTGTGTTAAGTGAATGCATGTCACCACAGGAAAATGTCTGCTCCTACTGACTTTAAATTATGGAAACAATCTACACGGATCAGCCATAACATTAAAATTATCTGCCTAATATTGGGTAAGGTCCCCCTTGTGCTGCCAAAACACCTCTGACCCGTCAAGGCAGGGACTCCACAAGACCTTTGAAGGGGTCCTGTGTTATCTGGCACCAAGGCATTAGCAGCAGATCCTTTAAGTCCTGTAAGTTGCAAAGTGGGGCCTCCATGGATCGGATTCGTTTGTACAGCACATCCCACAGATGCTCAGTTGGATTGAGATCTGGGGAATTTGGAGGCCAAGTCAACACCTTGAACTGTTTTCTCAAACCATTCCTGAACAATTCTTGAAATGTGGCAGAGAGCTGCCATGAACGGGTGTACTTTGTCTGCAACAATGTGTAGGTAGGTGGTATGCGTTAAAATAACATCCACATGAATGCCAGGGCCCAAGGCTTCCCAGCAGAACATTGCCCAGAGCATCACATTGCCTCTGCTGACTTGCCTTCTTCCCATAGTGCATTCTGATGCCATCTCTTTCACAGGTAAATGACATACATGCACCCGACTATCTACATGATGTAACAGAAAACGCGTCTCGTTAGACCAAGCTACCTTCTTCCATTGCTCCATGGTCCAGGTCTGGTGCTCACATGACAACTGTAGGCGCTTTCAGCAGTGGACAAGGGTCAACGGACAATGAAGCCCCATACACAGAAAGCTGTGATGTACGGTGTTCTGACCTGTCTATCACAGTCAACATAAACTTTTTCAGCAATCTGTACTGCAGTGGGTCTCCTGTGGGATCAAATCAGACCAGCTAACCTTCACTCCCAACAAGCATCTACGAGCCTTGAGCACTCATGACCCTATCACTGGTTCACCAAACACTTTTGGTATGTACTGACCACTGCATACCGGGAATACCGTTTTGGAGATTCTCTAACCTAGCCATCACAACTTGCCCCATTACAAAGTCGCTCAGACCCTTACTCTTGCCCATTTTCCTGCTCCCAAAGCATCAACTTGAAGAACTGACTGTTGTCTTGCCTAATATATTATGGCAACCTTGACGGGTGCCATTGTAACAAGATAATCAATGTTTCTCACTTCAACTCAGTGGTTTTAATGTTACGGCTGATCGGAGTATGGCGGATGGGGTTTCCCCTGCTGCAGGACATATAAAGAGCATACTTCACCCTGAACACAAACGTTTTAAAGCTATTTATGTACATGACATTTGCAAAGACTTACATAAACGGCATCTTAGTCAACGCATACTAAAATGGGAGATTTATGCACAAACATATGAAACACTCATTTTGATTTATATTAAGCTGCTACATATTTCTTGGAGTGTACAACACAGTTACACACAAACCTCCTGCTTTTATTCAGCAAAAACCTGGTTTTCATGTAAACTCATCATCAGATATATATTTACAACATTCAGAAGTGTATTCAGTCTGAAAATATTCTTCTTACGTAGCATCTGTATTGTGAAATTTTTACAATATTCCACATATGTTGTGCATTTTTGAGACCCCCCCCCCCCCCAAGGGACACATATGCAGGCCCCTCCCCAAATGTGTCAACCACAGACGGAATAAACAGAGGAAACACAGCAGTGTCCATGGTCCCAAATGTTTATCCCATTCTGCAGACTCTCTCTAATATCCTGACACACTGCCGTATTACTCAGTACCAAGAAAGTATAAAACTAGCATAACATCCCAGAACATCGTTGCAAAATATATAACCAGTGAAGTGATGGTAGCTTACAGTACATTAAGCCTTTGAGGTTTAGGCCTAAAGGGCTGGGTGATTTACGGGTGACCATTTTTTACACCTGGAACGCGAGCTTTGTTTGTGTTTTCTGAACAGTTTATACAGCTGAACAATAAGACAACTAAGATCCCCACAATCATTCCGTGACAGATGCTGCACAGAACTTTTCTGCCGCTCATTTGAACAGCTTGATAATTTACCGGACAGGATCCTCCTCTAGTGCACAGCACAAGCCCATGACCTTAACTGCCATGCTTACCTGGGTCAAGTCAAAACAATAAAATGTGAGAAGACATCCTTATCATGCTTATAGCATATTGCTAAAGGACAGAGTAAGCACCTTCAATGGAGACAAAACAGCACCATCTATTCCAACCGATTGCTATGAGCCTGATGATGTGAGAAGTCTCTCCATTCTCAGTAAGAGAAACCGCAGCCCAGAGCCTGCATGCTAGAACACCCCATTACACACAAGCCCAGACCACGATGCCATTCTAATTCTAATTCTAGTTCATTATAGTACTTCTTAAGGCAAGGCAACAAATCAAAACATCAGAATTCGGAAGTGAGCAATCAATCATAAAAATACAAGAAAGCATGAAAGAAATGCTCTGGGCATGAGACTGGTGCAGACCACAACAGGGCACATGCTACAGGAAATTTAGAGCCCGCGATGCAGCACACTGTATGCCTTTGGATTGTGAAAGGAAACTCACGAGAAAACCTGTGAAAATACATGGAAAATGTACAAAACCAGAAACAGGGTTGGGAATTGAACTAACAACCCTGGAGGTGTGAATGCACAGTGCTACCCACTGAGCCACTGCACCATACTACATTAATTTCCTGCATAAAGTACCAAAGAATTCAAAGGCTGTGAGCAAATTATAATAATCCCAAATTTGTCATTTTCACCAAAATTACATGCCATGCTGTCCATAATTAGACAACCAGACCTGATTTTAACACATATAAAAACTAGCCCATTTTGTATGCGGCTCTAAACATGATGGGATGTTGCCAGTTTAATTACCTCCTAATCTGCACTGGTATAAATCCACTCTCTTTCAATATATTTCATACCCAACATTTATTCCGATACACACATTCCCCACCAATTCCCACTGAAATAGAAGGCTAGCCTTGGATGTCACTAAGCAGGCAGTGCAGTCTATCTCAACGTTTCATGTGGGAGACTGGGGTATGATTCTGCAGAGAGTTGCCTCCCTACAGATATCAGTACACTCTTTTAATTAGTTATGCCAAGTGGTTCATAGTCTGAAAGACTACATGTGGCTCTCTAGGGCAGCAGGCAGTGATGCAATTAAGGACAGGGAGTTGTGGCCCAAAGGATCGCATTTCCACTCCCAGGTGGGACCAGGGTAATACCATAGACCAAGTATTTGACCCAAATTGCTCCAGCTCAAAACCCAGCTATAGAAATGGCTAAAAGAATCATTTGTTGAGTTGGCAGTTTTACCCTAATATATGTAATTATATTCACGTACTTCTCCTTGCCTGACTGGCAAGGGCACATTAAGAAGTGAGAAGCTATGCACGCACATAGCACAGACACTCAATTGGCTGAACCGAGCAGCACATTTTTAATAAAATTATTACCGAATCATTACATTCAGCTTTACATTCACACTTGATTACTAGCATAATTACTGTGGCATCTGGATAGACGAGAGAGAGAGAAGCTGTGAAGCGAGTCTGGTTAAGGTGCAGTTCCTTTTGTCACACTCCACTATACTGCATACAGAAATTGGTTTATGAGGCTCAAAAGACACACTTATGTAGGGGCTTCCTACAAGGGTGAGAAAGGCATAGCAATACATAGAAATGAGTGGAAGAACAATACAATTTAAGGGTGTTTTTCCCTTGATACTCAAAATGTCATAATAATGGCAGGATTAAAAAGTACGCAGTGCAAAGCAGTGCGCTGTTTATTCCTGCGTCGAAGAGAAGAAAAGTGCCAAGAGAAGAGTTGGAGGGCAAACTCAGAGGGTATCACAGCAGCTTCCTGCAAGACAAAGGGTCTGCTGGCAGCTTAAAGCAGCATAAGGACAAAGCAAATGATTACACAGGAAAACAGAGGAAGAGGCAGCATTAAGAGAAGTTTCCCAGCACTTTAATGTAAGATGAAGCACAACGCAAGAAACTTAAGGTCTGTCGAGAGCGGTTATCTTATCAGCCTGCTAATTGTGCACCTGTAACAGTTGACACGGAGAGGAGGAGGTAGGCCTATGTGTGGGAGTCAGCTGGCCCCATGGTGAAGACAGAAAGCCAGCAGATCCTTCATGCAACCCCAGATTACCAGCAATGATCCACACATGAGAAAAACAGCAATCACCAGCCCCGCCGTTTAAATGCAGGAGCCCCAGAACCCAGCCTCTGCCCAGACTTAACTGAACACACCAGTCAGCTCAAACTGACAGTGTTTAAACTGTGTGTGAAGAACCTACATCTCTATTTGCTCACTGAATCAACAAACTTCATGTCACATATAGTTCCCCGCAACCAAACCAAGAAACTTGAATTACTTCAAGATGCTCAAGTTTCTACTGTCAAAGGTAGAAAGACAAAAAAAAGACATTCTACATGGTGCATGTGTCACATGGCCGTGTTTGTAAGGTTGTCTTTTAGCGGAGCTGGCTGCTCAAACACCGTAAGACAGAGGCAGAGATGACAGAGCACGAAACCGGCGTCAAACTGGAGCAGATTACGTTCATCAGGTGACAACCCCCCTGAGCATTTCTGTCAGGACACCGTTACCCTCATGACTGAGATCACACCCACAGTATGCTCCCCCACTGCATAGCAAGGGCACAAAACGCACTAGCATCGCAATACGGGTGCCTTATTATTTGTCAGTTAATCTGGCGTCTGTTCACAGCTCCTCCAGCAAGCTTCAACTGCCAGAGAAGCTGCCAGTCCTCCCAGCAGCTTTTTAGCAGCACACCCAGTGTCTCGCTCCTTTAAATGCGAGATGAAGCCACCAGTTGAACCCCCCACCCGCCTACTCCTCACTGTTTTTTTGTTTTGCTTTCCTATTTTATAAAGATCTCCTCATTGAGAATCTGGACCAGATCTGGACAGAAAGTCAGTGACAAATAGGATTAGATCTTCATCATTAATACCCACACTCATCTACTGACCCTTGATTAGTGCAGAGATGCATGATTAGACCTTTATTCCAATTTCCAAACAACTCTGAAAACTCCCTAAATCAGCCCAGGCACTTCCTGTTTCAATATGCACCACCCCACCTCTGCTCAAGTTGGCTGGCTCAACTGGCACATCAAAAGAAACAGCTACAGATTATGCGTTATCAAACATTTTTAAAAAAATCATCACAATTTGTGCACAAGTTTATTGATTGAGAAAGGTTCCATTTCAAAATATTTAAGATTTCGACTTAGATATATAAATAAATGCCTCCTGTGACCTTGATAAATGTGTGTCTGGCAAATTTTTTAAGTTACAAAAAGACTAGGAATAATAATAATAAAAGTTTTTTCCCCCTTCAGTTTGGTGAGTCAACTGCCTTAGATGCTATACGACAAACTGACCACAGCCAGCTTGCAAACAAGGCAGAAGACATAAGACATGCACCAAGAGATGCACTGGAATCATAAACAGCCTTTCCGATTTACTGCAAACAATCCTGACTCAGCAGAAATTGCTCATATTTATTTTGGGTACAATCTCATTTTTAAAATTGAATTTACTGCTTCCCTTTGGATGCAAGACTGAGCAATTTAACATCTTGTAACAGTATTTCGGTGTGTACACGTATAGTGCATTTATTAATATATGTGTTCTCTTAAGGACAATACATACATAGACAGATAATTAATAAATCTGGCTGCATTTGCAGAGTATAATACATAGCACAATGATAAACATTAAACAAATGCACCAACTGCTCAGCCAACTTTGCCAGTCAAGATTTAATACGGTTCTATAGTTTAATAGTCTATACACAATGAATCATCATGCACACCGTTGTTATTATTGATGGTAACCTGATACTACAGGTAAGTTAATCCATCCGTCGTAGCTTAAGTATTAATAGTTTACGTCTTCCGGACAAAATACCTGGTAAGGTTTTAAACCGTCACTATATTGCATTTTGCTGCTTAATTGTTTTAAAAGGTTAATTTGTCTGGATTTCATTTTTATACGAATATAAAGGTCAGGCATCAACGCGTATTAATAATGGGTAAAAAAAATCATTATTGAGGACCAATGCCTCTGCTTACAGCAATATTCCAGTTTTCGTAATTGTTAATTAATCGATAAAAAAAATCTTAAGCCTCTGATACACCAAGCAATACTCCCACTTCAGCAGTATGCCAACACAAATCCAGGGCCGCCCCAAAAAGCCAATGTATCTGGCAGATTATAAAGTATTACCACATATAACACAAACAACGGCAAGCATCATCAGAAAGGTTGACAGGACTTCGCAGCTTCTGACAGCGAGTAAATCTCAGTCAGACAACATCGAGACAGCGACCTGCTACGTAGCATTTGGGCAGAAAATGCAACACGTACGAACTATGGCAGCTCCCACGCTAGCTAAGCCATTTAAGAATACGTGTACAAGCAGGCAAGTTTTAGGCTAGCTATGTGATTTATGGGTCTGACTACAAGCTTTCTTTGGTTAGCTGGGGGACTTAAACTTAACTATATGCAGTAGTCGGGTAGAAGTAACTTAGCCAGGTCCAGCTTACAAATAGCATTACGTAAACACTACTGCAGACCACAAAACTGTTATACGACTATAGACTGAGGCGCACGCAGCGGGGTATGTAAAGTGGCATGATTATAGATACGTCGCAGGAAAACAGAAACTGACTCTAGTTCGTAACCAGCACTGCCACTTATGGAGGTAAAAAGAAAGTTGTCGGCTGACCTGACTCGCTTTGTAAAACTGTTTCTTCAAGCCCGCCACAGACATCTTGGAAGCGGACTGTCCTCTCAACACGGCCGTTTACTTTCTTTTAAAAAAACTTCCTCGCAATAAAAAAAAAAAGTCGCTAATTTGCGCAACTTGTTTCCAGTCGACATAAACTCGCAGCCGGCGCTGCTCTCCCTGCCCAGTCAGGATATTACATGGCAACCGCGAGGACTTCCTGTTGCCGGAGCGTATACGGACATTCCAGGCACTGGGAAGCGCGAGCAGGAGGGGCTCGCGCCCGGCCCTAGGGAACAGGTGGGAACATAGCTCCCCTTCTCCTCCAGGTGGCAGTATACAGCCTCATTCTTTTCAGAACCCCGCTGCTCATACAATCCGCTGTTTGAGCAATAATATTAGCGCAGATTTTATTATTTGTGCGGCTATTACGTGTTTAAATGGTGTAAATCCCCGTGCGCTAAAAACAAACCATCGCAGCACGTGGAGAGTAATCAGTATTTCCAGTGATTAATTTCAGTGTATCTTGTTGAGTTTCACAGTCAATGAGGGTTGGCAATATTTCTGTGGCAATTCCAATCCCCTTCCAGATCCACTATGGCCCACTAACGCAAAATTACACGTAAATACTCTTTTACTGTTGATAACGTTAAAAATTAGTCTCATTTGGTCTTAGGTTGTGTGTAGTGGCTTTTCAGAAAAACAACTAAAACAGTGGCAAGTGGAGATAGAGTTTAGTTAAATTAGTAATCCTGCAAATTGTGCTGCCATGATTTTAGATAGTAACCTGGACTGCTGCCCGTATTCGGAGCAAAACAGTGATTTAGCTGTAAAGTCTCAGTCTGTAAGTGGCAAAATGCCACTGATCTCCTAGGAGATGTGATAGGCTGTTGTGATCCATGCATCTATACATTCCTTGGAGTTATAGCATGGTAGCTCCGGTTTTTAAGCATTCTAGAAACAATTACATCCCTCTGGATTTTCCTTGTAGCTGTGAAACATCTAAATTAGTTGAATAATAGGTCCCCCAAAGGGTAATTAGTGTACTAATAAGAATAATTGATTCTTTTCACATTGTATTGTCATTTTGTATTGTTTCTGTAGTGTTGCTGGAAATTTAATTTCATTATCCATGCCTTCTTAGACTATAATTTAGAAATCATTTATTAAAAACCTTAAATTCTACTTGTGTTCTGGCTGTTTAATGTGGGAATGTATCTATTTGTAGTCTGACCTATACTTTGAAACTGATATTAAGTCCTTGTATGCAATTTGTCCGTCATTAGCGGTGTTTTATTCTGGATCAAAAGTATCAGGTATATTTTTCATGAAGAGGCAAGAAATACCGGGTGCAAACAACTAGACAACTGCTGAGAAAATGTGCAGTTTGCACAGGTTATCCTTAAGGCCAGATCTTACAATTTGGTTTGTTATGCAAACCAGATCACCCTTGTTGAAGTAACTAATTCAAGTAATTCTACTTTGGGAGACAGACTAGTACAGTGTCCTTTGGATGAAAATGCATAAGTTTGCAAGCCTAGTTCAAGACTAGGAATGATGTAGGAACTAATCTGCACATTAGTCAGCATACAGAATACAGCTGTAGGTCTTGTAGAAAATGTCAACCAGCAGGTTGAAACTGAAAGATCCTCCAACCGGAACAGGAGAAGCACTGCGATTCTCACACCACTGCTCATGAACGAATCTGTAGTTGTAACTTATATGGTCCAAAACATCTGAGAACAGTTGGACAAAATGTATGAGGTGAAAGCCTTAACGTATATGTCAGCCAAACCTACTACTGAAAGATAAACATCTTATTGTGCGGTAACAATAATATTCTCTGGTCACCAGGTGACTTAAGAAGGGGTTGAATATTTCACAGGTTACCTTCAATCCATTAATCCAAAGAACTGCGAATATTGGCAGCGCTCCCAGAGTCTCCTTAGCGACCTGGAGATGAGGGTCTCAATAAATTGATTCAACAGTAATGGTGAGGAGATGTAAAGGAAAGAATCTGAAGGAGAGTGTTACTGTGGGAACAGCTACAAAAATCCAATAGGCCTCAACTTCCATTTACCCCAGATTAAATCTGGGCAGTATGGTAATACTATAGTGCACAGTATGGTCCATGGTAAAACGAAGGAGGAATCTTAGAGCTACGCTATCAGAAAAAAAAAACAATTTGTACCTTTGAGGGTACAATTACTTGTCACTGAGGCTGCACTCTCAAGGGTCTGCCAATTGTACCTTAGCTGTAGGTAAATGTGCCTTTTAAGGTACAGAAATGGAATCTGAGGAACATTTTTGTACAATTGGGGGTACATTAATGTCGTTTGTACCTTGGGATATAAAATCGTACCAGAGCTGTAGCGTTTTTTTCCCCGCGTAAAACCACATGGCTATCGAAGATTAACCTATGAGAAGAGACCAATTAAACTAGCTTGAAATGTCCCATAAAACAACGGAATAATACACTTTAGAAAGAGAAGAATATACCAATAATAATGCAATAAAGCAGCTAATAAGATGACATAAGGATATATGCTGTCAGACAAATAATAAGAACATCAACTATTTAGTATAGAGAGACAGCAAGAGAGAGCTTGGCATTCAGGAAATAGATTTGTGCTATAAGAAAGCTCCATTTCTGCACTTTTCATCAAGCAGCGTCACTGTGGAAAATGCAAGCAAATTGAGAAAGGAACAGGGTAGAAAAATACCACAAGAAGATGCCACGTTAACATTGTGTTAAAGGGCAGCGGGATGTTTCACTCCACAGGACAGCGATTCAACAGCTGTTTGCCATTCTAAAGCAAGGAGGAGTTCAGAGAATGGAAGCATGAGAGACCAATGCCGTTTCCCTTGTGATCTTAATTAAAGATTCTCGTTACATCAGCTGCAGGTCCAGAATAAGAGCATTAAATCAACAGAGGACAGCACCATGAAATGCCACAGGAAGGGGTTTAATGAATCATGAATGTTTGGAGGAAATATCAAAAGGGAAGCGGAGTAATTGTTTCGGAACTCTTTCTAAATTCATCGTGCAGGCATCTTAACGTTGACTGTTTCCGTGCTTTATGTGGCTTCTGATAATGTATAGTGTGCATGAATATGGTGAAGGGAATGGATAGGAAAATCAAACGAGCACCTTCAAATGTGGCTGGGGCTTGCTGGTGCTTCAGCGTAATGGGTTTCCGTCACTGTGTGACATGTGGATTTCTACAGCTTCTTCCACGGCAGTGAAAATAGCTTGCAAAAGTTGGCCGTGGTTGTCCTCGCTGGTATCGTTGGCGAGGACAAGATTGTGTGACTGTAGGGTGCCACACGCAGGCTGGTTTAACCTAAGAGTGAAGCACTTGCTGCAGCAGGGGTAAGCTGACTTATCAAGGATGGGAACTATGATCAAAGCAGAAATTAGGGGAAGCAAAGCCTTAGAGCAGTAGGGCTTGTATCACAAGTTCCCCAGACTAAGCGGGAGCCCCGTAAGAGGGAAATAATGAAGGGAGAGCTCTGGAGGCAGAAGCCTTTTCGATTCCACTTCCTGCATCGACGGTCTGCCAGTACCTACATGTCTGCACAGGCGGGGAATGAAGGAGCCAGACACTGCGGCATTATGGGTAGTATAGAATACATACAAAATGGCAACGTGAAATCTGTACATCAGGGGGACTGAGAAAAGTAGTTAAAAAACATCTGGTTAAATATCCCTTATAGCTGATTTCTTGGTATACTCTCAGCTATAAGGGATACTGCGTGTACAGAGATACAAGGTGGCAGAATCAGAGGGCTATAGATTGTCCCCAATGGATAGGGCAGCGTATCCAAAATGCCTAGTACTCAAGGATCTATAAGACAAAGCTGCTAAGCAGTCTAATAGCTGAGGGAGAGAGCGGGAATCACCTGGTTTGCTGTGGAGTGGGGGGGGGCATGCTGGAGACCAGAGGAAACCCCACTAGCAGGGAGTTTTTGCAGGTATGGGTCAAACTCTTGAGGGACTCTGAGCTACTGGCCTATAACACCAATCAAATCCAGCATTGGGCTTCTGGTCTATAATAACAATCAAACCCAGCACTGGGCTTCTGGCCTATAATAACAATCAAACCCAGCACTGGGCTTCTGGCCTATAACAGCAATCAAATCCAGCACTGGGCTTCTGGCCTATAACACCAATCAATCCCAGCACTGGGCTTCTGGCCTATAACACCAATCAAACCCAGCACTGGGCTTCTGGCCTATAACAGCAATCAAATCCAGCACTGGGCTTCTGGCCTATAACACCAATCAATCCCAGCACTGGGCTTCTGGCCTATAACACCAATCAAACCCAGCACTGGGCTTCTGGCCAATAACACCAATCAAACTCAGCACTGGACTTCTGGCCAATAACACCAATCAATCCCAGCACTGGGCTTCTGGCCTATAATACCAATCAAACTCAGCACTGGACTTCTGGCCAATAACACCAATCAATCCCAGCACTGGGCTTCTGGCCAATAACACCAATCAAACTCATTACTGGACTTCTGGCCAATAACACCAATCAATCCCAGCACTGGGCTTCTGGCCTATAACACCAATCATAATAACCACAAAATGCATTATTTCTTCTATTAATCAAGACAACAGATGCTTGGGTTAAATCCATTTCAGTAATGGTTCAGCATGTGATAGCTGTTTAGAATTCAATGGGTCGGGTTATAACAATGAGGAGAATTTACAGTTATGATGTAGAAAATGAGCATAGAAGCAACTAAACACTCAGAGGAAGTTTTTAGTTTGATAAATTCCTATGACAACTCCTTTGTTGATAGCTGAAGGCGCAAGCTTCTAGTCAGTGTCCACTTCCCTGCCATCTTGGCTTTTTTATATGTTTTATTTTTGGATATCTACACAATTGGCCTGTCTGTTTTTAAATACTTAGAATGACTTGCTAGAATTCATTTGGTATTTTAGATGACCCCTTTATTAGCTAGTAAACTGTGCATCGGTGCCTGTGCTGACAGGTTATGTGGCTGCTGCTTAAACAAACACGTCAAGTCAACAGTCAGAATAAGCTAATGTCGGGACAGAGGTTGGGGAAGGAATGTCAACACAGAAAGAGACACGAAGAATCCACAACAGGGAACTCAGATTATGCTCTTGTTTACCAAGGAGTCCAGTGAAGGGTCTCGGTGTCAATAGCTCAAGTAAAAAACACACTTACTGGGTCCAAAAGTCACCAGGCTCATTAATGAGAGAGGGGGTAGTAATATGAAGCAATGAGAGCAATGTAGGCCTCCGCTAAATGATATGGAATCATATTTAATACAAGCTATATTTTTAAGGACTGAGCTGTAATAGTTGAGCTTCTGAAGGATGGATAACAGCTGGCCTGTTAATTATTGTGATTTATTATTGTAGGATTAAGATATTCTAGTTCTTGAATAACTGCACGGACTGCAGTAAAGCTGGAGTTTTTACTCCACGGCTAGTTAGCATGTATGTATGTATTTATGCATGCGTGTTTGTATGTTTGCATTTATGTATGTTTGTATGTATGAATGTTAGCACTGCTTGTTAACATACTCACGGTTCTTTGCAATCCATTTATAAATTGCGTGCTAGCTTATCCAAACACGTGCTGCTGACTTGTGGTGGATCCTAACAAAGGCGAGATGAAGGCAACCGCTCCAGTCAGCTTCAGGTCTGACGCCTTTTCATTTATACTGTACGTAATATTCCGCACAGTTGAGAATGTGCATCTCGGTATCCCTGCGGGGCTGTAATTTTCAGTTAATTTCCATTTCTAACGTACTGTTTTCCACAGTTTACTTTAAAAACATTTGCTCTTCCAAGAATGTGTGAAAAAAAAAATACATCAACAAGACATTGCATCCAAGATTAACCATGTGATTTTTACCCATTGCTGGTCCCGTGGGACAGTGGATGCGTACAAAACATCAGGAGAAGGCACCGTCGCGCTGTGGAACATGAGGGCGCCGTTAGATCACATTCAAGGTCCTCTACTGAGAACATGTAATGTGCAGAGGTTGAAGCGAATGGTGTCCAAATGATGGTACATATTAACAGACAGCCATTTTGGTTTAAGGGGGAAAAAATCCCCTTAAGTTCGTCCAATCTTCGGGGGACGGCAGTGAGGCCCATTTCTGTGAACGTGAAATGGACGATTACCAACATTACTGTGGAAATGTCAATTCCTTGTGCCGCGGCAGGATATTAACTGTTTGGAAAGAGGCTCTGTGCCATTTGATTAGTGTGAAAGTCCGAGGGCTTCAATAAGGGCCGGTTTCCTTCCTAACGGCGTGATGCTTCCGACAATCAAGTGCGACAGAGGATCCGCTATTACATTTAGCGTTAACGATAATTTGAGAAAAACTTGTAAATTTAAATCTACTGGATAAGGGACTAAAATATCTCCTTTATATGCGAGTTAATTAAATTAGATCACTCCGATATTATAGTAACTACATCAAATCAGGGCTTTTGGCCAATATATCACTGGTATGACCAGAATAGCGAAAATGATCATGTTTCCACCAACCGGTGGTATAAATGAAATAAATTGTAATCTTTTTTTCCTGCTTCATTCAGCTGTTTCTGGACAATCCATATTTTGCCCAGATGTCAAAATTCATCAGTGAGGTGCTGGACAAGGGTTCATCCACCCAGGAACATCTCAAACCTGGAGAACATTCCGGAAGCCTGGAGCACAAGGCAGAGAACTCCCAGTGTTTTTGTATTGAAATTATGGAGCTGCTTTTTCCATGCAGGTAACGAATGATGTGATTTAAGCATCAATGCTACTTTGAAGTTCCAATTCACAGATCATTTCCATGTATTCCTGTGACACGGTTAAGCTTCAGTAGCTAGTGTCATGGAATAACCTGTTATAAAAGATCTAGACTATGCATTATGAAGTTAAATAGCTTGTGTGTGATTTAGGGCAAGAGACAATGCCAGTGAGGTAATAAATTTAAATACCATAAACTAAAAACAAAAAATTACGGCGCACTCATAACTCAAACAATACATTTTTAGATAGTTACAAAGTAGCGCTTAATAAAAAATTATTAGTACAAATATATATACACACACACATACATACATACACAGGCACACACATAAGATATTTCACTGAAAAAATAAGAACTGAAAGTTAATCCTTTTAATCCTAGTTAAGGTGCATGTATCTTTGTTTTAATTAGTGATGAACAAAATCAGAAATACATCCACACAGTAGATCCTACCATATGCAAAAAAGATCTTTATTATATTTTTTAAACCAGACACAGTTTCCATTGTACAATGATATCACTAAATGTGTTTAATAATTTTTCAAGCTTTCCATTATACGCATCAATGGATAATGTCTCTCAGTGGTAGTGTGTGATTGTGTACATGTGTCTCGCGATGGACTGGCACCCCGTGCAGGGCGTCACCCAGCCATGTGCTCCATGCTGCCGGAAGTAGGCTCCTCCCCCCCATGACCCCCACCTTACAAAACGGATGGATGATTGGATAATACGTATTGTATACAAATCTAATGTAATTATTGCATAATAATTATATATTTTATCACGTATACATGTACATACATACACACACATATGTACACATCCTCGAGAAGTTATTAAACACCAAAACTACACACAATCATTAACTCCCTACCATTTTAAAATGTCAAAATAAGCTTCTAGGACAAAGTTCTTGACTAAAAAAAATAACTGTTTTTGGTACTTTTCTCTTTAAAAACATTCTCCATAAAAAAATAGAATTACAATTTAACAAGACAAAAAAAAATACTAAAACAGGAAATAAAAAACTGAGTACTGGGAGATAAACAAATAACAATCCAACACTAAATTCAAATAAATCCAAATTTATATTTTATTCATATATTTTAGATTCTATGTTTTCTACACTTCAGGCTCAAAAGACCTGTAATAACATCAATATCAGAGAAGGGTAAAGTCTTTGATAATCCTGTGGTTAGTGCTCACAAAAACATCCACTGTGCACAGTGATCGAGGTGCAAGCTCTTCTATTCGGTGTAAGGTGTGACGCTAGGCTAACTGGAGAAGACACCATAGGACAGAGAGCCTAGCTATCTCCCTGAGTGATTGTGTGTGTGTACATTTAACATCACCTCCAGGTCAACTTCGATAGACGTGGACAGACCATGTGGAGGACATTTACGAAGATTCGGCCCTTCCAGTTTTATTTTCGATTGAGTTAAATCATAATACTCATTTTTTTATGCCGTGTTTGATGCACCTGCAGCTTCTGTCCCTGTGCCATAAGTATGGGGGGGGGGCACCCTTGGGGTGTGTCATTCCCCAGCTGTGGGAATGACAAAGACTGACTATTGCACAGTCCCATCAAGATACTGTACGTTTGAGCACCAGACGACAGATCTCCTACCATGAACTCCGACAGTAGAAAGACCAGCATGGGGATGCCGCACTGTCCCAGCAGTGCAGAGTGAGATCTTGTGCAGCTGAGCTTATGTAACTGGACGGCATATTTGCAAGAAAACACTCTCTGCTCACAATGCATATTTGTGATTGTCTAACCGTTAAGATCACTGGCCGTCCTTGCCAACTTCATATATCCAGAACTTGTCTTCAGGCTACTGACCATTGTGTAAAATCGTGCGTTTGTGTGCTGGAACTTGGCGCACGGGTGCATTCAGAACACCTCAGAGACGTAATCTAGGCAGGTTTCCATCTTCCAGCTGCATTTTTAAGCTCAGAAGTTGGAATCCAATGCCCAGTGGACTCAGATGACGTCATCGCTGGCACTCAGCAGTGCTGGAGTGCAAGACCAAGCCTGACTCATCACAAACATAGCAGGGTAGGTGCGAAATCGCACGAGACACATCTATCCCTATCAATTTATACCTCATTTTCTTTTGCACCGAAGAACACACAAGAGCATATATAAGAAATAACAAAGAGTCTCAAACTTGGGGGCGAGGGGAGGGGGGTGTCTGAGGGCTCTGTCAGCCCTCACATGTGTCAAAGTGGAATGGCAAAGCAGGACAGGGGCGGAGTGAGTGAGGAGAGAGTACGCAGTGCTGACCTCCACTCAAGATTTACAATGCAGATGGACTCAATTAAAACTGTAGTCTGTCAGGAGTAAGGCTACCTCCGTCTCACTGGCTGCAGGGAATTTCTGTGACTCCCACTCCGTCCCCGTCTCACTCCCAAAGTTTGAGTGCAGTTTGTCTTTTCCCGCCTCCCCCACTTCTGCTATTTTTATCTGCTCTGATTCTACAGTCCACAACCGATGCTTCCGCAGAGGTGCAGTGCAGGGTGAGAAACGACGTGGTCACTCAGTCAGTCCAACGAGAAAGTGGCATTAAAACGCCAGAGAAGCCCCATCACCACCGTAAGCCCCCACCCCCCGAGGCAGTCACTGGGGGACCATTTCAGCTCCACCACCTTGTCTGACCATCTCCCTCCGTCTCTCACACTTTCTCTAACGCTTCCCTGGGCACACACGTTCACAACAAGGTGGATTTACAGACTAATTAATAAATAAAAAGGTGCTTATTTTGGCATTCCGGGAGAGGGGGGGGGGGGGGGGGGGGCGGGCTCGCATACTGCATCTCAAAAAGTGCAGCTCCAAAAGGTGCCTACTGAACATCCCCAATGGACACAGGTCAGTGAGTTACTGCACTGCGCCAGTGCAGTGATCTTCCACCCTACTGGTGCATAGCTGTCATTACAACATACTGCCGAATCCATTACACGGTGAGCTTATATCACACTGAACCTACGGTGAATGGTATCCAAACTTGGTCCCTTCATTTGTTCAGGGGATGAAATGGCAAACAAAGGGCACCATCGACAATGGCCGGGCCCCGAATCAACAAACAGGCATCACAGAAGCACACCCATAGGGGAAACAGCACACGGCTACATTCACAATCTGGGCCAGGGCTCTGGGGTACATTCATGTTCCACTTGCGTGGAGGGATGGTGGAGATTCGGGAGGTCGAGACGTCACACTACAGGGCACTTCAGGTTCCAGGGGTCGTATGCGAGGTGAACGGAGAGAAGCGCTTTACAGTCTGGGACGTTTCTCCTGACAGCATGGTGGTATGCAGGGGACGGCCTACGAGAAGTGCACCACCTGCGTGTAGCGGCTTCACTGGATCGGGCGCAGGGAGGGCCTCTGCGTCGCAGAAGAGACCCAAGATGGGGGCAGCGTGTCGCAATTTAAAGTGTTGTGTGCGGGATTGTCGCAGAGTTGCTGGTGGCGTTTTGGGTTTGTATAATCCTCCCAAATCGCTGTCTCTGTCCATGACAACATCTCTCTCTTCCTCTGTATCCTTCCATCTTACTCTCTGATCGGCCTTAACTCACAGTGGAGTCCGGGAAGGTGATTTCACTCCCAAACACCTCCTTGTAGAGAGGGGGGAAACTGCACGCCGTTTCTGGGTGAAGCAGGCGAAAAAACTCAAGCTTGTCGATGTGAAGGTTGCAAATGGACTTCATCATGGGCAGTTTGGACACCATCTTGGACAAAGAGAAGAAGGGAGAGAGTGGACGTGTTTTTTTTTTTTTTTGTTAATTTTGTATAAGCCACCTAATACTAAAATGTATACTGTGATACTTAGCTGCTTCACATAAAAAAATTCTAGAACGGAAGTCAAGTACGTTACCTTGGCCAGTTTTTCCTCACTAGCGCCTCCCCTGTGGAGACAATGCTGCAACGCGAGATAAACCCTCTCTTGCAGCTTCTGAACCTGCTGGGTGTCAGTCAACCACAGTCGGTCTGGAACAAAAGAGACAGCGTGTGTGTGCCCGGGGGTCCGTGAAGCTCCAGAAGGCCTGGGGTCGAGGCTGCCGTCCCGTGTACCTGTGCGTGAGACGTACCTGGGGACAGCAAGACGGCAGCACTGAAGAGGGCCATCTCCTCCTCGGTGAGCTGCAGCCGGAATAGGCTCTTGGCCAGCTCATACACAGCGCTGACGAGGTCGTCACAGCCTGCAGGGGAGGAGGGGCATAGCTGCGTGTGACTCAGCCACTTAGCCTAATTTTCTATATTTCCGGAGTCGTTTGCCAACAGAAACGACGGCTGTCTGGTCTGCACCCTTTTTACATGAACAGACACTCAAATGGTCCTAAAGGTCAAGTATGTTTGATTTAAACAAACTAGTAAAAAGAAAACGCAACACAGAAATTAAGTTTCACTTAGGTGAGAAGAATTCTTGAAATTGCCGTTAAATTTGATGACAGGGTAGGTGTGTCACTAAAGATTTTGGGCCTCCAGCCCAGACCAATCCAATTACTCTCCAAATTCTTTAGAGCCCTTGTCATTCAGGGGCCCTTGGAATTGTCCTGACCCCCCCACCCCCCACATATGGCACAGTTATTACTGGGATAGTTGTGGGAATCAGGATTTAAAAATGCCATTAAATTATAAACCCAATGCGAGCATGACCACAAATGAAAGAGAACACTTGGAGTTTCACGACGCAGGCTAATAAGGTAATGAAATCTCACCGAGAGCCTTGAAGAGCTGCACACCAGCGTGCTTGCCATCAAAAAGCAAAGTGCTGTTCAGTGGGTTGTAGACTCTACACATGCGGATCAGGAGAATGTCTAAACATCCTGGAGTGGAGAGTACAGAACGAGCATTAAAAGGGAAGCAAAGGAAAATGATTCACACAGGGACAGAATAGGTAAGTAGCGTGCTAAGAATAAAAGGCTTGTGGGAGGTTTACTTACACAAACATGTTCTGAGGGCAGTATGAAAAATTATTGGTTCAGAGAGGTAACCAATCGGATTGTAGAGGAGGTGGGTCCAAGCAACTAGAGGAGGCTGCACCAACCAATCAGATGTCTTGGACCCAACTCCTCTGCAATCTGATTGGTTAGTTCACTGAACCAATCATTTAGTGTTCTGTCCTCAGAACATATTTGTGCAAGTTAAACTCCCACGAGCCAATAACAGAGCAGTAGGGAGTCTGTAATTAACATGGAACGACTCCAAACATTTTGAATATTTTTGTTTTGGCTCACATGCATATAAGGGGTTCTTATAGAGACCTGCTTTGAGGAGGATGATCTGGTCATTCTGACACAGGTCCAGGAAGCCGGCAATGCGCTTGGCAAACTCCACCACGTACTGGATGGCGTTGGTGAGCTGGTGAGCGCATTGCTGCCACATGACCTCCGCAGACTGGAAAACAAGAGCGAGCCGGGGACCACATCCGTTAATCCTACGAGCGAGAGATGCTGGCGTTTGTAACCGCACTTCGTTAACATGCCAGGGGTGTACCCTGAAGGATGAGCAGCGGGGGAAACAGAGCGACCCAGTGTGAGAGGAAATATAACCCGCACATCATATGGAGGTTACTCACTACTGTGAGTCACTACGCACAGATGATTCTAAACAATGCTATGATCAATACAGTCCCGGAAAACACCACTTGTACGTAGACTTTATGCACAGTACATCACTGTATGCATCTCCTAAAATACAAAATGCCAGGAGCAGGAAAAAACTACTTTACAAATTAAACCTAAAATGACGTTATGAGACACTGTTAGCAGCCTTAACGGTGAACGGTTTAATGTTTTAAATGGACTTACATGGATTGTTGCCAGCAAGGCTGATATGTCAACGTCAACTAGACAAACTAATCTCGCTTTATATTCACAATAAAAAAAGTGATGTTGGTTAGCTAGCTATATCTTAAAATTGGTGATATAAAGTAATCCATGCAAATTACCATCACGAATATAAATGACTAATACAAACAGAAACAGTAGTTAAATAGATTACTTCATAAGACATCTTTTCATTGGCCAATTTGATGTCAGACACTATCAGCAGACGGGGAAGAATGGCCGTATTCCCATCTATAGTAAAAAGTCACCATCATCAAGAAGTGAACGAACACGGTTTTTATCGGACAGCGATGATATGAAGCACTGACTCAGCACTGTAGTCTTTCTGCACGGCGGCAGCATGAGTACTTCACCTTGCTCTGGTAGAGACGGATCTCCTCAGCTGTGTACTGGTTCCACATGAGACTCTTCAGCTCCTCTGTGCTGTACTGACACGTCTCCCGGTGGGACTTCACCACGCTCTGGGTAATGCGCTCTAAAAAAAAACAAAGGAGGAACTTCTTCCAGAAACCCCGCAAGACACGGATTCGCGAAGCGTCGCAAAGGCAGCCTTAGCTGTAGGGGATGACCCACCGATCTCGAGCAGGGAGCATTTGGCGGGGGAGCCGTTGAGAAGGGAGTGTGCGAAGAGGCTGGGTTCGTGAAGAAGCTGATACTCGTGCTCGACCAGGCTGCCGTCCGCGAAGTCCAGGCTGCTCTGCTCCGGCGAGCTCTGCGTGGACGAGCTGCTCCCGGCACTCCCTCCCAGGAGCTCCAGAGCACAGTACTCGCTAGCGCCCTCCGGTGTTAGGGGCAGGTCAAAGAGCAGTCCATCGGGCAGTGTGGTGATGTCATCGAGGTCGCTGAGGGCCAAGCCGGAGCTCCTGCTGTACGCCCTGCTGTGGACCGTGTTCTCGCCCCCGTCGTCCCGGACCCCGGTACCGCGCTCCTGCGTCTGCTGGTGTTTCTGGACCTCGGCGTAGAGGCTGTCTCGCTGCTTTTTGGACATGCGGCCAAACTTAACGGCTACGGCACAAAGATGGCAAGGAGAGCAGATTTCGTGAAGATGATGAGCACGTGGGACATACCGTCGGTCCAGAGGTTTGGCCGCGCTGTAGCGTCTAAGGGCCCCACAGAGCGGCCCGGTGCCGACCGCGGTCCGTCTCCTTACCATCGCGACTCATCCCCAGTGCCAGGCACTTCTGCAGGCGGCAGTGCTGGCAGCGGTTGCGGTTGGTGCGGTCGATCAGGCAGTTCCTCTGCCGGGAGCAGGAGTACATGGCATTGTTCTGCTGACTACGCCGGAAGAATCCCTGTGTGGACAAACCCCGCGAGGGGACGTTACCGCAGCTCGCGAGGGACGGAGAGAGTGACAGGACGGGTCGGGAAAATGGGCCCCGTGCCGACAGAGCAGGTGCTGAGGAATATGTATCCATACACACGCTTTGTTATGCTTTGCTGCTGGGTGTAAACAGATCTGTATAAATGATGCAGGAATGTATCGAAACGCACCCATGTGAAGCGCCTTGGGGCGACCGTGTCGTGAAAGGCGCTATATGAAAATAAATGTAATCGAACTGCATCTGCACGTGGTGAGCTCTCACCTTGCATCCCTCACAGGTGATCACGCCATAGTGGATCCCAGATGACTTGTCCCCGCAGATCTTACACGGGATTACTTCAATTTGAGCTGGAGATAAAACGGGAGGGAACAGGAGAACACGCTGATAACGTGGTCTGAAGCAAAACTTAGAGAGCTGCCATTGGGCATTTTTTTTTTCATGCAGCCTCCAATCAACAGTCTTTCTTATAACTGCTTTATTCCTGACAAGAAAACCCCAATTAATCTGCTTATAATTCTTACACAGAAGTCAAGTTACCTGCAAGTGGAAATTTTCAACAGTACAACAGCTTGTAAAGACTGCAGCCAATATATGCTTAGACCTGTTATCGCAGCACCTGAATTAATGGCTGGCATTAAAAATGACTCTGCAATGATGGTAATAACAGGCACCTTCAAGTACATCACGCGACGGTCAAACACAATAGTGCACACAGTGCAACTGCAGCAGAATATTATCAGGAAGATAGAGCTTTATAAAGTAAGCATTCGAACCCCTGGCCCGGCTGCTGTGAGGCTACAGTACTGCCCACCAACCCACCTGCCAACATTTACAGCCTTCGTTAACAATGGGGTGTAGAAACACCCCAGGGCTTCAGACCAGGACGGGGAATTAAGCTAAAGTTACTGGAAATTAATTGAAAAGAAACAAAAATCTACGCGATTCTGTACTCAGCTGTCGTTTTCTTTTCATCCAGTTAGTTACCTAAAAGGCAGCCCCCCTCCCATTACAGCAGGCCAGCTGCATTAGATAGATCAGGTTTCCTTGGCTCATGTTCTCTTTGAGGCATAAGTGGAAGTTACCTAGAAAACGAGAGCCTTCCGGGCTGACCTGACATGTCGCCAGGCAGCGTCGGCCTTTCTTTTTGTGGCTGCGCCTCGTGACGCAAGGCGTTAGGTAACGTCTCATTTATAGCAGCAGGAAGAATCGTGCAGTTCGCCGGCTGGTCGGACGGCAGCGCACTGCCGCGTTAGTCAGCCAGTGAGGCCCGCAGGTTACTTAACGCATCATCTATCGCGGGATGAATGGAAGCACGCTAGGCGTATGCAGAAGCAGGTTAATAAGAACAATCCGGAATGTGCCCCATGGGCTCGGGCGTTCAGGAGACATGTAGTGCGGACTGTGAGTGAAATGTCACGGAAAGCGCCCTTTGCACTCTCTCCCTCTTCCATGCCGCCCAGTCCCCTGTCGCCCCCACCCTTTCGATGTTATATAACTGCCTTCTGGCTACATTCCACCATTCCACAAACACGCTCATTCAAGGGAGGTCACCCTAGCAACGCCGGAATGGGCCCGCCCCCCCTCTACCGCTGCACTTGCTGCTCATTGGCTCCTGTGCGCTTAGCTCCGCCGCCAACTCGCTGCTCTGAATGTCAATCAGCGGCAGCACGGTCAGGCTATGTGGACGAGCTGTTCTACTGACACACTTTCCCACTGAACGGCGAGGGGTTGGGGGGGGGGGGGGGGGGCTGTGGGTGGTGGCACAGTAAGGACAACAATCTCATTTCTGTTTTTTAGGGTTGTAAGGTGGACCAATCAGAAACGCCAGTGGATGTAACCCTCTTTTCCACTTACAAAAACAGACTTCAACATTCCAAGCCAGTGAACCCTTGATAATCACATTCAAAAGATCAGCGTAACGCTTACTGACATTGATGAATATATAACTGGGTAGAAAAACTTCCTGACAATGCAGGAAGTGCAGTGCTGAGGGCACTACCTACAGGTAGCGAAAAACAAATTCCAGAGCGACGCAGTAACTTATACGGTCTCCGAAACGTGTTAACGTATGTAAAGCATGCGACCGCAGCTTCAGCTGTCTCTGCACGCCGACATAAAACTATTTTTAATTCAGTCCCCAGTCACACTGCAGAAAGCCAGGGGGGTCTAATACAAATAAGCCTGCAAAGACCAGAATTACATAAGCTGCTTTTCATATTGTATTTCCATAAAACATCTTTTATGTGCACACTTTTAAAAGTTTTACATTGTACAGAGTAGGCAAATTAATGTCAGATACATGGATGACTAAATGACATAACACAACATGAATAATTGCTGCATACTTGTAACAGACATGAATAAAATATGCCAATAAATTAATATTAGGAGGCAATCTGGGGGGGGGGGGCGAAATCTATAAAAATCAACAAATAAAACATTAAGCGGTTATTCTACAACCATTTAATACAGATGGGAATGCAGAGAGGGGAATTCCGTGACCCCCCCAGACTACTGTCATAGTGATGAAAATGATTCCGGTAATTACTCCAGGTCACAGTTCCATGCACCGTCAGGAAGTGCTGCATGTAACACAGTCCAGTTTCACATTGTAACACCGAGCATTTCACTGTATTTATCGACACTCCAAGAATCATGTCTTTGCAGTCTTGGAGCGAAAAGCTCTCCTGCAAATGCATATACAGTGAATGCTATATCCTTGGACTACACTGCAAGAAGGAGATATTCAAACATTTATCAGAGATTTCTTCAGTTTAACGTGTAATTGTTTGCCTGTCTAGCATGACAAGAGACATATTACAAGGCACTCAGTAAAAGCCGAATGAAAGGTGAGTCACGCAGATTCATCCATAGCTTATTCCTATGAAAGGTTACAATGCACTTTTCTGTACTTTTAGCGCACTGTGTCGGTCAGCCAAAGCATAATTTGCTTTATTACAGAGCGCCAGGCTGAAGTCTTGGTCAATTGCTGAGACTTTGTCCTCTTATCTCCCTTCATTAAGCGATCTGGCTGTGTCCAAAGGTTCTGTTTACCTTATACTTGGCATCTGCACACCATGTCCTCAGTTTAGCCTCCGTTATGAGAGCTTCGTGCGCGGCCAGCACTTTTGGGTCTGGGCTAAAACCCGTATCGCTCAGCTGAAACACAGGCCAACAGGGGACCCCCCCCCAGCCCACCCCACCCCCCATATTCATCATCTCCCAGTTCATAGGGTCTCAGTTCTCAACCCTGCTCCCACAGGGCCACCTGGGATGACTGATTTTTTATTCATCTGCTAGCAAATAGGTGTGATTGGGCATGGATTGAATTCATTGTCTGAGATCTTGGTGGAGGAATATTATCGGCCCTCCTGTTTTTTTTCCCCCGTATACATTGTAAAAACAAGCAAATATATTTATGTGACATAATGAGCGACGACACAGTTCAACCTAATTAAAGCTCATACTGTTTTTACTATTGTTTGAATACTCAAATGAAATAAGCTGTGTTGCATGCAACGCATTACGGTTGCATAAACGGGCCCGCGCTTTTATCGTCTGTTACTTGTGATTGGTAATAGATGCTACATGTAATTTCTCGCAGTTACTTTAAGCCTCATTCAATATATTTTGGATGGAGCAGAAACCAGCCATCAGAGGAGCCCCCCCGGATCAGGACGGAGAGCAGCCGGCAAACAGCAATGACGCCAATGGATAACAGCAGCAGTTTTTACTGTAAAAGGGAATTTGTTGAATCACTCATGCCTCCTGGTAAATCTAAAAATATCTATCTAGCCGTATAACTTACTCCCTGGCAACCAACACAGACTGAGGTGCTTAATTTTGTAGCACCATTCTCTTACATAATTTACTGTGGCCCTTTTTAAAATACTATTATTTAATATAGATATACATTTAATAATTACTATTATAATGAATACTTCACTAAGAGATGTGAGAAGGCAATTAGCAGGTGTGGAAAAAAAAAGTACAGATATCAGTTTATTTTAACAATAAAAAAAAAAAACGTCCATGAAAGGATAAAAATGACTTGTAAAATGGCATCTACATTTTTCTACGCTGGATTCCCTTCTCCCAGTACTGACACACGCTGTGTCATCTGCCCTCCCGCCCCAAAGCCATTGCTCAGACACCAAGGGGATGCATCTCAGCTACGGTCTGTGGTCTGACAGCTGTCAGATTTTCAGGCAGTCAGACTTGTGACTAGCTCCGCCCCCAGGCACAAGCACGTAAAAGCTTACAAAGGAGGATGTTTTACTGCTTGCTGTTTAGAGCTTTTCCCCGGACCAGGAGTCTGTGTTGCGCCAAGCCTCACCGCGAGCATGGTGGCCACAGAGCAGGGAATGCGCCAGTACCTGAAAATTTTGTGCATTAGGACTGGGCACATGCTATAGTCACCCTGAAGCTGTTCTGTGCTAAACTGCGCCAACGTTTGGCCAGCATTACAAAGCTCACTGTAACTAATCGCTCCTTTGACACAGAGTGCTCAGCTTCACCTTACACTCTCCGAGGGATCAACTGACTCTAAGTCCCTCTGCCAGCTATTCCACAAGGTCTGTACTGATCGCAGCTTGGGAGTATGGCTGTGGTTCATGTGGCTGCTTCTCAGTCTGTTCTGTATGACTGACAGCACCTTATCTCCCTGCAGTGTCGACAGCATCAGGCGGCAGAGTGCCTGAAATGCACTGCCGTGAGCCTGACACAGTCATGGCGCAGAGCATGCAGTACCTTGGCTATTCTAACTACAAAAAATAAAAAACCACAAGTGAAGGCAACTATCCTGGTTTTAGTTAAGTAATTAGCGCAAACTAAGCAAAACTCTGCATTCGGAATATGGCTGGAAAAATGGAATTCAAAATGGAAAATTTGAGCAAATTTGCCTCTTGAATCGGCCCTAACTTGACAAGGAAATAAAGACGGACCACATCAGCATATATATATATATATATATATATATATATATATACACACACACACATACATACACACACACACACAGTATATATACAGTATATATATATACACACACACACCAAAAGAGTTATTACATGGAAAGTAATTTATTCAAGTACACTGAAACATACTCCCTAACATTATACAACAGCAACAATAACAGCAAAAACCAAAACAACAACAACAATACTACTACTACTAGCAATAATAATAATAATAATAATAATAATAATAATAATAATAATAATAATGATAATAATAATGTGATAAAAGGAATCACTGCGTGCTCTGCACTGATACGATGCCGGCATTTCATTTGGATAAATGCAGTTTAAGGTTTCTGTTCAATAAATCGCTGCTGGTATTGACATACGACCGCGAGCACAAGTATTACGTTCATGGCTACACTTATCTCAAAATCCAAAACAAAACGAACCGATTCCTTACTCCGCGATTAAGATCAGACTGCCACGACTGCCCGAATAGGGCCCGCCTCCTTAATGTCCCGCCATCCCATGCTATTACATCCCTTCCTTGCACCCCTTTAAATGCTGTGTAATCCTCAATGACAGAACTAGGTCAATGGAACAGCCAAGCCTCCCTCTCCCTCGTCGCACACAGCCGGCCATGCTGGCGATCGGAAAACAACAACACGCGCATCGCCGCGTTAACGCCGGCTCGCGCTCCACCATATTCACTGCAACAAAAATCAACAATCTCAAAAACTTCACTTCCATCATATGAAATACATAGAACTCATACTGAAAACTTATAAACGACACCAATTACAAAGAAAACAAGTATTATATACAGCTGTATATCAATGTAAAAACACCACTCATTACATGTTTGCTGTAGTTATTCTCCGGCTTATAAAGTATTATTTGCTTTGACTTATATTGTCACTCGCCTTACTACCCTCCCCCGCCTTACATAATTGAGACTAGTTGCTCGCTAACAGCGACCGAAATACACCGTCATTTTTTTTCTTCGATTTCAAGAGCTGAAGCTTATGAAGAAGCAACTCAACCACGATTCTTTTAAAGTGAATGACATGCAATCATTTTCAAACATTGCATACAAACATTTATTGTGCACATTCCGCGCAGATTAGAAAAACTGCTTCATTCGCGCACTGTTGCTCGGTAAACTTTGACAAATTTTACGACACCGTCTGCGCCACAAAAGTGGCGTCTCGCAGATAAACGGCTATCTGCCTTAATCCTAGTCAATCAATGTTATTTATGCAGACAGCACCACGATACAAACTTTAATCAATTTTACTCGTAGTTTGCGCAACGAGGACGGCAAAAGAATTGTCTTGAACGCGCTTAAGAATTTTCAGGGTGATAAAGGATAATTTTGACTCACCTCTCATCTTTGTTATATTATCTTCGAGCCATGCAATAACAAACCATTAAAATAAAAGAGGTAAATACAATTACTAAATATAGTTCTTAAAGCTCCGATTCGGAGCCTTTGAAAAAAATTAAAACAGAAGCAAATCCTCATATGTTTCAGAAGTGGCGCTTGTCGCTAAGCCTAATAAAATGTCAGTGCGTGTTTGCGGACGTTTCGCCGCGTCCTCCGGAGCACTGGAACCGTCCGCTCGCTTTGCTGCTCTGACTCTGCCTCCTTCCCTCCCCTAGCGCTAACCTACTTTCGTCGCGTGGACTCTCACATGATCCCGCTTCGCTTGGCCCGCCTTGTGCCCCGCGAAGCGGCGCGCGTCGTTTCCACGCGCTTAAGGAGGACCGGCGCGCGTGGGAAAGTGTGGCAGTGTGTCATAACGTCGTCGTGGGAAATTATTGGCTTGTTGAACCCTGCGGCGTTTTCCTGCGTTATGTGTGCTTTATGTGTAAATCGTTAGGGAGCAATAAATAAATAAATACATCTTGTTCTGCAGAAGTTCGTTGCTGTCGTTCTTATCGTCAAAATGTTCGGTCTGAAATTCTCGGAGAATTTAGTTTGTCTAAGCGAGTGCATGCTGGTTAAATGCATTTGATAAGTTTACGACGACGAAATGTAAACAGAAATCAACTAGACCAATTTTTGTCTTTGATTAAATTATAAACAAGTCATAACTAAAAATATAACAAATGCATGTCAATTTATTACAGCAGAATCTAATTTATACCATAATTTTAAATTCATTGTGCAGCACAATTTAAAATACATATTAGGCTTAAACAATAACAACGTGTCTCTTGTGAAAAAGCATTTTTACAAAGCGGTTACAAAAAGGTCTGTCCAATTAAGATACAAAGGCAGAGTATTTAGATTGAGTTTGGTTTTCTAAAATTACTTTGAGCAACATCAGTACTGCATTTCCACCATTATGCTTAATAATTGAGTGATATGGTGAGGTTAACGTTGAAGGGGTATGAGGGGAGACGTCGCCTGACAGTTAACATCTGTTTAAAAAGCTACTAGTTATCGGAGAGAAAATTTAATAATGTTGTCTAGTGGTTCATTTCCCCCCATGAGTTGAGTCAGATCAAGTTCTTCTACTTATTAGAAGGATAATAAGATTTTAGGCACAGATGGGCTTGGTTGCTGTGACTGCAGGAGCAGTTCTGTATAATGCAAACCATCCTTAAGAACAGTACATGTCTAGGCAAAGGAGCACGTGAAAATCCTCACTCATATATTCAGGTTCATGAGCAAAACTATAGGTGTTTTAAGACGTTAAGATGTAATGTGGCTTGTTTATGTGTGCCTCTGTGCTAAATGTTTCAGTAAATGTAGACTTTGATAAAACGGTGATTTTAATCAGAGAGTAATGTGATGTAACGTTCCTGCATTTTCAGAAATGAGAAATGCGAAGGATTATTGTAAGTAGGTTACTGGAACACTGGTGAGTCCCTCCATCCCCCCCCCCAGACTTGCCTCCCCCCAGCTTGTGTTTACCCGGTGATTGTTTACCATTGGCCTTCGGTTTCAGCTATTTCTTGGACTGTTATTTTCCAGTCACTCCACCTCTATTATCCTCCACACTCTTCTACTCTAATCTACGTTCCAACTCTTTCTCTGTCTCGCTCATCTCCGCCACATGGCAGCGTGATGTCTGTAGAGAATGCTTAGCAACCGCCTATGCCACATACACTCAGGTCAATGCTGAAAATAATAATTATCATTGCATGAGTAATCAGCATCCTGCACCAGTTGCTTCTGACATAGGCTTTGGACCCCCGCGACCCCGAATAGGACAAGTGGGAACACAAAAAACGGAGAGATGGATGGGTGGATGGATAGAATAATCAGCATACCACATCCGCAGACAGTCTTTGGAAAGACCCCGGATACTAAACAGTGATACATGTTAATGTGTCAGCTTTCATTTCCCTCCTGTTCTCCAACAGCCCTGATTTTCTTTTCTTATCCCCCAAATGCATTTTCACATCTTTTTCCTCATTCCATCTGATTTCATCCCCTTCCGTTTCCCCCTTCGTTTCCCTCTCGCTCCTTCTCTCTCTCTCTCTCCCTTTTCTCCTTCCTCTGCACAGTGTTCTGAGGCTGCATGACTGACCCCCCCCCCTCCCCCCAACCCCAAATCTTACATAACCTCCGAGTTACAGAATTAGAGGGGGGGTTAGGGTTAGGGGGGAGAATAAGCAGTGTGATGCAAGGAGGGGCTTCATAACACAGAGAGTCTGAATAGAAGGGACAGGAGGGAGAAGAGAGACAGAAGGAGATAGTGGAATTTGAAATGTCAGACGCGCGCAGGCGGGCGAGGGTGAGAGATCAGAATTGGGGGATTGACAATGTGGATAAAGCAGCAGGCAGTAACTGGTGTACCCCCCCCCCAGCCCCCATCCCCACCCCCCATCTATTCTACAGTGGATGATGCCCAGTATGCTGAGGGATTATTTTTGGATCCCACTCTCGGTACCATAATCCCCTCCCCACTCGTCTCGCTCATCCTGCTAATCCCTCTCTCTTCTCCTCTTTCGAATGCCTGCTAATCCCTTGCTTCTCTGCGGGGCTGTAATCTGCTTCGACCCCACCCACGCCCCTCCCCCAAGCACAAACCAATAGGTCAGTCTGTTGCCGCCCCGCTCCTCTCGCGTATGCTTCCCATGCCAAACTCTCCCTGATGCTATTTTCTTACCGTTTAGATCAACTCTCTGAAAGTGCAAAATTTGGCAATGCTGTACAGATAGACACAGTTTTCATGTGTCACTTATATGTCAAGGGACAAGTCTCTCTTTTGACAACACTAACTTGTGCCCAATAAGTGGTTCTGGTTGTATTTTTGCCTGTTTTGTCTGTCTATTGTCAGACATTTAGGAAAATATTTCATTATATGCCTTAAATACTCTAAATAATGGCAAAATTGCTGCATCTAATGGTATTTTGAAATAATTTGTTCAGGCTAATTCAATCAACAAATCCTTCAACAATAGCTGTTTTATATTTGTCTTTATTGTGTTATAATTGCTTTTTTCACTTGATAAATACAGAAGTAGCGAAAACCGAAGCAGCAACACAATTTCGATGTAAAAAGCAATTATATGAAAATCGAAGGCAAACAGTTGGGCTCTGGGTCTGACTTACAGACATATCAACAACGGTTCATTCATTCAGATGAAGTAATTGCACATCTGCAATTAATTGTTGCACATGCAATTCAATTCAAAACTGAATATCAATATTGCAATTATCACCACTAAGCTATGGCCTTCTGTGCTTCTCATTGTTCACCGAATTGTGAAACATTTAGAATGACGCAGGAATATTTGGGCCTTAATTAAACCATTAAAACTGACAATTGCGTCTGTGTCCTCCTACGAGCTTCCTGCAGATTAATCTCCCTGACTGGAAATTAGTCACTTTGGATAACTCATACCAACATATACGATCGCCATTTTGCACAGCTCAGATCTGCAAGCCACAAACAAGCCAATTAAATTGCATTAATCTGTGGCCTCTCCTTTATTTACTTGTTCAGAAATAGTTGTGATTGCCGAGCGTTAACATTAAACACTTATTTGCGTAACGCGAGATTCGTCACAGATACAACGGAGGTGCATGCTCAGCTGCTGACGATAATGTGAGACGATTGCATCTTTCATCCGCTGCTCTTCATTTCTCTTGGCTAGTGTTTCCCAGCGGTTATTTTCCCTCTGGCTAACAGCCACGCTGTGCTTATGTGAGCCTGCTAGCTCAACAAGTCACCCTTTACAGATCTGCCATTAATCAGAGTGCAAAGCCAATGGCGCAATGAAGTTGGACATTAAATGCTATTATTTTATTATGGCTGATGATAATCTTTTCCCATAATCCCGTACATTTCTCTTGCATTCACTTAATCTCCCTGTGAACAGAATGAGCTTATGTAGTCACACATTCCCGGTGAAACAGTGGATGCAAACGCGTCGCCTCCTCGAACATGTGCTGGGTAATAGCTTCTTCACGCTGCTGTGTGCGTAATGTCCTGGGAACAAGACTCGTCAAATGAAGTGTTTAACAGGCTGTGATGACGTTGAGTTGTTTTGGAATCCAAGATGACCGCTGCATGACGGCAACCTGGGTGTAGGTCAAGAAGGTGGCTGGTCTGTCCAGCTGTGGAGATGGAGGTTTGGGGAATGGATGCTTTTCAAGACCCTGAGCACCAGGAGAGGGGAGCAGAGGCTGCTGATGGGGAGTTAGCGCTGTGGTTCGATGTGTCTAATGAAGCTAATGAGGCTCATTGTGCATGATAGATACTTCTCCATGTACAGACCACATTTCCTTCTTGTTACCATAGATGTTTTATAGCTGAAGGTCCGTTCCAGCCACGTTCCAATTTAGATGTTCCCTCTGCGGTACATCTGTGCTGGAACTGGCCAGTCATCCAACTTCCTGCTTTGTGAGGAATTCATCATTACACAGAAGGAGATCTACCTGATGTTGGCGTACGCATTTGACCAATCGGTGCCTTCCACCCTGTGACTTGCATTTCGTGAACAAGACGTGTAATCACATTTGAAGCTGCATGTTATTCAATTGGAAACAGCATACACATTATTTTTTGACGGGGTCTGTCAGTCTGTTTGTCGGTTCATCGGTCTGGCCCATCACCAAACCATAGGCGAGCGGGAAGGAGGACCATCGCACGCGGCGCTGTCATGGAGACGCGAGTCTGTTTAGCGCCGGTGAATCAGCGTGCCGTGCCATGTGACACTGGCCTACTTACCGCACGAACACACTTGTGGTCACAAGCTGGAACTCCGGAGGACAGATGCGCTGGCTGCCTCGTTCTGACACGCATGCGGGGACGCATGCAGCTGCAGGTCCCGAAAGGCAGAACTGAAATACGGGCAGTGTGGGATTAAAAGGGGAATGAGGGAGGGGTGATGGAAAGAGAGATTAAGCAACTAACAGAAGAGGAAAAACAGGCAGACATTTTTCATACCACAGTGCAGATCTTCCCCCTCTTCGCCTCTCCTTAACGTCACACATCTTTATGTCCTCTGGCCAGGTGGCCTCCTTGTAGTACCCACCCCCACCACTAGGATGTAAGCTATTACTGGCTTTTCTACTTTTTTCCATGTGTCTGTTTCTTTATGTCCAACTGCATTATTATAAATTCTACCTCTAATTTACACCTATTAGAGTTTAATTTAAGAAAATTGCAAATTCGCATTTCCATTTTGGCACCTGTTTGCTCTGACATGAAGTCAAATCAAATTAAGTAAAAAGTATGAACCATTTTTTTTTTCTAGACAGAAAACGTGCTGGATTCATCAGCCCCTGATGGATTAGCATGTTTTCTTTCACTAGTATGTTAACACTTTAAATTATATTGTCGTCCACTAATCTTCTGCAGCCCGGACCCCAGGAGGTGGTGTCATTGGGTGGGGGCTTACATAATGCACACTTACCTAATACTCTACAGCTGGAGCCGTAATCATTTTCATCACCGCCAGCCAGTAAAAATTAGATTGTAGAATTCCGATTGGCTAGTAGGAACTGGATATGCATTACAAAGTTAAGCTAGGAGTGGCCAACTTTGGGCAGCTGGCTGGAGCGAGATTTTCAGTTTGATACACACATGCATTTACATGTAACAGTTTTATTACCTTGCAAATAGCCTGTAGGGTTTGCAAACTCCCCCAACGCTTTTGATGTAGCAGATTTTAGGTTTATAATGGAATGAAATAGATTTGCCGTAAGATTTCTTGGGGGAGAGTCTGAAAGCGTGTCACACCAAATGCGCGAGTTGGCAACCCAGTAAGCGGCGCTCAAAAGATCCCACAGAAACACTGACACTAAATACACAGAACCAGATTCTTCTGTGTGTCAGAAATGTGCATCTACATCAGCCGTGCCTGTACCAGATTGTCCTGGGCATCTCATCGATTTCCGGGTCTCTCAGACGCTGACGTTTGTGGTTCTATTAACCTTGCACCTTGTTTTGCTACTTCAGCGCCGCTCTGTTTTTCAGGATTTCCATTCGCTGCGGGACCTTCTGCTTTCGTCTTCTCCTCAGATTGTGCAGCATTTCGGCGTTTGCCCGCTTCTTTGCGGCTATTCTCATGTCGTCATCTGTCATCGGCAGTTCTAGTTGTTATACATATGACATCACAATCACCCCACCAAGGTATCCGTCATGGCGCAGACGGGAAGGAGGGGTGACGATCCGCTTGTGGCCCGGTGACAAAAAAGGGGTTTATTAACAAAATAGAACACAATGGGGAAAGCACAAAATAAAAGGACTGCAAGGGGTCAAAACAAAATTGGAAAAACAAGAATGTAACAAAGAAATCATAACGCGAATGCACTGGGGAAGTGAGCAACACAGGGAACAGGACTGAGCATGGGAACAGAATGAGAAACACAGGAACTAACCACATGCAACTACAATGAACCATCAAAGAACAGCACTATAACAGGCACTTAAATACACTCAGAAATAAAGGGAAAACGAGGGACAGGTGTAAATCATAATCAAATAAACCAATTACAAAAGGAACAGGACAACGAGCAGGGCAACCCTCTTACCGGGAAATCAGATAAGAACACAAGAAACACCGGGGAACAAAACTAATAAATATGCAGAAATAGCAGCAACTGCTGGGCAAACGGGAAAAGGTCACAGAGGGCGGGGTCAGATGGGCGCTGACCCTGACAGTACCTAGGTGGGCCGTGTTTAACTTTTTCATTTTATTCATGTTGCCAGCAGAACAGGTTTTTGAATAGGAAGAATAAGCCAAATCACGTAGTATGAGCAGCTTGATTTCATTATGTAACATCGGTGTCGTCTCGGATGTTTTAGAATGTCCAGGCTCTCAGATGAGGTAATTAGAATAATGTAGAAGCTGATTCTGGGACAGATTGGGGGGGTGGGGGGCTCAGTTCTTACCCAGTGGCTGCTCGGCTCCTGGAGACACCAACCACGCCACTGAGGAGCAAATCAGCTCCAGCGTACAAGGATGCTGCACACACAGTCAAACAGGAGGAAAAGCAGCACGTAAATTCAATTAGTTGCAGTAGTGCCTCACATTAAAGGCTCTTTATTCTTAATGTAAAGCATCACATGGTAAATTCATCAGGAACTATGAACTACTGAATTGTAGGAACTGATGGATATTTTGGGGAGTTTTTTTTTTCTTTCCTTTTTTTACAAAAACAAAATGATACCCATAACAACATTAAGATTTAGAATAATCTTGATTCGTCTTAAGTTGACGTTTTGGGTCTTCTCAGGGTGTGTAGTGCTGTGTCCAGACCCACAGCAGGCCCTCGGTATTTATGACCCTTCGACTTCCATATTTCACACAAGCTTTCTGGTCTTTTCTTCGTCGAAATATATAAACTATAATTCATTCACAATTGTTTTGCTTAACCTATTCAGATGTGTAAGAAGGCTGGCCACAACGAACGCAATATCAAACCCTTTTTACAAGAAACAGCAAAATTTGTGAGTAATGATGTAATGATGACTAATAATAAAATAATAAAATGCGGTAGAACTGAGAAACCCAGCTCACTACTGAAAAACATGATAAAATAAAGAACTGCCTGCTGACGATGTGGTCGAACTTGTTTACTACTGTAATGGGTCCCATTAAATGATGAAGGGCTTTAGCAGAACAGAAGTGCTTTAGCTTTCCTGGAATTCTGCCTCAAAACCGGTGAGATGAAACAATAATATCAGTATCAATGTCGACTTTATTTACAAAGCGCTTTCAAAACAAAACAACACACGCAGACTAAACTGCTGTACAGCATAGAATCCAATAAACACATCTGAATTAAAAAGACAAAAAAAGAGTTATCAGCAAACAGATTAAATAATAATAAAACAAAATAAATGCAAGTACAAGCAAAAATCTAAAAATCAAAGCAAATTGAAAGTCATGGAATAAAAATATGTTTGGATTAGTGATTTAAAAGTAGCTGACGTAGGTGCAGTCCTGATGCGAGGAAGTAAGGTATTCAACAGTTTCGGTGCTACCACAAAACAGGTATGATCACCCCTGTTTTCAGTCTTGATCTTCAACAGCATCTGGGCAGGTGCACCTAATGGGCCTTTCTAGGATGCCGGGATGTAGGAGATCAGCGATATGAAGAGGTGATGATCCTTTCAAGGATTTATAAATGTAAAACAAACCTAATCAGAGCTAGATCAGATTTCAATAACTCTGAGCTATTAGTTAAGTTCTCCCCAAACGAGCTTGATGGGCCGATTGGCCTCCTCTCGTTAGCACATTTCCAACGCAATAAGTATTAGTTAATTCTTCATTATCATACGGCTCATTTGCGGTGACTCTGAGTCTGAGTCACGGAGAAACACAACAGTTCGTGATACCAGCAGCAAAAGCGCTGAACGCGGTCAGATATGCAAAGAAGTGCAGCTCAAACCAGCCTCCACAAATTATTTTTCCTCATCATTATAGTGAAACCAAAAAAACGAACAAAAAAATTGATAATAAAGTAAAGTACATTTTTGCCTGTGTACGCAGCTGCAATTCTGCAGACATATTTTGCAAAACACCTTATGCTTTTGAACAGTGAGGTGAGTGATGCTATGTGCACAGCACCAGATGGAGAGAATTAGCATGTGTGCGTATTATTCGATTGTTATATGCTATATAACAAGTTAAGGATTCTTTAACTTTATAATGCTTTGTTATGGCCAGACATGATAGAATCTTTTGTGTTAGATTCTGTGAGGTCTGCATGTTCACACATGCTTACATGGATAACACAAGGCAGGGCATTTGAATACACACAGTTCGCCCATCTGAGAGTTTCTGCTACAGCATTGTTTCCCAATCCGATCCGGCAGACGGTCCATGTTTTTTGTTCTTTCCCAGTCTGGCAGGGAGCTGGGAGTGAGCAAAAACGTGGACCGTCTGTGGGGCCCCGAGGACTGGATTGGGAAACACTGCACTACAGCATCATCGAAGACACCTTGCAGCATGTTCCACCTGCAGTGGTACCATTAAAATGTGCTCCTTCACTCTCTAAAGCCTTCGTCACTGTATACATGCTTGAGCACCTTTCCTGCCCTATACATGCCTAGGCAAAAAAAATATATATTCCTCACTGGTAATAATTTTACATAACTGAAGGCAAGAACAATAGACACAGAGTGGGAACAGAGTTCCAACAAGCAATCCTGGAGATCTGAGTCAACAGGGCCATGAGACAGCTGCAGTTACTGTCTCCAGTTTTTCAAGCTGTTCAAATTGTGGTTCAGGCTGCAGCTGAAAGTGAATAACTTCAAAATCATCGTTCCCTTTAAGGATTTTCGATCCCTGACTAGATTAAAGGTGCGTTAATTTGGAGGGGGGGGGGGGGGGGAGTGGCTTCTATAAAAAAGAAAAACTAATCACTCATGATACAAAATCTCCCTTAGTGATAAAAGATTTACGGAGGACACTCTAAGGCCTTAATCTCAGTCAGCTGTGAGACTCTGGCATATCCCTGTTGTCCCTGTGGAAAGTGAGACTCCATGTCCTTTTGTTATATAATTACGGCCATTTTTGGAAACCGTGTTTTAGATTAAACTACAGCCGGCTTAAGAACGAATAACAGATTTTCAACAGATTCTTAATGGAATTATAGAGGAACTTACACGATACTCTACCTTTTCTTGTAGTAAAATAAATATCGCCATTCAACTGCACCTTAATTATACCCTCCAGTTTAAGGTCAGCTCTTAACTGCAGCTTAAAAGCCACCCTCAGTAGTACATCTTATGCAATGATACTGAAGTGAACGTACCGTAAATTACATCTAAAAACAAAGAATACTCGGGCTCTGATTCAAATGTCATATGCAACATACCTGGAGCTGTATGGCAGGACCAAAAGTATATGTTTCTATGATGGGATACTTGTTGCATACTAGTTTGGTAAAGGTCACTATATATGATCTCAAAAGGTACAATTATTTGGTGTCACATTTTAGCTATTTAGCAGGCACATTTATCCGAAGCAACATACAATTGAAAAAGCAGGGCCAGTCAGCCCCCGGAGCAATTGGGGGCTTAGAACCTTACGTAAGGCTCTGATGATGACATCATTCTGCTGATATGATTTGCTCCAGGGCCCAATTGTGAATTCCCTTTACCAACCAGCAGATTTAAACTGCTGACCTTCTGATCACAGGCCCAACATATTAGCCGGATGAGGCATACACTGCCCTCAATACAGCCAAACGTAAGGTCTGCTATGCAGCACGTGTCATGCCCCAACTGTTCCGATCCTCCTGTGTGCCACGCCCCCTCGTTTGCCTCGTGTGGAATCCTCTTATCAGCTCTTTCTAGTTGTGCTAATTGATTCTGTGTATTTAAGTGATTCCCCAGTCTGGTAATTAAAATCCTGTCCCGTATTCCTGCGTGTTTTTGCCCCGAATAAACCCCGTGTTCGCCCGACCCCCTGGACTCCTGTGCCTGCTTCCACGCTTCGTGCCCCGTGGAACATGACAGCATGCAGCCAGCAGTGCTACACCTGTCTCCTGGCATCATGCACTTACACCAGTGACTCCACCAGTTAAACGTATTTATGTTCAGGTGCTGTAATCTAGGGCAGTAGTTCCCAACCCAGTCCTCAGGGACCCACAGACGGTCCACGTTTTTGGACTGTCTGGCAGGGAGTTGGCAGGGAGCAAAAACATGGACTGTCTGTGGGTCCCCGAGGACCAGATTTGGAAACACTGGTTTAAGGTAATTGCTGCTAATTAAGGAATGTTGTATATTGATGAGAAAACAGTTTTCTGTTGTTTTCTTATTTGGGCGCTGTCAAGCAGACGAACAGGAAGCTTTCTTGCGGTGGATGACCTATGAACACTTGGCGGTCGAAGAGACAGCCTGAAACAATCCACACATTGAAGGTCATTTCACTGGTTCCTGTTTTACTTGGATGTATTGTGTTTGTCTCCAAGGTGACGCTGCACAGGCTGAGCAGTTATGGGGAAAAAATGGGCAATTTGTTTTGCTTCCTTTAAAAATGGTGAAGAAAATCCTCAAAATGAAAACCTGTGTTTCCACCCTTCACTACTCACAGACTGTTTTTTTTGGTAAATATATTGTATGTGTACTATTATAAATGCCTGAGATTTGTCTAATCATAGTCATTTAATATTATAAAAATCTTTATAATAATTCACTCCAACCATATTAAATATTTTCCTTTGTGAACCATTTAAATGTGTGGTTCAGTAAAATCCACTAAATACATAATGCTGAAGATATAATAGAATTTTACAACGAAATGATCCCATCATAACGGGTGGTATGCTGGTGCCTTGGGTAGCACCTGTGGGACCCGGGTTCGAGTCTCTGCCATGACTCCATGTGTGTGGAGTTTGCATGTTCTCCCCGTGTCGTCGTGGGGTTTCCTCCAAAGTTCTCTGGTTGCCCCCCGCAATCCAAAATCATGCAAAGGTGAATTGCCATTACCAGATTGCTCATTCATGTGTGTGCACCCTGTAATAGGCTGACACCCCCTCCTGACACCCCTGACTAAAGACCCCTCTGGGACCCTGAATAGTACAAGCAGGTACAGAAAACGGGTAGATGAACCTTACCATGTAGCTTCACATTTTCCGATAATTACAAAGTAAGCAAAGCAATCCATATCCCTATTGTTAAAGCTGCAGTTATCAAAAGCTGATAAAATCACATTTTAAATTGAAAGCATGAAAAAAAAAAGCACTCACTCGTCATGTCTCTGCATAACTATCTCTCATATTCGAATGTGAAATACATTCGAGGTATTTCCTGTTTACTGATATTCTGTTAACTTCCAAAGACCAGCAAGCATAAGAAGCAAGAATTAATCCCATAAAAGAGGATCTATTTCAGAGAAACCATAGTGTGCATAAGAGGTGGATGGTCAAGCTATAATAGACTGGATTTAGCAAATCCACCAAAAACACAAACAATTTTCCTGCAGTTATTACCTTGCCTATTAGATTGCAGTGATTATTACCTAATCCAGTGAAACACCACAGTCACAGATATGCTGCAGGAAATGACAGCATCAAGACCTCTGTTCAAATCCGTTTTGTTGTAACTCTAATGTTTAATGTTTAACATCAGTTACTGCTTTTCAGAACTGGTACTAGCGATATTTTACATTACTGAACAACCTTTTTAGCAGAATCTTGTGATTTTTGAGAGAGGGTGACCATGTTGCAGTACTACTGTAGTTTCTACCATTTGTTACACAATAGTACTTGATATATTGACAAAAGTGCACATAAATGAATAACAGACTTTCCCCCCAGAAAATGCCTCTGTGCGACATTATATAAAAACGAGAAAAAAAATTTAAATGATCTATCTCTCTAGTTAAGTAGTACACTTGCATAGCAACCGTGGTTAACGTAAGCAGGTTATTCAGATTCATTAACTGTAACTTCTCTCTGAAGGTCTGTTTTTGCCTGTTGCCATTCAGTAGAAGTGCAGCACCCCTTACACAATTCTTCGGCACCACAAGGTCATCGCAGTCTCTCACAGACAATACACACCAGCTACCCATAAGGCCTCCAGCACTGGCATTATGGTCGGTTGTGTAAGTCAGAGAAGGAACAAAAGTAGGGCAAGAATAGCAAGTGGAGGGCAGTGTGGAATCTAGATAGGAGTGGAGAGGAAGGTAGCAATGGACCTTGGCCCGCTGTCCCATGGGAGACCAGCAACATTTTACCTCGTCCTTACGTAACAGTCGGAGTGGGCTGCAGCCAAGTAGGCTTCTACTGAGAAGACAGGACAGGTAGAAAAAGTACAATTAGAGACTGCAGACCATTAATGTAACCGGGGGAAGCGGGATGTGGTGGACAGGCACGCGTGGGGGGTGGAATGTCAGAACACCTGCCCCTTGTGCCTGTACTACATCCGGATGACAAAATTGACCGATTTGCATTAGTGCACCAGTACAAAAGTTCACGAGGCAATTGCCTCAATTAAAACAATTGTGCACCTGATACATTTTGGGATGAACTCTGGACGTGTCATTTCTAACATCTTTGCATCTGTAAAATTCAATTTATTAATTTATTAGTACTGGACCTATGAGTTTATTATTTAGAAATGTGACCAATAATTTTTGACCAGGGATTTTATATTCAGATTAATTCTCCCTCTCTAAACAGTTTCTTTATCTGTACCATGTTGAACTGCATAGCATCATATTCCTTTGCATTGCAGCGAATTGCATTGAATCACATTGTGTTGAATCAAATCGTGTGGAATGGCACTGCATCGCAATTGGGATAAATCGCATTGTGTCGCATTAGGAATTGCCTCATATGTGTCTGTAATGTATCAAATCGTTGGCAGTGCCTAGAGATGTGCATCACATCGACCTCAGTGATGGAGATGCACATCCCTAGTCTGTGGTAGTGTCCCCATTTTAAGGTTCTAAGTGCCTTTCCAATAACCGACAATCACACAAAATGTACCAAGGGGGCAGACATTACCAAATGGACGGCACCCCCTACATGGCAGCAAAATGTGCCCCCAGGCAGCCAATTGTACCCTAACACACTCCCCCCCCAACCCCCCAGTTTCAGCATGTGTCCCTCAAAACGTCTGCGCATGGCACTGCTTTGTGGGAAGGCCGCTATCACCCCCCACCCCCCCCCCCCCCCCCCCCCCAGAGATGTAGGAGTGACTCGGGTGAAACTGAGGAGGGCATGAAACGGGCGACTGCCAGAGCAAGGGAGAGAGGGGAGTACAGCAGAGGAGGGCACATGAGCTGGGGGTCAGAGGTCAGCAGGAAGAAAGACAAAGACGTACCCAGACATGGGGCAGAGCACTGAGGGGTGATGCGTCCCCACACCAGCGGAGGTGAAAACCTGGCAAAGCAAACACCCACGTGTTTGGATTTACAGCACCGTCATAATCATACATTTTACTTTTTCTTTTTTCATTTCCACTTCCCACCTTCTGACATTCAAATGCAATTCCCCATTTTGATTAATACCTAATTTGTATCACCCCACGCTGTGATTTTGATCTACTTGTAAGAATAATTCACCCCCCAGCCTCGAACTAGCTTCACTGGAACTTTGAAGTCACAAATCAAGGCCTCTTGGAATGAATTTGCAGTATATGTCAGCCACTGCATTGCTAGCTGGCTGAAAATGTATTTGCACCTTCGACTGCTGAGACCTCGCTTCCACGTCAAGCTTGTGAATTACAGTGTAATATTAGCTCAATGTATCTTAAACTCCCCATAAACATTTCTTCTGTAACTGCAGAATTTTGCTCTTTTTTTTTTGTTTCACGCTTGAGAAATCTAAGCAGAGGTGCCAGACGAACCCGACCTCATGTAGGGGGCAGCAGAGGCAGGGCTGCGTTGCATGATCACTGCAGTGACGACGGCAATAACAGTGTTTCAAATAGTGCACGAGAAAAGCAAGGCAGTGCTGCCCCCATCCATAGTTTACCAACCATATGGACGCTTCCTATTAATTAAAATTAAAGGTATGTCCTGTAATCAGACTAGATTCTACACACCCTCATATTTTCCCTGACTTATATAACCTGATCGTCACATAAACAATAACAAATCTTTCAAGAATTTCCTGTTTGTCAAACTACACAAGCTTAGAAAATATTTCCCTAATCCCGTGTTTGGTTTAAGCAATATGTTTACAGCTCCTGAAATGTCAAACAGTAATTTGAAATGAGAGTTAAACCAAAGCCAGGTCTCCCTTTCAGCTCTGCACACTGATGCTGAATCTCTCAGTTTCTACTGCGCATCTCTATGGGCTTCATTCTGTCTTAATACCTACTGCCAAAGGATTCGGTACCATCTCCCACTTGCAATTCAGACCAGGTAATCCTCCTGAAGCTAAGCCAGGTTGGGCCTGGCCAGTACTTGGATGGTAAGCTAAGTAGGAAAGGTGGGTTGCTGCTAGAAGAGGTGTTGGTGTGACCAGCAGGAGGATCACATCCTGTGGTCAGTGTGGATCCCGACGCCTCCAGTGCAGTGATGGGGAATGGTTCTGTAATTCAGCTGAGACATAAAACTGAACTCCTGAACTCTCTGAGGTCATAAACGATCTCTTGGTATCTTTCGAAAGAGTAGGGGCGGTACCCCGATGCCTGGGCTACCCACTTCACCACCTTAGCTACTCTGTGGCACTATGCTGAAGACCTGTGACAGTGGGGTTTTACGTGAGTCAGCCTCGCTGATGCACCTGAGCCCTTGGGAACCTGTCGCTTTGCCATCCTGCTCATGATGTGGCACGATGCCATTTACTCTGCACTACACCTCAGCGATGATGGGCTCCACCTGCAGTTTGAGCACTTTGCCGCATCACCATCGATCCCAAGCCTTTTCAAAGATGTATTGTAGAATTGCTATGGAATTTCTCCTTACGGTATGTGTCTCTACAAGTAATACTTTTGATTTTATAATTGTATGTAAGTGGTTCTTTATTTTTTCTCTTCTTGCATACCTGTGTCGATTTGAAGCAGTACTTCAAGATGATATCCTCTACAATAGACAGAGCTGATTTCTAATAATAATTTCTTTTTCTTATTTACATTTATTATCCTTACGTGAAAGCACTCTCTATATCCTACTGGAAAGCACGGCTCCAAGAATTTTTTTCCAGACTGTTATTAGTAAAGCAGTAGATGCAGATCACTAGATTGCATTTTAATTAGCTGAAACCTCATTAGGTTACACTTAGTGAGACTCTCTGGAATCTACAGCAACATGTCAGTCCCAGAGGAAATTGGAATCCTGTGAAGTATTTCACAGCCAATGCAAGGCCAGTACACACACACACACACACACACACACACACACACAGCTGGACTGCCCCAAATCATTCATTCTGTGGCCTGTGTGCTTCTGAAATGAAAAGTAAACAGGTCACATTACTGATGAGCAGATGTGATGTGATAATGGACATTATCTCCCTAAAGCTGTTGAAAACAACACACACACTCAATCAATCAATAGTTTAACTATTATAAATAGCCTGTAAATTACAAGTAATGAGAACATTCAAGCCAAGATATAATTGATATTGTAGGCTTTAATTGATAAACTAACCTGAAGTTGATATAGTCCCAGAAGACGGGAAATATGAATCAATTTCTGTTGTGGGTGTTCATCTGCTTGCTAACTAACTCTGAGACGACAGTTAAAATTCACTACTGAGAAAAAATTGGGTAACACTTGTAATGCACCCACATGTAATGCATTATAGATACCTTCATAATGCATTATAATGCACTCATAAAGTATTATAAACATGGCTATAACTATTTCTAAAAAGGCACAATATATTATAGCCATGTGCATTATGCATTATGAATGCTCTAACAAGCTCTCATCAGTAATGCACTATAGATGCCTTCATAATGCATTGTAATGGCTAATACTGACCATTGTAATGCATTATGATATATCTACAGCAACAGTTATAGTCATGTTTATAATGCTTTATGAATGCATTATGCACTATGAATGTATCTATAATGCATTATGATGCTTTAAGTAAAGTGTTACCAATACTTGCCTCTAAATGAATGTAGGTCAATTCCAAAATCTAATTTAATGAAAAGAAACCTTGTCTTATGCTGAACAATGTGTGCAAACTGAGCAGAATTTCACTTTAGGGAATAGAAGCTGGAAGGTGAGTCATCAAGGGGTCATGGAAAGTCTGGAGATCTACTCACACTGAAAACCGGCATGACATCAAGCATGTGGCCACCAAACTCTGCTCACCCTGGTGAAACACTCTCATGCTTTCAATTTGTAATGTCCTGAGTATTTATTTAGCATCTTTTTGTAAGTAGTCTAATTTGTAAGAATTTACTATGACCAATAAATAACGGACTGATGATTGCATTAAAATTAATTGATGTGCTGCGAATGTTTGATTTGCTCTTCGTATGTCTCAGATGATCACTGCACAAACGTGACTCTGCCGCCTGTCAGGCTCCTGAAGGAGTTAGAGGAGCACACGTCAGGCACCGTCTGCTCTAGTGAGAGGGGATCATTGTGTGTGTGTGTGTGTGTGTGTGTCTGTGTGTGTGTGTGGGGGGGGTGCATTGTTAAAGGCTTCAGGTGGCCCACCTCTGACCCTAATTCACATCCCGACAGGCAAAAACAGTCAATTAAAATATTATTATATATTATTAAAAAGAAAAAGAATTTACTGGGCATTAGTTAGACATAGAGGTTTCCCATTGTCTAAAACATCAATAATTGTTCATCTGTAGGTTAAATTTATGTGTGAAATGATAAATTTTTTTTCACTTTTTTTCTTTTTTTTCCACAGAGGTAGCCAGAAAATATTCGACACACTGTTATCAAAGGTACAGTGGATGGTTCCTCTCTTTGGTCACACCGATTTGTGACAGATTTTGCAAACTGCAGAGTAATGATCTTCAAAAGACACAGCTGACTAAGCTCTAGCCTGAAGGATAGAAATTCTGATTTCACAGACTGGCATCAATGGAGGTTCAAAGTGCAGATAGCAGGGCTGTGAAATGGGAGCAGAATGTATAAAGACTACTTAGCTGTGAAGGAAAAATCCACTGTCCCTCATTCCTAAACATTCATGGCTTAGCTAGTGAAACGTATCGATACCTGTGGTATTCACGTTACAATTTAAACAAATGCGGTGAATAATTATGCTGCTCTTTCATGCTTTTAGAATTTGTAATCATGCAGATTTGGGGTTATTACATCGTAATGTCTAGAACAAGTAATTGAGATGAACAGTTAATTCACCATGGGAGACTCCCTGGTTGTATTATTTGGGTCCCTTTGAGATGGAACCAACGGAGGAACACATGATCTTCCAGAGTGATTACATCTGTTTGCAGGCATGGGAGCGCCTTGCAGTCACCCAGGGGAAGAATCCTGACAATGGGAGGTGGGTAAGCAAAATAAAAAGGTAGGGGAAGATGGATATCCGGGGGTCCTCCTCGATAGTTCCCTGGGGGGGGGGGTAGGCTTAGCTTGGGTCCCCTTCTACCAGTCAGACCCTAGGCAGTTGCCCAGTTTGCCTTAGCCCTTAGCCTAGACCTGGCCTTGTCTATCAGACACACGAACGTTAAAGTAGTTTTCATGATTATTGTGGAGCACATCAAGATGTTCAGAATCAGAGTAATTTCTGAAAGTCGGTTAGAGTCCAGACCTATGGGAGGAGCATGGTCAAACAAGTTCCCTGAGTCCAGCATAACCGACTCAGATTGCAGTGTTTATTCAATTCCCTGGTTTAATACTCAGTATGCATAAATAGCATGTAAGTATGTACTTGTAAAAATGTAAGTATGTGTATATGTGATATATAAGTATGTATGTATGTGTGTGTGTGTGTAAACATAAACTATCATCAGCGAAATATAACCACTGAGGTTCTTACACTGGTAATATGTGAATTAGTTTGATAAGGGTTAGTGCCAGTGACTGTCTTTTGCCTCCGAAAAAGCATGTAACGGTCAGAGTAGGCTTGACGTGTTTGGTTTGAAATCCCTGCAAGATTCAGATGTCTTCCAGGGGGTTGTGAGTGTGTCAGGTGTGTGATTACGGTGATGATTATGGTGATTATGACGGAAGGGCCGTGTGACTTGGGTTTTTGCTCTTCATCTCTTTTGAAGGAAACAGCACGGCCTACATTCTTCCCGAAGGGAACAATTTATTTCTCCACTTTCTGTCCTGCAATCAGTTGACCCGCGGTCAGCATCGCCATAGTGACTTATGATTTCCACAACAACCTGGCCAGGTGAACAAAGACATAATTGCCATTTGTCCCCCAGCAGAAAAAAACACCTTTGTGCATGTTTTTAATGGGACTATTTTTGAAATGGGGGGGGGGGGAATGAGGCAAATCAAAATGATTACCTGAGTAAATGGAAATACGCCGTCAGAGAAGTCCCGGTGGGACGTGGACACTCTCCCACCGAAACTCCGCCGGCCACCCCCTTCCCAGAAGACCTGAAGTCTGAATGTTTCCTGCACAATGAAACGCTGTCGTACTGCAGTCCACACCCCTGAGTGCATCACGAAGCAGCTTCCTGTCACACGCATTGAACTTGGCTATCAGCCTTCGCGTTTCAGGCATGAGCTGCGGATTTGGTCTAACTGTGAATTGTCTTTAATCGTGGCTACTGCCCTTTAAAAGCTGTTGCTATTTTCCAACATTACATCTTCCCCAAGGCTAACTAAGGCTGTAACCCAGGGCTTTGAAATATGGGGGGGGGGTATTTTTTTTTCTGTTTGGTTACAGCACCCCCTCCCCTAAATTAAGCCCTGATTTTGCCAAACGCAACATATCCCGCACTCACAAAGGTGTACATACCATGCTGGTGGGGGCACCGCAACAACTGCTGCTAGGACAGTGTGTTTGGTGCACTAAGGTAACCCCACCCCACAGGTCAGGAGCATTTCGGAAAAGCCGCGCTGGAGCATATTCTATAACAATAAGCTTATTCCATACATAACAATATCTCCTGTGTCTGCAGAATCGTGGTATATCTGGACATGGGAGAATATAAATTAATCGAGCACAAAACAGAATTAAAATGAAATCGACCTAAAGCTAAACAGCGCATTATAACTTAAAATGATGTAAAATACTTTCTCCCAAAATCCCCAAGCATGTGAATCATTATTACTACATTTTTCAATGTTAAAAAGCAGGACCACGGAAAGATGAGTCTTTCATTAAAATGCTGGGCCATCAAGACTGCAAGTCACAAAAGGCGTGTCCTCTGTATACCCTTCAGATTGCTACCGTACTTTTCATAACTTTACCTCATGATTTAACTGATCATAATATTTATAAATGGGTTCATAAATAAATGGAAGCTGGCGGTTGGAGGGTGTGGGGTTTTGTAAGCGCCGTAGGCATGTCGGGGTACTAAAGCGAGGTTGCTGGAGCAATGCTGCTTCCTACAGCTGAGCGAGAACGTGTACACTGTCATGTCCCTGCAGTTTGGCCCATAATGCTCCCTGACCGTTTCAATTTATATTCCCTGCCAAGAGGTACATTTAGAATTTCTCCGCAGTAATTATGGAAGGCAAGAACACAATGTAAGTGGTGAAATATGTAACCGATGAAGCAGTGAGATCATACAGGGGTTCGCTGTCCAGTTTAGTTACTCAGATTTTCCCCTCTTGCTTCATAAGCTTGATTGTACTTGACAGCTTCGTTTCTGACCCGTTTTTATAACGAAATCTTGATTCAAAAAACATGGACAGTAAAATCCGGACACCTCAGGCACTCCGCTGTGAATGTTTGACCACTGTTGACCCCTCCCTCTCTTCTTTCCTACATATATTCCAGTGCCGTGGGAATTACTGGTTAGATATAAACCACTGGGCAAGGTGGTGTAAGACAGGCCACAGAAATGGCCAAAGTGCGCTTGGTCATTGGTATCTTTTCTCCGCCAATAAATATGTCTGTGCATGATGGCAACACACAAGACAAAGAAATCTAATTTCCTCAAAAGATAAATCGTCATCCATCCATCGATCTTCCATCCACTTACCCCATGCAGGATTGTGGGGAGGAGAGCCTGGAGCTTATCCCAGACAGCACTGAAACACTCTGGACTGGACGCCAATCCATCACTGAGCACATGCACACAATCTGTGGGCAAACTAGAGAAACCTGTTCAGCTAAATGTGACGAGGAAGCCTGCCCAAGCTCGGGGAGATCATGCGGACTGCACATAGGACACCCTATGGGCAGTCGCTGCAGTCCCAGCACACCACCACACAGGGGCGCCACAGGGGCACAGACAACTGGGCAGATTGGGGGAGGGGGGTCAAGAGAATTGACAGGAGCCTGCGAATACGTAAAATTATACGTATTCTACGTAAAGTGCATTTGGCTGTTACTATTGGTCTATCGATGTTTTATTTGGGAAAGGACGAGTAAGAGCAGTAAGTCAGTATCACCACATCTCCATGCTGCCAATACATGCCTTTTGGTCCAAGGGCTCATTTCCCTTGGGAGGACTTGTGCAGCATTTGTCTTAAAACCGTGTGTTCACCAGACTCCCACAGATGCTTGCCAGGCTTGGTCTGCTACTGACTAATAATGAAAAATTAATGAATAATGAAAGGCAATGACAGCTAGGCAGGCCTGCAGTGCAGTCCTCAAAAACGACAGGAGCCAGGAAGGAGCCAGCGCTTTCGCAGGCGGTGATACTGGAAACATGAGAGTTAGATGAAGCAGGACATACTGGGGGTAATGGCTGACACCCATTGTTATGTGGCAATTGTGGGTTGGCATTTCCCATCTTGTTAAACCCGAAGCTGGGGCTGGTTTTGCTCAGTAGCATATGGTCTCTGGTGGGTGTGTTAAGTGTTACATCTGAGGACTTAGACAACTTCAAACTGTGTTAAACCATAACCCATGAGGAGACTCAAATATTTATTGTACTGACATACAGCGCTATGAAAATACACGGCAGCATTTTTTAATTCTGTCTCATGAAAGCTGATTATAACAATCGGAGATGTCCGTCAGGATGACCTGTGGGCTGTTTGGCTTCGCTGCAACATGATTCGGGCGCTAGGGAGCACCAGACAGGCCTTATAATCAGGTTTCTGGCCCATAAGTGATACGGTAGAATCAATTAGGACGCTGTGATGGTTTTAAGGATGGGAAACGATCCTCGGTGGTTAGCGGTCTCAGGGAATGCGATTAGGCTAAGTAAGCACCATTAAATGGAAGGGGCTTCATTTAGCCATGAAGTGGAGAGCTTGGAAGCAACAAGTAACTACGTGCATTAAATCCAGCATTTTTTTCTGTTATTTATTTTATAGATCTCTGTTTGTAGATCTCTGCTACACTATTTACTTACTGTTAAATGGCAATTCAGTATGCAAGGAGTGCTTCACAAAAATTCCACATATTTATTAAATAAAAGTCAACACATAAGGTCTATATGTAATATTCTTGATATTGGACAAAAGTAGTGTGGAAAAGGCATATTTGATGGAAGCTAAAAAGAAGCCACAGGAGAGTCCACAGGTCATTAATGAAGAATTGATATTCTCCTGGAGAACATTACACGTGTATGATCTGAGGGTGACATTAATGCAAACTTCGTCATCAAGTATGCCTCAAAAATTAAACACTGTGTAGGTGTTTGACTGTGAAAATGGCAGAGCGAAGGGTTTCCCCTGCATGCAGGCCTTGGCTGCTGCTCCTTAATTATATTATTAAGGTGGCATGGTGCTGTATTTAAAGTGGCCCTCCTGCCAGGAATAAGTAACAAACTAAACATACAGTAATGAGTGCAACAGTGCACTAATTTCTCAGAGAGTTTACTTGTCTTTAGCCATGGCCCAAAATGCCCAGACAATTAGCTGGCCCAACTCAGGGAACTAAAAGGAGAATAATGTGCTGTTTGGCCGTCCACTGCAAGACTCGATACTCCACACCCGAGGAGAAAAGTCTCGCAGTCGTGTGGACCTTGGCCGCGTTGTGGACCTTGGCCGCGTTGTGGACCTTGGCCGCGTTGTGGGACTGTGCCCTCGGCAGGAAATCCAAAACTCGAAGAGTCAGAATCAGAATCTTCTAGCAAAGACGGTTCCGGAACTCAGACGCCATTTCTTGCTCACATACTAACACTCACCTGTTTTTGTCAGTAAAAGCTCAGTTGTACATTCTTACCAGAAACAGAACGCAGACAGAGCTCTGCTGGAGCAGAGCCGTAACAGACCGCTGCTGTAAATGTTTATGGATATTTATATGTACCTTATAGTCTGTTTTATCAGGTTATTTATAATGGTACATTAGTAGCATGTGCCGCTAACTGGGCACTAGATTTGTTCAAAGGTCAGTGTAATTTTCATGTGTTAGTATTTGTATTCTCTGCAAAAGTAACACCAATATAGTTCTTGCCCCAACATTTTGTCAGTAACTCTCCTCTTCACCTATTAGACCCACAACAACCTTGCTGCCCCGCATCTGCCTGATCTTCTCCTACCCCATCAGCCCCCTTGGGATCTCCGATCTTCGTCTTCTGGGCTCCTCAATGTTTACTAATTAGTATTAGTAAGATAATCACATCTGGGTGGTGAGGCATTTAGTTTTGATAACCAGCAGCAATATGTGTGTGTTTGTCAACAAGTTTCCAGATACTGTATATGATTCTTCTGCGTAAACCCTGAAAACCGTCAAAAAAAGGTGTATAATAATGACGTCTTCAGCGAAATAACAGCCGAAATAACACAATGTAAATTAGCATGTGCCATTGGATAATGTAATGGATAAGGGTACAAAACGTAGGAATCGTACATCCACAGTATAATGCTAATCATTATACTCAAGTTTTTCTTAATGCAGCCAAATGAGAGATTCAGCCTGTTCAGGAAGTAGACCATCATTGTTCTCCATGAAAGGCACCGTGAACAGTGGACGGTAGCATAATGGAAAGAATGTTGTATGAAACAGAATAAGATAAGAAAACAAACGTGGTGTATGGCGTCATTATGTGATTTTTCTGCACGAAGCGTTTGCTGCCTGAATCATTTGCTGGAAATGGCACAGTTCCTGCAGGTGTTTGTCAGCTGTTAAGTGGCTGCTGCAGGATTCGGGAAACTACAGCGGTGCAGCGCAGCAGGCGAAGCAAATCAATTCCTATAGTGACATCGCAATTGTTTGCAGATGTGGGAAGGGGGAAGAGAAATGAGAAATAAAGAAAGGATTATCGGAGAAGGTAGACTGTATCCTGAGAGTCCCTGTTCACAAACCCTCGTTTGCTTCGAGCTGACGCTGGAAGGCTCGCACACGCAATTATAATACTTCATCCTGCCTGAACATGATACTAATGCAAAAAACATACCCCCAAGAATCGGCAACATTTACACTGCCTTTTAAGGTCCTTTAAACAACTGAGAAGTGGATTTATTTCTAATGCCGTGATCAAAGTTTTCTTTGATATCCATTGAATTTTGCATTTATTAATTTTAGCTGATGACATTGGGTATTACGATCTTCGAGAGCCACAAGTACATCTATTGCCATCTCTGTGACCACAGTGCCACCTATTGGCTACATAGTGTAATTTCAAGTGTGGTAAAAGACACACCTTTTCAGATGGCGCACGGCGGGATGTCTGACAACAGACAACCTCCTTTTGTCATTCGCAGAATGTGATACTTCGGGTTTACGGGCAAACATCTACCGGCTGGGCCGTCAAGAATGCGGCACGGCCAAACAAACGCGTGACCACAACGGGAAAAGACTCAGTGTTTGGATGGTTTATTAGAATAAGAAAAGTGACAGAGAGCGGGGTCTCCATGCTGAGTGACAGACTGGCACAGGTCTACGGACAGGAAGAAAACAGTGTTCACTGTTATAAAGTGTGCACCCGCTTGGTACTCCCCTTCTGCTCGTGCTCGTCGTACGCGTTGGTGCCGCGCGATCTTGCGCGCTCACGCGTCTACCTGTCGGGCACACTAACTTGCTCACAGGCACGAAGTCACAGACGGTTTTTGGTACACAGGGAAACCGGGTCATGCTGCCTTCTCACACATTAGGCATTGTGTACATTATGTACAGGTGGGGGCGAGCGTGCGTGTAGACACATGACCATGTGGCCCTTTTTCGCTATTGGGGCAAGTTCCTCCTGAGTGGGGAAAAAGCAGCGGTCTGTCACTGCAGGCAGAGGCTGCGCTCTGCTCAAGATCTGCATTTGGCCCCGCCCCCTTCCAGTAACAACAACAACAACAACAAAAAAAAAACAAATAGTCTTGACACTGCCTTTACCCGAAGGGATAAGTTAATACTGGCATCCTGTTGGCCAATGAAACGCACACGTCAAAGAGCAAAAGAAATCAGATACCTTAAACACAAACCGAAACATCGATCACCATCAAAACAAACCAACGGAAAATGTGACAAGAAAAACCGATGGTGGCTAATATATTTTCTCTACAACTTTACAAAATGCAAAAAAACATTGTGCTTATTTTTTTGTGTTTTATACAGTAGTAGATGAAATGGATCCGCAGTACAATCTGACTTTAAATTTTATATATATTATCTCTCCTTTTTTTTTGGTTTGAGTGTTTTCGCTTGTATTTCACGGTGGCAGTTTCTGGCTGGGGGCATAAAATCTTTACGCTACTGAAATAAAAGTCAACACACAATGTCATTCTCTCTATCACTCTGTACACGGTATTCATAAAAATAGCATCTAATTTGTAGGCGGAATTTGGAAGGGGGCACTGAAATGGACGCCTTTTTTTTACCGCAAAAAAAAAGAAAGAAATTATGAAAAAGCTGTGAAAGAACTGACCGCATTGAAGGATCACAGCAGTGCGACACGCGGGGAGATGTTTCGTACGTCACAGAAAGGATGCGGTTCACAGCACTTCACAGCAATGTCCAGGGCGTCCCTGCATGGTCATCCCATGCGGATTGTCACCCCTTGGTTGTATCCTGTATAAATCGGGCAGTTTGGCACTAATATGTGGCACAGAGAACTTCCTGTTCAATAAAAGTGATTGTAAATGCAAAAAGGCCATGAGCGAGATGCTGGGGACCATACCGACAATTCTGTCTGGAGCTCCACCTCATTACCATCGTTCCAGGCCGTCCCCCCCCTCCCCATTCCCCGCTGCTACCCAAAATCCGTGCGGGTACAGATGCGATTCTGTACAGGGGACCACGGATGTGGATAAGCGTCTCACCCCTTGTCCTTCACTGGGCCCCATCCTCCCACTGGTGGCCCAGGAACCTCCCTGCCCGCTGGAGCGCACTGGGCGTAGTGGTGCGGTGGAGGCTGCCAGCAGCTGGCAGGCAAGCAAGCAGAAGAGCGCTAATTTACACAGCACAGAAGAGACGGCCAATGGAGAGGGCAGGGTGCTCCTGGATCGAACCAATGTGTATTTGGGGGGGGGGGGGTGTAGATAACTGGTCTGGAATGTGCAAAGTGTGCAGTGTGCTAATGCCATGGAACTGTGTGACCCCACCAAGAAAGCTGTCCCACACCAATGCGAGGGGCCACGCACAGCCACTCATTAGGGTACGTTCTGCAGATTACACATTTGCACCTCATTAATCTCCTCCTTTATCACTCTCCCTCAGTGGTTCAGCCCATTACGTTAAGACAAACAAAACTCCCACTAGACTTTTTCATTTTGCTGCTCTGCTGGTGATATCCAACCCCCCCCCCCCCCCCCGCCTCTGCTACCCCCTTTCTTAAGAGCATCCCGTGACGTTAATGCTTGTTTTACTGCCATCCAAAATGGGGGTGACCCAACCATTATCTACTAAAACAGCCCAGCCACCCTTTCTACAGCACTGTCCCCATTCCCCCCCCCCCACCACACACACAGGGGCTACTCTCTGGCCACTTCAATGGCAATACTGAAGACCCACCCCCCAGCTGTGAATCACTCCAACTAGTTAACCGCAATTCCAGTGTGGGAGGGTGCGGAGTTGTGTGGAGGAGACACCTACACTATGGCTGAGCTGAACCCAGGAACAGGCCTCCAATCACAGTGTCAGAGAATGTGCCTCAAGTAACAGTGTGGTCACCCCCCTCGGACAAGACCCCCCACGCCAGGAAAAGCCCCCACTGGGATGAGAGGAGGCTCTATTTCTTACATGGCATGCAGCAGGAGGGGGTTCCCAGTAGAACCCCCACCCCCCCAATTTGAACCTCTGATGTCAGAGCGATCTCTGAGTTCAGTGATTAGTCTCAGCAGGTCTTGCGAGTTTTGCAGGTCAGGCAAGTCCTGTGTGAGATCTTCCACCCCACTACCCCACTCAGATATGACCCCCCCCATCCCACACCCCAACTCTCCTTCCCACCACCCAACCTGTCCCTCAGTCCTCATTCTGTCTGGATTGACTGCTGCTGCTCTGCCCCCGGTACTGATATCAGCCTGCCCTGCCCCCTGCTGGTAGTCAGAAGCGTACAGAACTTATAAGACACAGTAATGAGTGTGGCGACTTCCATTGGCTGCCTCCAAAACGGAATATTGCGCTGAACCAATAACGGCACGTTTTTCTTTTTTTCCTTTGAGAAAGCTCCATGTTTTCACGAGATGACAGGCCATCATGCGCTTGCCGGCGTTTCCCGTCCGTAAGCCTGATACCCGCATGGGAGGTGGGCAGGCGCCGGCTGGCACAGCAGCTGCCCACAAGCGAGCTTCACATCCTGAAAAAAGTTCTGCCGTCGGTGAGAGCTTTCACGACTGGAGCAGGGTGCTAAATCGTCACAGATGCAGTTCTCCGATTCTTCACGGATTGCACCCCCCTCCTGTGGCATGTTGGGCGCTAGTTGTGACCCCCCCCCCTCCCCCCTAGCCGCCTCAGAACCTCACAGACCCAGGAATCACAGTTGCAGAGGGTCAGTCACCAATATGTGTCACAATGTTGAATGACAGTGAGGGGGAATAGAACATGGTGGGGTGGGGGTGGGGGAGAGGAGTCTGGGGAGTCTTCTGGTTGCTAGGGGAGATGGCGGTCGGGGGGGGGGGGGTTTCCTGGCACTCTGGGTGGAGCCCACCCCTTCACTGGCCCGTGGGTGTCCGCTCCCTCACGTTCTTGCTCAGGAGGTGGTTGAAGTCGGCCAGGTCGCTGAGCCCCCGCTGGGTGTGAAGGCTGGAGCGCACCAGGCCAGAGGGGAGGCGGGGGCCCGGGTGCTGGTGGCTGGATGAGGGAGTCCCGTTGTTGCTATTAAAGTTGAGGCCCTCCGGGGCCCAGCGCAGGGATTCCCCAAAGTCCATTTGAGTGTTTGGGGCTGAGACCACCCTCCGGCGGTCGGGGGAGTCCTGGGGCGTAGCCGGGTAGTACTCACCCGTGGAATTGCGCAGGGGTGCACCGGAGCGGCCAACCTGCTCGCGATGTGCAGCCAGCGAGAGGTAATGCTGGCGCTCGGCACCCTGGGGGGGCTCCCCCGGGTCTTCGTGTCTGCCTCCTCCACCCTGCAGCATCTTGGTGCTAAGGTAGATCACGGAGGAGCCAGGCGGGCAGGGGGTGCCGGCTGCATTGAGGAAAGTCTGGCTCTGCTCCCACCCCGAATCAGAGTGCCGCAAGCTCGGTGTGGGGCGTTTCTGCTGCAGGGGGGTCTGCTCTGGAGTAGGCAGCAGGCCAGGATCCATGTCCCCAGCTTGGGTCCAGCCGTTGGGCATCACGAACAAAGTCTCGGCCTGCGCACCGGGCCTCTCGACTGCCCCGGTCCGCGTCACGCTCATGACAGAGCCGCTGCCGCCCTGTCCCAGCATGCCCTGCTCCTTGTCTGCTTTGCGACGTCCCCCAGAACCGGCCGTTCCACCTCGAGCGCGGGGCCTGCGCTTATGGCTCATGATCCAGCACACCACTAGGCCCGACAGCGCCGCCCCAATGGCGAACGCCGACACTGCAGAGATGACAAGCAAGTTGATGGAAACCAGGCCTTCGGGCTCTTCCACAAAGCTCTCCTGCAGAAGGCCTGACGGGAGGAGCAAGAACAGGGAGGAAGATTAGTGATCCAGCCTAATACATGCAGCATCTCAGGCAGTTACCTTTGAGCTGCGAGGTAGAGGGCATCGGTGACAGGGCAGCCCGCTGATGTAATGGCTAATCACATTCATTATTTAAAGTACCCGGTGATTTCCCATTTAAATCTGCTGTAAACGTCCCTGTGACTGAGAGTATCTCCTAAATTTGGAATGCAGCACTACGCTCAGAACATTTACTCTCCAGGAGAGGAAGAAAGGAGCATTTTTAAATTCACAGAAGGAGACTGTGTCACTGTACAGATACAGCGAGTATTTAAGTAATGGATACACACACTGGTGAAACAAGACTCAAGCACAGACTAAATGAATTATTAAGTATGAGCAAACAGTTGGGCATGAGCCTGGTGCAATGGATCAATTAAGAAAATGTCAGGAGAAAAGTGTCTCTTTGTAGTGTGAGAAGCGGAGCCCAAAGTGCTGGCAGACCAGCACATACATCTAAAAAGATGTGAAAGAGAAGGTCCTGGGAGAGATACGGCAAGGGACAAACAAGGCCGTTTGCTTTATTTATTTTTAAATTACTACAGAAGATTAAGGAATAACGTGAGACTGCAGATCCAGTGGATGAATAAAGCCACGTTTGTGGGAAATGGATGAATGCCATTAGTACCAGAAAGGAGGGCTCTGATATTCCAGAATGAGGGGAACAGACGTTCAAACAGGAATGTTTTTTTTTTGTCTGATAGATATATTACTAACCCTAACCCTAACCCTACCAATACCAGGGGGACTGCAAAGAACACATTCAATTATGAAAAACCTGGAAATGGGGATTCTTCACTCCCCACACCCAGCTCCCAACATCAAGAGAGGTGATTATTCCCGAGGACTGGGATGAAACATGGCAAAGGGACCACCCAAGGTGGGAAAAACACCCCCCCCCCCCACCCCCAACATCACCCCACGTACTCACATACACATGCAAACCACCCGCAGAGAAACTAACTACAACTCCTGTAAAATTCCAGTTTCCATGGTTTTGTGCAATTTAAAACGGCTGAGATGCGCAGTGACTGAACCGACACAGACACCCCCTCGCCTAAGCTACCCAGCATGCTCCAAACTGTGGCGCGGAGATTTCCCCGTATGGATGCTTGTCGCCTGCGACCCGCTGACATGGAACGCTACCCAAAGTTTAGCCAACATTATATGAACATCTCAAAGTTAGCAGAGAACATTCTTAGCGTAACGTAATTTCCACGTTTTACATTTTAACAAAGCTTCCGTCACTCTCACAATGATAACATTATTACCTGAACATCCTTTGAATACAATTAACTTAGAATAATATTTCTGATAAAATATCATTTTGTAAAAGGGCTGCATATATATACCGTGAACACACTGTCAAACCTTGAACCCGTGACCTTTGAAGTGTAAAGTGCCCGTTCTGCTACACCCTTCATTTGCTCTCACATTAGTCTTAGTTATAGTCCTGGGATAATGTTCTGTAATGTTCTGGGAGTGTCAGGAAAACGGGACGCTCTGAACATTTTTATACCTTAATCATAACGTTCAGTAAACGTTTCTACAACGAAACATTGTTAACAGTGCGGGTCGGCGCCACCGTTTGGGATCGGAACCGATTTTCAAATCTGTGATTAAAATCAGCCGTCCACCTAAATGCTGGAATTAATCTATTTCCACATGCAATCTGGAATGTTCTCAAAGCTATTTAATGGAATTAAATAATTTATTTAAACTCTTTAATTTTCATGATTTTGCTGTGCGACTGAATTCGATGCTGTAGATAAAAAAAAAACACACCTTCACCATCATCCATGACAGAACAAAGATTCCCATCAGCTTTTCCCACCACAGTGTTTATCGTTAATTACTTTCTATTTTATTCGGTGACTCTTATTTGAACAAACTCATCGTTCTCACAATGCCAACCAGTGCTGTTCCACACTTGCCCTTCTCGACACAGGTTATTTTTTTTCTGCCACAATTAAAAAATTAAAGGTGGCCACCATGACTTACAGATGCTGATGACAGAGTTCTATTTTTTTTAGATTTTTGCTAAATACTCCAGCCATTTAAATATGGATTTTTTTTATCCAAACTACTCCAACTAGAGCGGTTAACTTCCTGCCTTCTTGTGCAAATTAAGTATATTAAGATAAATGGGCGTAACGTCGATGCAGCTGCCCGCGTAGTGAGACGGGGAGGTTCGTATCGCTGGGGCTGCCCGCCTCCCTCAAAAGCCAGTGGACATACGGGGGCGGGTGCTTCCTCAGCAGACAGCGCAGCGGCTCAGCACCACCGCCCCCCCAAGGACTCGACCAGCTCCTCCCGTTCGGTCGTCAGAAATAGCTACCGAGTGACGGTTGAGCCTTCGGGCTCCAATTACAAGAGAACAATGGCACAGGGACTGCAGGACGCGGGGGGGGGGGGGGGCACCATTAGCATGGCGGGTGGAGCTCAGTGGGTGGAGAAGCCTGGGCGAGTGAGCTTACTGCTGGGGGAGGCCACGCCGTCCACGACGGGATGGGGATGCAGGCAGGGTAATATGTGGGTCAGGGGTCCACCCAGACTCACCAGCCTCCATCTCTCTGGCAGCTAATCTCCCTCCCTCTCACCCTTCTCCCTCACTCTCTCCTTTTGTTTGCCTCCTCCTTTCTCCTATGTCCCTCCTTTAATCTCTCTCTCACCCCGCATCTCTCGGGATGGCTCTCTGCTGCTCCTCCATCTGCCTGTCATTCTATCTGCCTCCCCCCCAGACCTTACGGCTTGGTAATGAAAAGTCACTGTGCTCTGCTTCTGGTGTAAGCCCCTCTTCATTACCGCCCAGAATGCGTGTACGGATCTCCTTTGCCGGCACTCAGGCACTGACACGCTGCTCAGTGAGTCAAGTAATAGATTTTTAAACGGGACATAATGCAGAGCATGCAGCACCTGCAGAAACGCAGCGGCACGCTGCCACGCTTCTGTGTTTTTGTTTCCCTTTATTACAGATGCGCTGAAAACCAAAGAAAGCATTCAGACTGATTGTTCGTCATTCGGCGTCACTTCTGTGTCGTGGTGCGTATAGTCACCGCAGGGGGGACGCATTAAATGTCAGGACGATTCTCAGCTTCACAGGATGGGGTGGAGTAGGGGGGGACAATGATGGCTATGCCGGTTTCAGCCTCTTAAAAAATCTCCGGGAGCCAAGTAATTTCATGCATTAAGAAAAACAGAGATTTTTTTAAACTCTGCACCAGTACTTTAGTGTTAATATTACAGTAACGCGTGAACTAAATCTTCACCTTTTGAGCATCTATTATTCACTCACATCCACTTCTATTGTGTTTGAGAGAGTAGGAGATTATGTTCAAGTGTCCTCACATGCCAGTATACACGCCTGAACATGCACACACGCAAGAGTATACATGCACGTGTGCGCGTTCAGCCTCGTGTTCTTACATGCACACACGTGTGATCATTCGTGCATCTGCACACGGCGGAGTTAGACTGATGTGTTTATACAAATGCCGGCGACCGCGCGCCGACAAGCACGTTTTCACGAGTGAGCAGGCACGTGCGTGTGACCGCGTGAGCGAACCACTCACGCGAGTGGGTGTGTGCATGCGTGGCTCCCTCCCCCTGCGGCTGGCTGCCTTTGCTCATTATCCTCTCGCCCCCGCGCTCCCCTTGTGACCGGTGCCTCCATTAGGGTAGGCCCCCGTGCAGCAGGCCATGTCAGTGTCTGGGGTCAGCGGCCCGTGCAAGAGATGTGGGCAAATCCCAGCCCAAAATCCCTGACTGGATTATAAATACAGCTTTCGCAGGCAAGACCGTGAACGTCACGGTTTATTCATTCAGCAGAATCCCCACAATGCCTGCAATACCGCAGGCCAAACCAAAAACAACCAATTAAAAGATTCATTCTAATTGATTAATCTTATTAACTCTAGATTCTAAAGCGGAACCGTTTAAATACTAAAAGACAGACCTTATCTGTTTAAAGATTACTTTAGTTACTCACCCCAGTCTGCTGGGACCTCCAGACAGTCCCCACACCTGTACCAAGTACTTGATGTTCTTGATTGTTTAGTCCAGGTGTGCTGCGTGCTGGGAGGGAGCGAAAATGTGGACTGTCTGGGGATTCCCGAGGATCAGGCTGAGAAACACTCCCTTAAATAAAGCGTAATACCATCCTGGCGTGCTATGTCAGTATCTTTTACAGGAAGACAGTTGCATGTTTACGCGGGGAAAGCTAAGGGTACCCCATTTAGACACGTGGCAGTTTTTCTCTCTGCGTTTCCTGCATGCCGCTGACAGTCAGACTGTCTTAAGAACTCGGCTCTCTCAAACACGTGAATGATAGTGGCAGCGGCCTCCGCGAGATCCCAGTGTATCGCGCTATCGACACAGCTGGACCGAGGGCGTCCCGGGGACCGAGGGCATTCCGGGGACCGAGAGCGTCCCGGGGACCAAGGGTATCCCGGGGAGCGTGTGTGGAATAAACCGCTCCAGCATGAAACTTTTCAAGAGGAGCTCCCCACACCCTCTGATCGTTATTGTGGCCTGAAATTATTAGTAACTGATACCCCTTATAGAAAAACAAATATTAAACTTGCCACTAAAAGTTGTAAATATTCAGTAGGTATGTTTCAGACCACTCCTTTAAAAAGATCATCTACGGCGTAACAATCCACTCGAGGTTACATCTGTTCTTTCAATAGCTGTTCAACCCACAATTTAAACTTAATCTTTCTCATATGCCAGAAATATGAATTCCATTTGTCATTGCCATGCATACAATGTTACGTTTTCCACCAGCTAAAACACATCCTTATTTGTATTTGGTTAACACCATTTCATTAATGCTTTGGCATCGCCTCCTTTTACATTTTTTCTGGCAGCCGACAGGAATAATCAAGTTACCGAGACTCGGCTGGGAAAATCCAGGCCGCCTGGGTAGACATGTGGTCGGGTGATTGAGTGCATCTCCCGCCTGCTCTCTGATTCATGGAAAACATTCCGACATGACGTTCCGACTGCACCATTACAGCCCAATGGACCAAAGCGGAGTTCCCGGAGACCCCTCAGTGTTTTTGATGGGTGCAAAAACTTGTAAAGTGTCACCCGGGAGTGTCCTGGGGGAGGGCCATTACGAGGGGGCACCAACTGATTTGGGGAAGCACAGAGCAAGGCACATTACCTCACACTGATCGAGGGCATTTGGATGCGAGTCTTTAAACGTTGCAAGTCCCTTATGGGTCATTTGTTTGCTGCTGTTCTTCGTCTCCTTAAGTTCCCCCCCCCGGATGTGTTCTCCTCGTAATGGCTTTGCTGGCTACTCAGGTGGCTACGCTTGGCACACGAACCCAAGAAACCTGCTTTCAAGTTTGCGCCCTTCAGTTGATTTTCTGTCAAATGGCGGATGTGGAACCGTCCATAGAACTCTGACAGACTGTGAGATTCGCCTTGGCTCCTTCTTGGACTCTTCCCAGCTGTGGAGAGTGCCTGCTTCGTGGGTTTTCACGCCGGAATGTATCCGATATTTGACCCGCCGTGGCACCCCTCCCTCACTCACGCCACGGAGGCCGACACGCAGGGATCTCGGCGAAACGGGAGAAGGCCTTGAGTATGAAGCCCTTCATGGCATCAATAATGCTGAGAATGTGCTGCCAGATACCCTGCATGGGTGCAGAACATGTCACCCTCTGCTGGGGGGGGGGGCTTTTTACTCTGCAAACTGGGATGGGTGGGACAGGCCGGGGGTCAAGGCTCTCACACGGGGATTTTTCTCTAAAAGGATACTTGAGTGAGGAGAGGGGGGTGCCAGAGGGGGACGATCCACCCCTTGGGGAATCTTCATTGACGGAAAGAATAACTGCGACTTCAAGGCCAGAACATCCGAGACTCACTGTGCTTTGAATGATGAACGGCCCCCGCGTCTTTGTGTGTCGAGTCCACCATCTGTATCTGATGTCAAAAATCTCACGTCATTCCCTCGAAGGCATGATACCTCTCACAGTGCTACAATCGGCGGACTGACTGAATTGTCACTTGGTCCCTCTTTGAGGAAATGTCCGGAAGCTCAGCAAATTGAGATTGGCCACTGCAGCGGCCCGTGAGGCACGCCTGTCTCCGGTACCTCACTTTGGGGTCCTCGTGCTGTGGCTGTCGCCCGCCTGCCCATCAGAACCTCGTGAACCTCACGCTCCACGTTCCCCTTGATGTGATGTGGACCTGAATTAAAGTGAGATTGCAACCCTCTGTTGCCCTAGTCAAAACAGCGCATTACTTCTGGAAATGTTTTCTCAGCGCCATAATTGTTTCCATCTGCAGCAATTCTGCAGTAAGGTATGTCATTATATTCATGGGCTTTCAGAGCAGCGTAGACGGAACAGGCTTGAAACCCAGAGCTAACTATTGCTCCTGTCTCTCACACAGTCACAGAAAGTTCCTCGGAATCCCAGCGCGTCGTTCTCTCCCGGTGTAATTTGCTGTCCGTTCACTAGGACGGACACCTATCCATGGCAGTATGAGCTTCTCGCTCTCGAAGGCACGATTAACGCTGCTTCCTTCGGCTGACCAAACAAACTCCTGTGTTTTCTGTGTCTCCAAGGTAGTTCTGCTCCAGACAATATGTGCTCTTCCTGCTATGTGGTGCCCGGGAAGCGTTTATCACTTGATCATTATAGATAATTGAAGGTCCCTACCTCCCACTCCAAAGTTTTTTACTGCCAATTAAATGGATAATATTGGTTGTTGCGGCCAGTGTTTGACACAGCCCATTGTGTTGCAACTGTCTGTGCAGTGGGAGGTCACAGGAAAAGGGCAAATGTTTCACATTACAAGCGACTGTAGACCTATAATGATTTAAGACAATAGTCTGACCTCTGTGTTTCATGTAAATCAAACGTGTTCCAGTGCTGAGAGCAAAGGTTCCCAGTTCTTTTGGTGAGTAAATCAGCTTTTTATGACCCGATTTTCAAGGGTACATCAGTTTTCATTTACAGTTTCATTTACGATGTGTTGGACTGCGGTGTGGTTAGAAGAATCAAGGAAGTGCATGTACCAAACGCCCTCCCAGCATGTATCATGCTTACCAAGCAGCATTGACCACTGCAAGCTACCGCAATACAGCTTACAATAACAGAGCTGATGACATACAACCCATCGATTCAACCTGCCATCTATTTTCAGACTCTGCTTATCTGTGCTGTTCAGTTACGGAGCTTATCCTGGGGAACACAGGATGCAAGGCGGAATTGAGGCCGGGCAGGCTGTCGCGGGGAGGAGTCAGAGTACGCGTTGCAAATGGAAAGCGTCGACCGTATTCTCTGGATCGCATGTGCCTGTGAGAATCACAGGCTCATACATTTTATGCTGTCAGCTGCAGCCTGAATGGTTTTTCCTGCAGCAGTGAGATTTCTCGGGGCGTGGGGATCATTTCCTGGAAGAAACCTCAGCCCAGACTAATCGGCACCTTGGCACTTCAATCGAAGACGTCCTGTCACTGCATCCACTCCGATCTGCTTGGGATGTGCCCCCTTCTCTTTATCTACCCCTGCGACACACACCCTCGATAATTAGAATGTCCTTTCTGCCGAATCAAACCCTGGACGGATCCCCTGACCCAGGCTGATGTCAGCCAGCAGATTGCGTGTGATCTCTGAGCTTGGGCGCTTCCCTCTCGGAGTGCCACTTCCCTCGTACAAGGGGGCGGTGCCGTCGGTCACGGCCCGGTCTCGCCCCTGGAAACCGGAGCGCCGAAGGCTGCGAAGGATAGCAGAGGCCCTCCCGCTCCATCTGTTACAGGCGCAGAGCACGGGCACAGCTCCCCCACAGGCCGGATAAGGATTTGCACCCAATATTTATGAAACCGCGAGTGAACCGAGATGAGATGGAAATCGATTTTTTCCCCCCTCACCATTCAAGAGTAACTTTTCTCCCGCAAAGGGGAGGCAGTTGTCCATCTGTCTTCCTCTGAGCTGTCAAAAGTTTGTCCCGGTGGAATATTAAGCCTGAACTGGGCGGGTCCCAATATCCCACCCCCTGTTTATAAGCACAGGACAGAGCCTGCCTACCTCCTTTCCTGTGGGCTGCTGATAACGGCTACCATGCCCATGTAGAGACAAACAAACCCACCACACATTTCCCTGCAGTGAGCATCGGGGCTCATGTTCTCTGTGATGTTTTATGTGCTCAAACAGATGAAAGGAAAGCAAGAGCTTCATTGCAACACCATAAATATGTTTCATGGGACATTTCTTCATAGGCTGAGAGATGAAAAGCAATCTTTTCCATTCTAAGGCCTAAGATTATTGACTGCTGTACCTGACGCTTGCATCACAGTGTCACATTAAAGATCCCGTCAGTGTTGTGATACCGACACTCTAAAGAGATAACTTCGTTCTTTATAACATACGTATCATTTGGGTGAGGTCATGCAAACACTGACTCAATCCAAGCAAGGCCTTCAGCGTGACATGGACGAGAAACACATGGAAAATGGAGGGAAAGGTGAAATGTGGGAGCCCTTTCCGGATTTTGACTTATCGTGTCACACATTTGCGTCTATTTTTAAATAAGTCTTACTGAAAAAATGGCATGGAAAGAGAGTAAAATAATAGTCACAAAAGCAGCAAAATAAAGAGAGAATGTAGTTCACATTTGTAGCTATTTCAAAATGAATACTAATTATAAAGCGTACATAAAAGAAGAACGTTGCTCTCACATAGTCAACCAAGCTGCTGCACGACACGAGAATTTATCTGAGCATCCCCAGAAAGGCCGGATTATCTAATTTGCAGACGGCAAGGAGACCCAAGGACAGGGGAGAGATTTAATCAGGAGACGAACCCCTAACGCTGCACGCGACAAAGAAGCTAATGGGCAGAGCATGGCCAATGGATCGTGCCCGTGTGTGTAAGCACAGCTATGTATATTAATGTGCGCCTCACGGCTGCAGGGCATGAGTGAGCGCACCGGCTGCAGCTCGGAGAGCGTGACAGTACTTAAAGAGCGCGCTCCGTATCACGCCGGTTATGTGGCTTCACTGGGGAAACGCGTCAGCACTCCAAGCAAGGCCAGCCGCTCTTACCGTCACAGTCCCCCAGGTGGGACGTGTTCCCATGTTCGACATCTTGCTCGAACGGCAGTCTGCAGGGAGGAGAACCAAAGAGTGATCAGCATGCAGCTGGAAGTGGCAGAAGCAGAGCGTGGCTATTGATAAAACGGGAGCACGTTTCCCAAAAGCTACCGTTAGCAACTTGCATAGTCAGACCCATACAGTTATGTGGTTCCAACTATGCAAGTCGCCAACACAGCTAGCAACTATGCTTTTGGGAAATGCACCCCGGAAAACTCATTGCCTGGGGTGACTCCTGGTAGCAAAGGGGGCAGGAGTGCAGTTAGCCACTGCAACAATGACCTCACGACCAGCAGTGTTATCGGATCTGAAGCAGCGCAAACAGTCCTGAATATCTGCTTACCCAAAACCAGCATGTTAAGGTCAGCCGGACTCGAGATCGACAATTAAAGAGATAGGGTGCATTTTAATTGGTTTAAAATGGTACTTTCTCCAATTAATCCGGTCAGACGGGAGAGTTGCCCCCGGCAACGAGCGGCACAGGGGAGCACATTACACTAGTCCTGGCATCGTCGTGCTTGGCTGCCAGGAAGACAGGGCAGTGCAGGCTGCGGACACTGGGGGCAGGTTTACTTAACCCACAGCATACAGTTCTGTTTATTGTAGGTTTTTTTTGCATCAATGGAAAAAGGCCCCATTTGTTTTTGCTCTGTTATTAGGTTTAGGGAGCAGCCAGTGAGACTTTCCTTCCATAAGGAACGGCTACTACGACACGGACAGCTTCGTCTTCTCAGCCATCCATCCAGCCATCCATCCATCTCCCCTAACTGCCACGATCACGGACAGCGGGGAGGCTGCGGAGTGCCGGCGGAGGCCAGGAAAACATGAGGAAAACATGTAGACCGCATGCACAAATGCTGAGAGGGGGACAGGGACTGAAACCCACCCAGGAGTAAGGCTGCTGCCTGCTGTAAATTTACACACAAAAATCATCCATCCATCCATTACAGTACCAACTTTTTTTTCAACAAGACACCGACCCTAAGCAGACCTCGAGGTTACGTAAGTACTGTATTATCTTGTGAACAAGGAAAGAGATAGATTGTCGTGACAGATGACCTGGCCCCCACAATCCCCCCACCTGAACCCTATAGAGCTGCTTTGGAGTGAGTTTGATCAGAGAGTAAGAGCAAGGCAGCCATCTGGTGCCAAGAACTTGTGGAAGGTCCTTCGGGACTGCTGGAGAAGCATTCAGGTGGCTACATCTGGAAGCTGGTTGAAAGAAGACCGAGAATGCTATCCTCAAACATAAAGTCAATAGTGCGTCAATAACTGGAGAACATTTTGAGGTATTTGATGTGTATTGGTTAATTGCCTCAAGTCTTTTACTATAAGGTGAATAACAGCTAAAACAGAGGTGAATGCTTTAACTTTTCATTAACTGACTTTTCACAGTTAGGGTTGCGGAAATACCAGGAGTCAAATGGCAGGTATATAGTAGAAAAAAAGAGTGAATCTAATCAAATTTGCAGCTCAAGACAGTGCAAACTCCCCAGTACCATCTTCGTAATATAATACATTTATGCCACATCATTCAGAGTGGGAACCGTTTTCAGGTGCACAAATGCAATCTGTCCTCAAGCGGTTATCTCTGTATCACTCGATACCAAATCAATCTAAGGGGCTGACCACTCTCTGCAAATCGAATTATAAAGCAACATTATGGTCATAATTATATAAGTGGGAAGATGCAAGGTGGTCTTTTAGGACGGCTGTGTTGTCTACTCCGTTGGCACACTTTCCGTGCTTACACGTGTAATTAAATCAGGAGCTTCTCCTCGGAGAAGGCAGCTTTCATTAATGGGAATAGGGTCCAACTCAGTCTGTTGCCAGCTGAAGAATACTGTTTCCGTGGCAGGTGGTTAAAGATATAGTGACACACGCGTGCGCACGCACACACACACAGGGAAAGAAACATGTCCACCTGTTCGGAAGATGTCTACAGAGGAAGACGATGGAGAAAAATGCAGGATAAGCCCACTGGATCGTGAAAGCCGCTCTCCAGTCCACCCACACTATTCCACGTGACACCTGGTGCTGAGGTACAAGCCCTGCTGAATTGGCTCTATTTCTGGGTATATGCCCTCGTTCAGGTCATGCTCACCTTGTCCCAGGTCTAAGGAAGGAGCAGGTGCTGCCTCGAGTCCAGCCACAATAGGGGTCTCGTGAGGCGATGCAGTTCCTTAAAGTAGACAGAGCACTGATGAATAGCTGGCAGGTCAGCACTGCGCAGACCAAGGTGACACGCGGCCATGTGTGTTAGAGCCAGCAACAATCAAGTGTGTCAACAGAGGATGCCGGGCCAGGTCACGGGCCCAGGGTGCTGGTTACGGGTTCTAATGGGGGTAGGAGAGGCTAGCAGACTGTGTGCGCTGTGTTGGGTATGGAGTGCACAATTTAGGGCATAGTGTGTACTATGTAGGGTGCGGTGTATACAGGGTGTGTAGTACAGGGCATATAGGGTGAAGTCTAGGGTATAGTGAGTTCAGTGTAGATTTAGTGCATACAGTGTAGGGTTTAGTGAGATCAGTGTAGGGTTAGTGCATACAGTGTAGGGTTTAGTGAGATCAGTGTAGGGTTAGTGCATACAGTGTAGGGTTTAGTGAGATCATCCATCCATCCATTTTCCAAACCGCTTATCCTACTGGGTCGCTGTTTAGTGAGATCAGTGTAGAGTTAGTGCATGCAGTGTAGGGTTTAGTGAATTCACTTTGTACAGTGTAGGGTTTATTGTGTACAGTATATAGTTTAATGCATACAGTGTAGGGTTTAGTGCATATAGTGTAACTGAAAAGCAGTGAGTGATGGTGTATGATGGTGGTGGTGGGACCAGAATGTGTAGCAGAAGGCCGGGGTACGAGGGGACCCAGACATCGGGGCTCACTTCATGCAACGGGAGTAGAGCTGGCAGCGAGCCACTGCGACGCGCACCACACAGGACGGGAAAGCCAGCAGCAGCGAGTGGCTGGGCCGGTCCAGGGTGAGCGAGAGCATGTGGCGGGCCTGTGGGCTGCCATCGCCGCACCTGGGGAAGCAGGACAGGGGCCTGCGGTCAGGGCTGGCCCTCACAGACCCAGCAGGGGGCGCCATTCACATTTTACGTATCACATGGTACTTAGCAGTTATTTTAAACAGCATAATCATTTAATAATGAAGTAATGCATTTTGAAAGAAATAAAATGAATAAAACAAATAATGATTTATTTTTCCAGGCGTGCACTCTGCACTTCCCATGGGAAGTTCAACGGGGACACTCAAAGGACACTGGCATCCCTGCGATTCTCAATGACATCACCTCTAAGCAGCAGACGCAGCAAACTTTTCATTCATAAATCAACTTTTACTTACTGCGTATGGGAAAATAGAAATAAAAAAATGCTTATAATGACAGAATAGCTGAGCTGGGGCTGTGGGACATCTCTCAGCGCAGAAGCGAGTCATTCATCAGCTCGAGCGCGGGCAGATGTGTCACAGATACTGGAGGACAGTGGTATGGAGAAGCAGCCAGCAGTCGCAGGCCATTAGCATCTCCGGCTTACAGATTTTGGGAGAAACATACAGCCCCAAATGACTCTCGGTGTCCCTATATGTGATTATAGGGTGAAGAACGTTGTCGACATAATGGAGGAATACAGAGACTGAACAAGATGGAGGGCTCCTCTGATTTCCCTCTGATTAGCCGGGACCCCGCTGGGGAGGACGGCGACCGGAGGCTCGCAGCACCTCCTTCCCAAGCCGAGAAGGGAGCAAATTACTCTCAACTTGCGTATCGCTGGCCTTTGCCTGGACTCCTTTGATCTTCATCAACGTCCATTCATTGCCTGTCAGTGCTCTGAATGAGAACACGTGTGACTTAAGTGTAAATCTGTTTTAGCGTCTTGCTAACATCAGGGGCCGGAGGGGGAGGTGGTTACCCCATCTGCGGCCGTAACCTGGTATGAATCAGGCAACACGAAAGTGCCAATGGCTGACAGACCCTCGCTCTTAAAATGGACCTTAAAATGACTGCCTCCTGTAATCTGTAAATGCTGGCAAGCTAATACCCAGTCAGGCATGGGGGGTCTTGGCTGGCCGGCGGGTACGAGTTCGGCACTCACTTTTCGGGGTTGTACCCCTCCAGCTCCTCCAGAAAGATATTGCTGGTGCTCGCTGCATTGTCTCGGCTGGGAACAACCAGGAATTTGAGGACGGTGCCTTTGTTAGAGCCCAGGAAGAGGACGGTGCGGTTCCTGTGAGGCCCGGCCTCCGTGTCCACCGCCATCTTGGTCAGTTGGTACCTGACAGGGGAATGCAGCATGAGGAGAGTCTGGCGAAGGCCAACCTTCACATGCAGTCTGGAGTTCGTCAGCAACTCTAATTATCCAGCTTATCCCTCAGCGAAAAAAGCGTCACATCGTCAAGGTTACTGGGCGGCTAAATTAAAGCAAAAAATAACGTGCTGTCCCTCAGAAAAACTAAAAAAGAAATAATTTTACATAGATAGATAGATAGGTAATACATGGATGCATGATTGATGGATTGACTGACAGACAGACAGACAGACAGATAGATAGATAGATAGACAGATAGATAGATAGATAGATAGATAGATAGATAGATAGATAGATAGATAGATAGATGGATGGATGGATGGATGGATGGATGGATGGATGGATGGATGGAGCTGATACCTGGCTTACCTGACCATGGTCCTCACTATCCAAGGCCTCTGGCCCAGTGAAGGAACAGCTTCATCCATCAGAGGATGAGTCTTGACAAAATTCAGCATCTCATCAGGGAAGGAGTTGGAGGAGTTGAACCTGGAGCCCTGCACGGCGCAGCCGCCCGGCCTGCGGAGGACAGCAACCCCACTCAGTACCAGTGCCTCGCCTTCAGCCACCATTGCTGCCAAGCACGTCAGGGATAATTTAAACGGCCAAGGCGTCTCTACCTGGGTTTAGGGACAAGCTCATCCGGAACCGGAGTCCAGATGGACTCGGGGGACTTCTGTTCCTTGAACCTCCCCTCGAACACTCTTGCCATCTGCTGCATGTCGAAGGCGCAGACTGCCGAACCGGGGATACTGTGAAGAGCAGTGCAAGTTAGAGACCAAAAACTCATCTGCTAACAGTTATTTAATGTAAACCATAAATAGCCATATGTAACCTTAGCAGTGAAATTGAGAGCAAAATGATGTCATAAATATTAGGGCGACGTCGCTTTCCAAGTACATGGAACAATGCAGGGGATTTAAATAGCTATTTGCGAGCATTATGGTAATTAGTCCGTTTTCTGAATTGCCTGCACGTGATTGGTTGTGGGTCATATGCTAAAAGAAGCCATCAATGCCAAATCCCATCAGTCATTTCTGCTGATGCTACGCGCAGCGCAAATGCCGAGGTCAGGCGAGATTGCTGCTTCGATCCGTCGCCCCGACCGCCTTCCCTTCTCAGGTCTCCCCTACACGCCATCAACAGCACGCCGAGAAAATGACAAGCAATCTCAGAGGGGTCGACCACAGCTTGACCACACCCGCACCATGCGCCACAGTGTTCTGGGACAGGGACCTTAATGCGGTACCTGAACACATTTTAGCGCATATTATGTACAGGGAGGAGTCAGACTGGATCAAAGCCAGCTTTATGTCCCCAAGTGTCCGGGTTTCAGCCTCAGGGACCGGTTTCCTGTCACTGCTCATGTCCCTAAGCGACCCGCGAGTGCCGACAGTCTTAACCTTGGAAAAGTCAGAATTTCTACATCTAGGGCTTCGAAGGTCCGTGCCGCCATTGTCCTGTATCTTCTACCTTCAGCCGGAAAGTTCCAGAATGCCGTCAGCGAAAGAGTTACATAAGAGAAGGAGCGGATAGAAAAATCCCCGGAAAAATATAACAAATACCTTGAGGAAAGTGGGTTACAATTCTAACAGTGCCAGATTTTTTAAGCATGTGCGCCTATATGTTGAACCTCCCAAAATAATTTGCATTTCTTACTTTGACAGACAACCAAAGACTTTGATTTGAACTAATATCATACTCCCATCCATCTTCCAGCCACTTATCCAGTACAGCGTTGTGGTAAATATGAAGAATACCCCAGCCAGCACATGGCACAAGAATGGAGAACAAATGGGACGGAATACCAGCCAACCACAGGGCACTTATGCCCACAACACCATTTAAAATTTATATAAGCCAATTTGCCAGACTGCAAGTGTATATGAACTTTGGGAGTAAACTAGAGAAACCCAAGAATACAGAGAGACCATGCAACCACACATAAACACACACACACGCACACTTCCAACCCCAGAGTTGTGAAGTAACCATTCTACCCACTGAACCACTGCGCTGCCCATTAGTGATGCGTATTAACAAAATTTAGAGTGGCACTCAAATTCAGAATCCCTCATATCTAAAGCTTTTTGGCTTCCATTCTGAGGTTGTAAAGCACAATTCAGATTTATTACAGAAATAATAAAAAAAACTGATCTCTAGTTGCCTGGCATGAGTTTCGTTTTAACTATGATACCATCACTGTTTCTCTCTAAGGCTATTTTAGGCTCATTGATATTTTGTTTGAAAGATCAAAGCTGAGGTATGACTGAGCATTTGTGCTGTACACAAAATGTGGATTAACCATTGTGTGCTGAAGCTGCAGCTTTAATTACTGATACTTAGCAGATTAATATAGTAATGCGGTCTTAGATATCTACCTTCAGCTGGCCGTTTTCATCCGCATGCCAGCCAACATCAAAGAACCTTTCAACACTGCCTTTTCCTCACTTCCAGCCTCCACGGTTTCCCTCCTTTATTAGAAGCCAGACACATTCTTGAAGGAGGGAGAGGGTCTCTCTTTAATCTCAAGGCTGTAGCGGAGCAAGCCGCCACACGCTCCAGAAATCTGAACCCCGACGAGCACTTCTGCAAAGCTCTTCCAGGATGGAGCAGTGGGCAGGTTTTAAAAACACCCGAGCAGTCACAACGAAAAGCGAAGAGCCTCAGAGTCTGATTCGCAGATTGACAGCGTCGTCGATAAAGTTCCCGAAACTACGTGAATAATGCAGGGAAATCAGCTTCGCTGACATTGTTTCGGAGTAAAATTTTTCCTGATAACATATTTACGTCCATCTGTCTTACTAAGAGTGCTTCTGACAATATGGTTTTTTGGTTTACAGCTTCTGTTTTTTATATATTGGATTGTATTACTCTGTTCTTGGATATTGTTACTAAAAGCTTACAGGGGGGACTGAAGGCTTCCAGGTTTGTTTCAAATCTATATATTTTTTTCTGGATAAAAATAGATACATTTATCGATCAGTTTGAAATGTAAAAAAAACTGCATGCAGTGTTGTGAAAGGATGAGTGTAGCTGCTGGGGAGGATTGCTGTGAGCTCACAGGCCACTAGGCGTGGCATTAAATGTACTGTGAGCTCACAGGCCAGTAGGTGTGGCATTAGATGTACTGTGAGCTCACAGGCCACTAGGCGTGGCATTAGATGTCCCAGCAGCTCACAGGCCATTAGGCGTGGCATTAGAAGTACTGTGAGCTCACAGGCAACTAGGCGTGGCATTAGATGTACCATCAGCTCACAGGCCATTAGGCGTGGCATTAGAAGTACTGTGAGCTCACAGGCAACTAGGTGTGGCATTAGATGTCCCAGCAGCTCACAGGCCATTAGGCGTGGCATTAGAAGTACTGTGAGCTCACAGGCAACTAGGCGTGGCATTAGATGTACCATCAGCTCACAGGCCATTAGGCGTGGCATTATAGCACTATAGCCCTCTGCTTTCTGTCATTTTCTGCTTGCCTTCCATTCATTGGCAGGTGTGTAAGTTACCTGACTCACCTTTCACCTCTGCGCCCCCAGTCCCCCCACCGACGGTCAACACCAGCCCCTCAGAGGCTCAGACCAATCAGGACTTTATGCTGCGCTATCAGACTCCCCCCTCCCACCTTACAGAAACCCACTGGTATGTGGGCCAAGCAGAGTGCTGATTTAAATCAAAGTCGTCGTCCCCCCCCTCGCAGCTCCAGAGCCACATTGCACCTGGAGCAATTTATGGCCAATAATACGGAAGCACTGGGTTACCAGCTACTGGCATCCAGGGGAACCGCATTTATTCGCTTAAGAAACGTATTCAAAAGATGGGAATGCAGAACAGAAGATCCATTCCCTGGCCCAGAGGACTGTGATTCTCTGGGCTCTTTGGGGAGCAATTCGTCTGGCAGGCACTTAGAGCCCAAAACGGCAGGCCGCGCCGCACTCCCGCGTTTATGGCCTGCAATAGTCTCCAGCCGCTTATTAAAGCCCAGCAGTGTGCAGATGGCATTGCGCCTGGGCGCGTTTCCGTACCCCAGTCACACTGCTTTCAGGCAGCCGTTCCTGCCTCTGTAAAGCATCCATCTTGCCACAGACCCACTGGCCTCAGGCCCTCAGGCCCCAGGACATGCCGATAAGGATGCTGAACTTCTTTGTGGAGGATGAACTTGGACTTCACGGATTCCCTCGGCCTATAATTTGCCGCTCAACTCTGCCTTTAGGATCCTGTATGCCTTCCCGTGCCACACCTTTTCCCATGCAGACCACGCCCTCTCTCATCATGACACGCCCTCTTCCATCCAGACTATACCCGCTCCTATCCAGACCACGCCCTCTTCCATCCATGGCATGCCCTATTCCAATCTATGCCACACCCTCGCCCATCCAAGACATGCCCTCTCCCATCGATGACACGCCCTCTCCCATCCAGGCCACACCCTCTCCCATTCAAGATACGCCCTCTCCCATCCAGGCCTCGCCCTCTCCCATTTAGGCCACACCCTCTCCCATCCAGGCCTCGCCCTCTCCCATCCAGGCCACACCCTCTCCCATCCAGACCATGCTGTCTCTCATTCATGACAGCTGTTGATGCCATGTCCTCACCCCTCCATGAAACACTGTTTCCCATCTGTACCATGATCTCTCATGTTGGTGCCACGCCCTCACTTGTTTGCTGAACAGAGCCTCGGTTCCTCTTTCCTTTCTCCTACCATTTTCTCTCCCTCACCTCTAGATGTCAGCTGTCAAAGGCTTTGTTAGGCTTCACCAGTCTCGTTTTTTCCCATGACCTCCACTTGTGTGATCTTTCTCTTACTCCATCAGTTTCTCATTGCTTCTCTCTCACCCCCTGTCTCTCCTCTCTAACCTTTCCCCATTGTCTTGGGAGAACTTCCCATCCTTTTGATACCAAATCACATATATTTCATGCCTTACCCCTTCCTCCCCTTTCTATCCCTGCTACGTACCTGTTGGCCGGAGTGGAGAAGACAGCCAGGATGACATCCCGCCCCTGCATGCGCAGCACGGGGCTGGTGGAGTGCAGCAGGTTGAAGTAGAAGTGCGAGTCCCCTGGGATGGAGCAGTTGAGGCGTGCCTTTAGGAAGGAGGTCCACTGCTTCTCCAGGACCCGCTGGGAACCGCCCAGGTCCCCCTTGCACACTCGGGCCACTCGAGACACCATGACCTGGGGATCCAGAACCGGGACACAGTCAGGCACGACCCATAATCATGTGAGCAGCAGTTCCATCACTGGTGGGGGGAACACATTTAAAAAGACAAAAATGCAAAACCTCCTTATTCTTCAAAGAATTCAGTGAATTTTGCCGATATCCTGGGGGACAGCAGGGATGCAAATGCTGCCACCAAGGCTAGTTTTATAACTCATTATTTCAGTGTAGTAAATTGTCATTGTTAATTCATGAAAATGTCAGCGCATCTCAAAACTGGGGCCGCTGAGCGATGTGACCTTCGGTGTAGGGATGCCAGAATAAACGTCTGCTTACTCTGACTCACAGAGACATGGGCAGTAATATGCATGTGGCCGTATATCCTGGATATATTAAATCTGCTTTAGGAGGATGGAAAGAGATCGTGTCATCTTGTCGTATTTCTGCATCTCCTGATGCATTCCGCTGTCGCATGACTCACGTCGTTTGAACGTCGTAAAAAACGTCTCCAGTGTTTAATTTATCCGCAGGTTATCTTCTTGGTAATTAGAGATGCACCGACCGGCACCCACACGGGGCATGAATACCCAGTCAAAGGAGGATCAGAACGCTGTGTGGGTGTCGAAGTTCTTCATGAGACAGAAGGCCCCCCCCCCCCCGATGCCTCCCTACCTTCTCCAGGTAGTTATATTCCATGGCCATTTCTCTGAAGAAGAAGTAGATGTGTGACCCCCAGTCCACTGCGCTGACGAAGTAGGGCTCTGAAAGACAAAGAGGAGCTGTCATTGGCGGCCGCTGGGGTGGACACACGTGGCGCCGTCCCCCATCCCCTGCCAGAATCAAGCATCTCAGAGGAACCCAGGTCCAGACTTTAGGCTCAGGACCCACATTATTCCTTGGCCATGAAGTAACACCCAAATTTTTATTTTTAAAACTGTTGGTGGAAATATTTGCTGATGGGGGAGGGTGAAAAATTTGCACAACCCACCTATTGAGAAGTCTTTAAGTATAAGACCTAAGCACTGTGCGCTAGTGACCGGAAGGTTGATGTGAAAGTCATCATCCTTGAGTTGCTTCTGGGGCTAAGGCCGCCAGCTAACTCAGAGCTCTAACCCCCAAAATGCTCTCACCTGTATATATATATATATATATATATATATATATATATATATATATATATATATATATATATCTGTGCCTCAGGGAGAATAAGATGGGATATCTGAGAACTGCCCAATGTCCCTCACGGAGCTGAATGAAGTATTCACTATTCTGAGGACATTCTAGCCGGTCCTCTGTACATACCCCGGAACCACTTGGAGTCGTGTTTGACTGTGCGCAGGGCTGGGCTTTCCCCGAGGCTGCGATATATCACCGCGTCGATGGCCAGGAAGTCCGTCACCGTGGCTGTGAACAGGCTTCCATCTACAGGGACACGGAAGAGTTGGATGGAGACGGGTATAATGAAGGCTAAGGAACTGGCAAGATTTCCAGTTTACTGAGAATTCCAAGTAGTACACCAACAGGAAACTTGCTAAACTATTTTCGCATAGTGGTGGAAATAAATTAATATTTATGCAACAATGAATGTCTAAAAGCTCTTTTTCTGTGGTGCAATTACAAATTTTGTACAGTAAGCAAGAGCACTGGTCTTAGAAAGCAAGGTACTTCATGCCTCGTGGAGCACAGATACACGTGGGTGTCATTTACCAGCAAAAAGAGCCACATTGGCGTGCTTTGGGTCGTAGGGACATCGTGCCATCCCGCTGATCGTCTCCCCCACCATCTCCAAGGTGTCCCCCTGTCACACAAGCATGCCGCACAGTCACAAAAAACATAAACACATGCTGTAATGATGATTCCCTTACAGAGGCCACTACGAGATGAACTAAGGGTTAGCCGCAACATGTTAGACGTAGATGTAAAGGAATCCACTCAGCTCCTGTATCTCTGGGGACTCGCAACGCACACAAGGCTCCTGACAGGGCTCCGCTTTCATCAATAACAAGCTAAGCATTCAGGCGCGCCTCTCAGATGTTCAAGAAATTGATTGCATCCTGCCGACGTAATCGAAAAATATTTTCACTGGCATATTCTAACAGGAACTCGGTTGGTGCGCTGAGAAATCATTCAGGCCAGGAATTTACATCCATGCAGCCATTTCCTAATTCTCGAAGGTTTCGGTTTACTTGGCTGATTTACGGTGCTGGTCACTTCAGAATCAGCCGAAGACAAAACGGAGTCGAATTAGACACAAATCGAGGCCTCCCAAACTGGGGAGGAAAACGCTCTTGCAGCAGAGACGACCGCAGCTTGGGGTTGCCACACCATCTCAGTCTCTCTGCCCAGAGGCTATAAACAAGCTAACCAGCTAAATCAGCCTTACCCTCGCATAGCCATTAGCATGCTGAGGTTCCCCACTCGTTCTGAGCTCCTCTTCCTTGTTACGACAGTCCCTGTTCGTAAACATGACCTCCATGCGATGGGGTCAGTGCTCCCTACTGGTGAGAATGGCCGTGGGACCGTTGCAGACAACTGTGGCATGGAGAGCCAATGAAGGGCCCGTATTTCCATAGAATAAAGACATTCAACCACCTACACCCACCTCATTGGTATTCCAGATGGCACCGTGCACTGAAACAATGTATCCTGATCGCTGGGACAGTAGTAGGAGAATGGAGGGTGCCGAGACTTTCTGTGGCTCTCCGAAAACACTACTGACAGCCATTCTGTGCCAATGTATGTGTGTGTCTAAATTATGTCCCTACAATGTGATAAACACTTGTTATTTTGACATCGTGGGGACCATTCACTCGGTCCCCACAAGGGGAAATTAAATTTTTTTTTTAAAAATCTAAATAAAAAAACTAAAAATGCCTAATGTCTTGTATATTGTTTGGTTACTTATGGTTAAAGTTAGCGTTGGGTAGGGGTTAAGGTTGTCATGTTTAGATTAGAGTTGAAAATATAGATAATTGTGTGTGTGTGTGTGTGTGTGTCTTGTTAGGCACTCACAACTGTGGAAAAGATACTCACGGTGTAATTAGCGCACAGGGGGTTGAAAGCGTTCGTCCCGCAGACGAAGAGGCCGCCTTGCCGGCTCAGCAGCACCTTCACGAAGTTCCGACACTCGTCCTGAGAACCACAGAGCCAGAAAGTGGGGATTATGCTAACGGGAGATGGGGCATCGAATGGAGAGATCAGGAAGGCAGTGCCTCGGTTAGGAGCAGCCGCCATCATCATCATCGTCCTTGGTGCTGGTATCCTTATCTTTGGGCCATTTGCATGGCTGCTATCAACCCGGCAAGATGAATCCATTAAAGTCAGTCCTAATTGTAAATGTATGCTGCAGCGATAGGATCACATCCATCCCGATATGACAGGCGCTCAGCAGCCTGCTTTGTTAATACCCCTTATCCCTATTGCCACCCCCCCCTCCCCAAACTTTGGCGCCAGTTCTTAAGACTGGAGGTATGTGACACATACAGTTGGCATGCTGATGTCATTGCAGGAACGGAACAGGGGTGCTAGTGCCCCCCCCTTCGCATGGCCCCCTCCCTTCCCACCCGTCCCAGGAGGGGTGTAGGGTTTGTAAAAGCAAAGCGGGGGGTGATTCTGCATGGCAGGGGAAACTGAGATAGTGGGGAGAGGAATAGCGAGAACCGGAGGGGGGGGTTGTGGCAGGGGCTCCTGCACAGTCTGCGTGCTCAAGGGCGTGAGTTGCAGCGTTTTTTTCCGTGCGTAAGCATAACGCCCTACTCTGTTTTCTGTAGCAGCGGCGGTACATGTGACTGTTTGGAAACAATTTTGCCAGAAGGGAAGTCAAAGCTGCAGAGAACGGCGGCACCAGGAGCCCCCGCGAAGGTTGTAAATCATTTTCAGGCTCTGAGCGTTATGTTCACACCAAATCTGGAATAAATCTGGAGCGACTTCAGCTCAGCTACTAGTTTAGCAGCCCAGAAGCAGTCGTATCGTCTCCCAGCAGGCCCTGGAACTGCGCTGCATGTTCGTTCATGTTCGTCTTTTTCTGGGCCAACGTCACGATTTCTGGGGTTCACTGCTGATCCCCCTTCCCTCTCGAATCAGGGAGACATTTTATAGACCATATATCATGTGGCTCATAATTTTATCTACCGTGCAATTTTCATAGATCGTTTTTCTCCCCAGGATGTAATCCAGCACGTACCGCAGGCCCCACATCCTCGACACCCCGCCTCTCCTCACAGGGCCCCTCTGGGGCCTCCCTATGTTGGCCAAAGGGGCCCCCCATTGTCTGGGGCAATCCGTATCACCTCTCCCTGTTTACATGCCGCGCCACGGAGGTATTAATCTGAGGAGCACACATGAGCTACTGCAAGCAAGCTGTTCAAAAGAAAACATGTTTATCTTCACAAATGACCCAAAATAAGCAGAGCGATGAAGACGGAGCGGGCGGGGTGGGGGGGGCACAAAGTACATGTCCACAGTCGGGCCTCTCAGCCAGATGTTCCTCAGACTCAGTGCGACCTCAACGAGTGCACACCTAATCCAGCTGGCTGCCACCCCGTCACCTACTCCAACCTGCCGAGGGGGGGCGGGTGAAATCCTTCAGCAGCCCCCCCCGAATCTGCTCCCTGACTCTCCGGATGCTCTTTGGAGAGCCTTCTGCTACGGCTTGGGATTTCCCAGCTGGCGGTGCTGGGATCTGCGGCAAACGGCAGCCCTACAGCATGAAACGTGAAGTGGCCTGAAATGGGGGGGCTCCGTCTCTCAGACAGCTTGGCCGAGCTCATCCCGCACGCCCCCCCCCTGGCTCGCGGGTCAGCACTCCCCTTGATACGGTTTGTCCCTGGGGTTGCAGGCAGGATCTCGGATCAGCACATGCCCATCTCCGGCAATGGCATCTGCACATGGGGGCCGCCCCCATTCCAGCGGTCAGAGACCCCTTTGCACTTTGCGTTGTACCGCTGCACTGGAGACCAGGCGCAACTCCAGGATCTCAGTAGATTTGCGACTCGCAATCTGGAGAAATACAGGAGCCTCCACCAGGAGAAACTGCTAAATCGATTTAGAAAAATATTTTTTCAGAGGGACTGAGACAAAAATTGGGTGGCTGAGCACCCCCCCCCCACCCCCAAATAGGATATAGAATCACTTATGCTGGAGACCACTCAAAAGACTGAATAACACATCCATTCCTCCATCCATCCATTCCTCCATCCATCCATCCTCCGACCATGCCTGAAGCTCATTAAAGAACCCTCTTCTTTTGACGTTAACTATATTGAAGAACCACAGAGAATCAAAAACAATACAGACGCCTCGGAGTTGCATCTTATAAGGAAGTGAGCGGCGAACACCAAACCAACTCGACACAGATCATCTGAAATCCAGGCAGCTGAAAAAATGGAGAATATAACTGATTGAAATACCAAAACAGCACTGGCGATAACACAAAACACAGATGGGCGGGGCTAGCACTTTTCATCTGGGATCGACTCTGTAGTACAGGGTAACGAGGGCATTTTCAATTAGCGGCATAACAAGCTGCCACATCCGCGGCCCATGGTGAGGAAAAGAGGAAGGGATTGGAAGTCGGGTTTTACTATTCCCGCCGGATCACGCAAATATGTCCGAGTGATCAACCAGCTGGAAACATTTCATTACAAAACCAATTACCCTGGTGGCTAATATATCACACCTGACGAAAAAGGTATTGAAATGGACTTTCAGGGCTAAAAGGGGGAGGCTGAAGGAAAAAGGGCAACCATGTAACCAGAAAGCGGGGCTGCCCATGTGCTAGCCAGTCCTCAGATCCACACATCCACCCTCCACATCTTCGACCACCAAACCTCCCCACACCCTACCAATTCAGGGCCTACCCCCCTCCCTTTGTGCCTTTGTTACTGACTGTCTCACAAGGATTGGATGTCAGGTGTTATTTTCACTGATAAATAAGTCTTTTTTTTTTTTTTTTGCTGGGGGGTGGATTAACCGACTGGCCTTCACGTCGCTTCACAGACAGTTTTCAATAACCCGTCCTTCTGTCAACCTCAGAGAAGGTGTTTGAGGGCACATGAGTCAGGTGGACGATCTGGGCTGCCGGCAGGAGCAGGTTAGCGGGTGGGAGGGGGGTAATGACTGAGCTGTCACTCCGTGGGTGGCTGGAGAGACGTCAAAGCACTTCGCGGCTCAGCACGCCGGACGTGGCAGCGCCCGTGAATCGGCAGATTCGGTCACAAAGCTCTCTGGAAACTGTTTCCGGCCCCAAGGCCGTCGCGTAACTTGAGCGGTCAAACAGAACTTCATTAAAATGCCACCAGACTATGTTCCTCCTTGTGTAGCTTCACAGACAGGCCATCATGCTAGCAGTGGCGCGAGGCCGGGCCCGAGCCCCCATGTCTCCGCCTGGCACCTCACCTCATGCTTCCCCTTCATCCTGCAGATTCTGATGTCATTCTTGTTGGACTCCCAAGTCCTCTTCTGCGGACAGAAATGCAAGGACATGGTGACGTAGATGAAATTCAAACCTCCATTGCATACATGCTCCATGTCATCTCCACAAACACAATAAGGTATCTTTAGAAGGCCTCACCTTGCTGTAGAACATCTCATCTCCAGCCACATTGTCCAGTTCCACTCGATAAAGATCATCTCTGACAGAGCAAGAAAGAGACACCAAAATCTGTCAACAGTCTATCATCCATCCATAGATCTATTTTCCATATCTGTTTGTCCTACGTAGGGTCATGGGGGCCTGGAGCCCATCCCAGAATCTATGGGTGCAAGGCAGGGAATAACCCAGGACAGGGCACTAACCCATCACAAGGCACACATACCATTCACACACTTACGGACAACTTGGCAATCCCAGTTCAACATGTTTTTCAAATGTGTGTGGGAGGTGTGGGGGGGAACCAGAGAACATAGACGGCACCCCATGATGGCACGGCGAGAACATGCAAACTCTACACATGTAGAGCTGGGGTAGAGACTCGAACCCTGGTGCCAGAGGCGTGAATGCTATATCATATAGAAGCCAATTTTAAATCAGATGGCAGGTTTTTTCCAGTCGAATCTGATGCACAGAGTGGAGCCAGTACTCAGCAGAGGAGAGAGCATTTGTTGGCGAGCAGGCCTGCTGGATGACGGTAGGTAAGCAGGCCTCCTTTTATGCATATAGCCTGGAGGATGTAGGCCTTTCACCTTTGCAGAGCTATTCGCGTTCCATTAGCCTAATTTCCCTCTTACTTAACTAAAGCTGTAACTGAGACAGGAGCTCACAGCCTCAGCCAGGATTTCAGACGCAAGTGAGACATAAGCAAGGGCTGCCTCTAGATACCCTGTATCCAGTCTTCTCAACTTGTGGCCCAGTAAAACATAGTAAGAAAGAGGACTTTAGTAACTGAGTGACCTTGATACTTATGGATATTGGCATCACAGTGAATTCCAGAACGTCTCGTATTTATTAGAGATAAAATAAAAATCTGCAGGGTGGCACTTTTGCTTAGTGGGCGACACTTTAGTTCACACCGCCAGAGCTGGGCTTAGAACCTCACCTCCTCTGTGTTTCAGTGTGTGCATTTCTTCCTGCTAAGTGGATAACTGGCATCCTTTAATTGCTGCATGTGTGTGTGCATGTGCCCTGAGATGGACTGGCATCCCAATCAGGGTGCACCCAATACCCGGACTAGGATAAGCAGTTCGGAGATGGATAAAAATCTGCACCAAGCTGTACTCTAACTGGATGAGGAGCAGATGGTAATGTATTGATTAAAGAGTGGGGCTCTGCGAACAGGCAGAGCTGGTTCTGGCCTGATGGAGGCCTTTTCAGACAAGGGGCCTTGAATGTTGTAATCTGTAAATCTGCCGTAGCCCTGCTATTGCGGCAGTATCGATCTTATCTCTAAGATCCAGCTCCATTCCCCATCTGTGGCACTTCTTTATGGGTCCAAGGCTCATCAACAGAAGGAAGGCTGTGTCTAACACAAGGCGAGGCCTAACCGCCGATTCAATAAATTATTCACTCCCTACATTTCTTGGTTTGTTAAGAGAATAAACCCCAAACGCAGGACAGTGCTTAAGTGGTGCGGCTACAGCTGCGATGCCCCTCGCTCTCCCTTTGGCGTCGGTGAGGTTGCCTTCTCAGAACAGACACAAATAATCAAGCAGAAATTGGATGTTGGATAATCTCATCCTGGGTACTTTTCACTGACCTGTGCTGACACAAGAAATATTAAAAGGCTTTCATGTCGGTATGGATGACAGCCAGGTCCCCAACCCTGACTTAGATCATCACTACTGTAACTTGATTTCTGAAGACCACTAAGATTAAAAGATAGCAATAATGTAGCTGGACATCTGCGGATGCACCAGTTAGAGCTTCAGAAAGCCCTTACCTGTCTCAGGACTGCATCCTTGTCTCGCTGATGACTGGTGACGTGAGGTAAATATTGTGCCCTAAGTGACTCACCACTTTGCACGGCTGGTAGTCTCCTACTGACCATCCTACATTCTGATCCCTCGGGCTGCCAGCTGAGGACCGTGTGCCGTCTTGACTTGTGCCTGACTATAATTCACGCCCGACTGACTGACGTTTCTTCTTCGGTTCACATGCTGCCCGTACTCACCGGGCCCGAAGAAAGATGCGATGGTTTACTCCAACTGTATTTGCAAGATCACCATGGGCTACTGGGCCGCACTGCCTCTCTTTGACAGAATTACGTCTGTCATGACGCTCTGCAAACAGCCAGCGGTTCTTCACCAGTTCACCATTGTGCAAACAAACTCTTCTAGCTTTGCTCCTTTGTCTGGATTACGCCCCGCGTTTGGCTCTATTAATGAATGCTTCTTCATGCGGCCCATGTCATTTTACCCAACACCTGCTCCGAACAGGCTGTCGCAGGACGCCGTCTGCTGTGGGCCTTGTGCTCCCCAGAATGTAATGCACCTACGTGGGTTTTTTGCACCACGGCTTTAATAGATATTGCTTCATGAGCGGCGATGCTAATGCTAGCAGGATTTTTACACTTGCCAGTCCTCTTATCAGCTAGAGCACTTGGATACAGATTTGAGCAATCGACTCAGCCTCCCCCGAGGTACTTGGCAGCTTTTACATTTATGTTTCTCACCGCTGAAATTCAGCTCATCTATATAGCACCCAGTCCCCCCCCCCCCCCCCCCCCCCACCAGCAAACGGCCAGTTCCTGGGGTGGGGGCAAAAGCTACCTCTGTAATTAGATCCTCCTTGCAAGATAAGGCCGTGAAATGTATTACTATATTTCTGTTTGGTTGCAGGGCAACCAAAGGTTAAAACCAGACTTCTTGACCTCAATTGTTTCTGCTGTTCCGGCTTTTTCTCAAGCTCTACACTCTAGCTGCCACGTGACCATATTTGTGCTCATTCTAAAGTTCTATTTTGATCTACTGTGATGTATTTTGTTTCTAACTTTTAGGTTACACCTGTTAATAGCTATCCTTCCATTGACTGGGACATATATAAAGACCTTGGACTGATTACTCACTGACTCACTGGACCACGCTGGCACACGGTTGAGTGACACTGCGGTCGGGTATTACCTCGCTCCGACGTACAGGGTCCGGTTGACTTTGAGGACTCTGTGTATGTGCAGTGACTCCTGTCTCTGTGATGAACGATGCGCTCTGCCCAGAAACACAGGGTAAGGCCTGACCACTGTAAGAGGGAGACAGCAAGACTTATCACCTTGTTATATTCCAGAGACGGGGGTACAGAACGCTGCTGGGGATAGAGGCATCCTGAGAGCAAATCCCTGAATAGATTTGCAGCTAATACCAAATCTCAGAGGGATTCAGAGACCGCTGTTTACATTTTGAAACCCTCAGACATCAGGGAAAGGGGGCCAGTAGTCATTTGGGAGACATTAATCAATATGACCCACTGCTGTTGCTTATCAGTCAGCCTCTGCTCTGCATGGCTGACTAACCTCATATGGGGGGTGGGCTCTGGTAGCAGCCTGCCAGGGCAAACCCCTACCCTCACCATGACCTGACACCCCAGTGTTCAAAAAAAAAAAAAAAAAAAAAAACCTACCCTCTGTGGGAATGGAGTGCAGAGGTCCCGGTTCCTCAGGAAAAGTGCCGCTAGCCAATCGGATGAGTACAAAGAGAAACATGAAGGGAGGGGCCATGGTTGTCATGGCAGCAGGACACTGGCACTGTAGAGACATGAAATGAAGGAAGGTCATATATAGTAGTACTGAAGTACAGAGAATAATGGTTTTGTACACTATAGGGCTGCTGTTATCAAATAAACACAGGGCAAAGTAAGGAGATACACACTATCTATGTCACATATCTAAGCACACGTCACACAGATTGTGTAAAATAGCAAGAGAGCGTAGCAGCCAAACACAGCAGGTTGTGGCGGCGCGGTTTAAACATACATCATTAATATAAACGCTCGAGTTTCTACAGGACATCCCTGTTCTTGCGGCAGCCAGCCGTTGGTCAGCATTGCAAAAAAACACGACCCCTAAAATAATCTGGCCCCCTGATAACAAACGACGGAAACTGCAGACAGCCGGTGTATCTGCGGAGCCTCAGAGCCTTCTGCCGTTTATAGGGGAGAAGGAGCTGTACTTACAGAAGGAGAGAAAAGGAAAACGACGGCGGGGGGCCTGAAAAGACAGAAACACAGACTGGCGCCTGTCCCTCAAATGAAATCCTCACTCAAATCATGTATTTGATAGCTGAACAAACTGAAGGCAGCTCCTATACTGCAGCAGGACCACGGCACAGACAGGAAAAGAGAACAGGAGGGATGAATGAAGTTAACGCCCCTCGATTCATCCGCATAATGACTTGGGGCCTTTCGCCGGACCGCAGCCTGAGGTGTTCCTAAGGACTATTACTACACACGTCATCTTTAAACTGAATATTACCGGCCTCAAGTTAATGTGTAAATATCAACACTTCCATTGGTACATTTGCAAAAGCTACATCCAACTTAGGGTAAGATCATTTCTTCGCTCATATCTTCCAGCAACAAATGTTCAAGTTACAGTTGTATCATATAATAAGGTATAAAAGCTATTGATGGTTGAAAGTGAGTAACATGTTAATGATGCGATTTTAATGACCGTGATTAAACTCTACAGAAAGCTGCTTTCGCATAATAATGGCAGGAGCTGGAAACGCCGGTTGTTATAAAGGCTGGGCGCCTGCACAAGAACGATGAAGAACGCCGATATTTGAATGTCACCTTCATACACAATGTATGCAAATGGTTACCGAGCCTTTTCAGATGGCAATGGCTTTATTCAGCTGTGACCAAACATTTCAGATTCCACAGTGGTTAGAAACCAGCAAGCGATGTGATGCAAATGAAGGTGCTGTCTACCTCCACACGCCTTCACACACACACACAGGTTTGTAATTTTACCTTTGTTGGGACTCCATTCATTTCTATGGGGAAAACTCTAATCCCAACATGACGACCTTAACCCCCACCCAGCCCTAACCTTAACTATAAGTAACCAAACTAAATACGAGACTTTTGGCATTTTTAGTTTTTTGATTGCATTCACAGATCTTTGTGGGGACCTGAAAAATGGTCCCCACAAGTTACAGTGGTTTTTATCACATTGTGGGGGATATTTGTCACCCCAATGTATATACATGAGACACACACACACACACACACACACACACACACACACACACACACACACATTCATTCACTCTGGAAAGGCATTTCAAAAAATGAAAGCCCTTGCAGCATCTTATCAGGATTTATTATCTTTGCTCAGGCATTTTTGAAATTCCCCACAGCCGGCGGTAGGACAAAGCGGGACCCTGTCACGACATCGCCCAAACACCCACACCGTAAAATTGGTGGGGCATGAGAGGGCTGGAGCATAGGGCAAAGGAACAGAGCAAGGAGTGACGATGGGGAGGGGGTGGTTATGGAGGAGGAGGAGGGGAGGGTGTCACCGGGCCGCCTCTCGCGAGGAACTCCGCTGTGAGTGTTGTTAATAATTTATAAGTTAATGTCAGGCCTCACGCATGCGATTAGCATAATTAGAGACTTCTGCGTATAAGAATTCAGAGTGCGGCCAGGTTAGGAAATGGCAGTGCTGGTGCTGGATCACGGCGGTTACACTGCTCTTTTCAGCGCAGTGGAGGAACCCTGCGCACTAATGAGGTCACATGACTCCTGGTCCATGAGCTTCACCCAGCGCACCCCCCACACACACACACATCCATCCACACACCCCGAGCCCCCACCCCCCGCCAGGATTTATGCTCCTCCGTTTGTCTGTTCCGATAGACCTGAATCAATGCAATTACAGGCAGTTAAGCAGTTAATTTGCTAATTAAGGCGATTAAGCGATCGCTGTGGGAGGGGGCTGACTGTCCAGGCGAGGTGTTACTAATGACTCTAAGTTAAAATGATTCAACTGTATCCCAAGACAATGCAGAATCACCGATTTGATTAGAGCAACGTCACTAACGGGGCTAACAAGTTGTAAACATGTATATTCAGCACAGAAGAATGACTGTAATCACAGGAAGAGACAAAGCTAACGACCCTGGGCCTCATTTCTGAGAGTCTCCCGTTTATACACTCCTGTAATTGTGCTGGATTTCTTCAAAACATCATACTTTTATGGTCACAACAAAGAAAAGTTTAGGAGTGTAAGAACTGAGTGATTATTATTCAGCCGATGTTACCCTGGTCCAGTGATGGCAGTTACATCAAAAATAACTTGACTTCACGTCAGTATAGCAGGAAAATGAAGGCGACAGGAAAGCAAGAAGACTGGAAGGAAGCTGGTGTTAACAGGGGAACAAAGAGGCTGTTTCGGAGTGAGTGCCGGAAGTCAGACGTTCGGTATATGGGAGATGGAGCCGGAGAGAGTGCACTGCGTCCTCACGGGCTTCGACGGGAAGAGGCGAGTGAAAGCGGAAGGACGGAGAAATGGAGCAGACAACTCGCTTTTCCGAGCGAAGCCCAAGGACAGACGTCCCAGTGGCTGTTAAACCCCCAATAACAGGGCGGCCAAAAATGTACAGCATAGGCGGAGACTCTCCCAAAAGCGTGGCAAATCAAATTAAGAAGAAATAGATTTGAGCTAAAAAAAAAAAAATATGCAGATTTAGCTTTGGGGTTATGGGGAGCCTGGAGCCTGTCCCAGGAACCGCAGGGTATAAGAGGCCTCTCTGGATGGGAGGCCAGGCCATCAGAGGGCACAAGGCAGGGTACACCCTGAGTGGGAGGCCAGGCCATCAGAGGGCACAAGGCAGGGTACACCCTGAGTGGGAGGCCAGGCCATCAGAGGGCACAAGGCAGGGTACACCCTGAGTGGGAGGCCAGGCCATCAGAGGGCACAAGGCAGGGTACGGCCTGGATGGGAGGCCAGGCCATCAGAGGGCACAAGGCAGGGTATGCCCTGGGTGGGAGGCCAGGCCATCAGAGGGCACAAGGCAGGGTGCAGCCTGGATGGGAGGCCAGCCTATCAGAGGGTACAAGGCAGGGTACGCCCTGGGTGGGAGGCCAGGCCATCAGAGGGCACAAGGCAGGGTACGCCTGACCAGGGTCATGTGCGTGTGAAGCTGAGGCCTGGCTGCTCAAGTGACTACTCATTTCCTACCAACAGCAGGATGTGCTGCTTCCCATAGTACTTAAGAGGTTTAAAGCCCCCCCCCCCCCCCCCCCCACCAAAATGAAAGCTTCTATCGGTGTCTGACGCGATCTTCTGAATGTGCCATTGTCTTACAAATTCTGGGGTTTGACCCGTGATGAAGAGGCTTTACGTGACTAGAGAGACAAGGCAGGAAGGCCCCGTATCGCAGCGGGTAGGATTATCCCCAGCTAATCTGGGCTCTCGGCCTTCTGCTCAGTTTACTGGCATAATTATCAGTGCCGGGATCAAGAATACACACCTCAAATGATATATAAGTCAGCAACTGTAAGCTGATTTATTTCTCAAGAAACAAAGTCAAGGTGGCCGTAAGCGCCCGCAGTCTCTTTCATCACATACGTCTAATAAAAACGACCGCAAGAAAACGCGAGGGCGCTAATCGCAGCCAAGTTATAAATAACAGAAAACCCACCCAATGGCTCTTAAGGTTTACGACATCTCTGAACCCCTTAATGTAATTATTTCCCAAAATAAAGGCAATTCCCGCAGGCCCTGTATTATCTTACATAAACAGAAAAGGTAAGTTAATATCTAAACTTGGTGTCATCCACCAGCCGCCTGCCCTTTTAGCCGTGAATCAGGGGGGAGATGGACTTATCATAATGGAAACAATGGTCTGGTGTTTTTTGCCTGCGAGCGTGGATTTGGGGGGAGGGGTCTCTGGGTTGTCAAGGTGAGCAATTCATTTTTTAATGGCTAAGCTGGGAGAAGCGGAAGGGGGGGGGGGGGCAAAAGTATGGCCGCTATTTGGGGGGGTGAGGAAGGATTGGCACTGCACTGGGCAGGAAACTATGCAAGAAACATTTCCTATTTTCACTGTGCTATATTAGTCATATGAAATTAGATCAATTTTCCCTCCCTGCTCCGTCTGCACCCCCCACCCCACGGTCCTTCTCCCGCAGGCTGGATTTGCTGAGGCGCGGCCTTCCCTGACAAATTAGCGTCAGCAGAACAATTCGTAGGAACGCAGCCCCCCGCGCCAAACAAAAATAAACGCGAAACGGGCACTTCGTGCGTACCACCCCCCCCAGCCCCCCCTTTCCGCTCCATCAGGTCTACAATGGAAGCTTTTATGAGCATCATGACACCGGCACAGCACTAACAATCAGCCATGTTCGGATTGACGATGGGAAACAAACAATGGACATCATGTTTACAAACAAACTGCCCCGTAAATTGCCACTATATTTTAATATAACTCCCATTTGGGGTGAAGTATCCAGAAAAGCCCTGCTTTCCAGTCAATCCTTGATATACAGGCTCCCCTGACAGAGATACCAAACCAAGCATATACACATATACAGATCCAAACACATAGCCCTGTTTCCCACCCCAGTGTGTGACTCCCTCTGTCTCCTTCACTCTCTCCTCCTGCTCCCCACCCCAGTGTGTGACTCCATCTGTCTCCTTCACTCTCTCCTCCTGCTCTTCACCCCAGTGTGACTCCCTCTCTCCGTCTCCTTCACTCTCTCCTCCTGCTCTTCACCCCAGTGTGTGACTCCCTCTCTCTGTCTCCTTCACTCTCTCCTCCTGCTCCCCACCCCAGTGTGACTCCCTCTGTGTCTCCTTCACTCTTTCCTCCTGCTCCCCACCCCAGTGTGTGACTCCCTTTCTCCCTCTGTCTCCTTCACTCTCTCCTCCTGCTCCCCACCCCAGTGTGTGACTCCCTCTCTCCGTCTCCTTCACTCTCTCCTCCTGCTCTTCACCCCAGTGTGTGACTCCCTCTGTCTCCTTCACTCTCTCCTCCTGTTCTTCACCCCAGTGTGTGACTCCCTCTCTCCCTCTGTCTCCTTCACTCTCTCCTCCTGCTCCCCACCCCAGTGTGTGACTCCCTTTCTCCCTCTGTCTCCTTCACTCTCTCCTCCTGCTCCCCACCCCAGTGTGTGACTCCCTCTCTCCGTCTCCTTCACTCTCTCCTCCTGCTCTTCACCCCAGTGTGTGACTCCCTCTGTCTCCTTCACTCTCTCCTCCTGTTCTTCACCCCAGTGTGTGACTCCCTCTCTCCCTCTGTCTCCTTCACTCTCTCCTCCTGCTCCCCAGCCCAGTGTGCTACTCCCTCTCTCAGGTCGCTAAAATGTGCCCGGGGTGTGGGGGCAAGAATACAGGTGGTGATTTCCTCACGCTCAGTCCTGCACATGCAGCCCCACTAACACACCGGCACTGACTGTGGAGCCCCTTTCATTCCCTGCATCGTGACTGAGAGGCATGCTAATCAGGGCAGGGGGGCTGCCAGCTCGGACAGACACATCCAACCGCCCCCCCCCCCCAGCTAACCCAACCCCACTCCCTCACATTGCCGTGCTCATCTCACCATTCCGGATGGCAGAGTTTATAATGAAAGACCACCGCATCAAGCTATTTATTTTCCAGCACTTGTTATTTCCGCAGAAATTTGCTCATTGCTCCACCCTATTCCCCCCACCCCGGCAAACAAAGTGTCATTGTGGCGTTTACAGCGGCTTTATTACATACGGCGTTACCGGGAGAAAGTCAGCGGTGGGTGGAAATGTGTTGCTGTGGCATTGGCAGAGAAGGGGCTGGGGGGGTCTCTGGGTGGTACTCAGGGTACACCACGTCAGTTTGTCTTTGCTGGTATTTGCCTATGTGTGGCTGGGGGAAAATACCTGAAAAGGTGGTAAGAATCGGGTTTGTTGTTTACTCAGCCCCGTTGCTAAGGAGATAGGAAGCCGGGAAAGATTCAGACATAACAGCAACCTAGACTGATAAATCGGCAGCCATTCTGAGAGTGATAATCATGCACATGTATGGGGGGGGGGACATGGTGACGATGAAGGAGGGCCAGGCAGACCAAGCTCGGGGAAAGACAGGACACGACTGCGGAAAGACCCAGAAAGAGAACCCAGATCGGCTGGAGGTTAAATCAGAGAATGATGTTACCGGTGTCATTACGATCCCATCAAAGGGAAATTTATATGACACACCCACAGAGAGGACCCCTCATTTGTCAACTAATTAAAGTGTCAGAGTGGCCGAGGAGGAGACAGGAGGGGCGTGAGACAGCCTGGGACAGACGGGATGGGCCCACACACGAAGGGCCGGTCCATTGTGCAGGCCGCCATGCACAGTCAGCAGGAATGCGGGCACATTTGTGTCATACTGACGACTTGCTGACCGCTCGCACCCAGGCGCTGGGACCCCCCCTCCACCGCTCCCACAGAGAAACCTTTTGTGCTTGTCGAGCTCCCGAAGATTTACGTGCACAAGGACACGCTTGTTCTCCAAATCGCGGAGTTAAGTGGCAAACAGTTGATCGGTGTTTCCCCCGAGTCTCTGTCCAGCGGGGATTATTTAGCCATAACGCCCGCACGTCGAGGCTGGGGCTCGGTGGGCTCGGCCTTTGAAGATGAGCCTCCACTCTGCCTTCCACCTGGAAGCGAGGCTCGCCGAGAGCGAACGGCAGGCTCAGCACGTCCGGAAAACCGACGCCGCCTTCAGCACCCGGGCAGCAAAGACACAGAACATCTGTTATGTCTCACACACCACAGTTTTGTTTAAGTCGTTAACGCGTCTCTGCCAGGTCCCTCAGGTGAGAATTAAAATGAGATCTGATATCTCCAGTAAACACGCTTACGGGGCTACAGTCCACACAAAAACAACATGTGTGGCCGATTAAAGTCAACAGGACTGGTTAAACATCACCGCGGCGCCAATAAGCCAGTGATGCGACGCTTAACTTGACATTTAACTTGCACTACATGATTTGAACTATTTGGCTTAGATACACCCCTCCAAAAAGCACAAATCCAACTGTTTCACTTTGTTTTTTAGGCATCTATTACGCAACGGGCCACATCATTCTGAGGGGAAAAAAACTGTAGGGAAAAAACAAAACAGGAAAAGGTGATGTGTTTGCATTTTATTTACATGCAACCTAATCTGTTTTCTTATATTAAGAGTCCACTATGCAAAATGAGCTACACTATGCAGAGAATTCCTGCTGTGTTAGAACAGATGCATTTCAGTTGGTCAGTAAGGAAACCCTGTTTGGGCACTGATCACATTTAGAGATCGATAAAAACCAGACTCAAGGCACAAACAATGCAGACAGCAGGGAAGACAGGGTGCTGCCGTCCAATTTCGAGGGAGTTGGAGAGCGCATTTGAATTTCCTTCAGATTTCACAAAGTGTGTAAAATCAGTGCAAAAATCGCTCTCCCTTTTGAGAGGCAAATATCAGGGTTTGTTTATTTAGAGGGAAAAAATGTGTAAATAAAGAACGACCTCATTAGGGCTGGCTCTCGAACAGAGTGCAATTTAATGATCTCTGCTGTGGAAATGATCGGGAGGCCCTGTTTGTTGGCCGGTGTTTCGGTGGCCGGACGACTGGGGACCGGGGTCATAATGATAGAGGGTGGCCCCCTTTGGCAACCACCGGACATCGTAAGCTTGGAATCGGCAGCGCGCAGAGACCAGAGCAACAAGAATCATTTCTGGCCAGATATATACCTTGGAACAGGCGGTGAGGACACTGCTTGCAGACCATGCTATTAAAGGTTCCAGTTTGCAAATTAAACACGGAGCAGCGGTACACGGAACGGAGCACGGTGTGAGCCTCTCGCCTCCTCTCCTTCAGGCAGGCCCCCAGTGTCCACACTGCCGCTGGGCGCTATGGCAACCAGGCATCCCTGCTATACACTTCTGGCTGCGCGAGTCTGTCGGTGTGTCTGTGTGTGCGCGCACTTCTTCCATTACATCATCGCAGAGAATTAACAATAAAAGCCGCGATTAACGTGGAACGAGGGGGGCGCTTCTGCGCCAGGGTGCCCTGCCGCCACAGTCGGGGGTCTTTGGGAAAGCCATGTCATCACTATTATCCGTCTACAGACAGGGAAGGCTGTCCTTGGGGCGGGGGGGCGGTATTTGATAACGGGAAAGGAAAGCTACCTGAGAAATCCAAAGGTGTCTGGCCTCGCACAGTTGCTCAGATGTCAGCTAAAATCCCGGCATCTCTTTGCCTAAAAACAGGGAACCCCAACCTCCTGCTGCTTCCGTTGGCCCTTAGCACCGTCTGCAAAGCACATGGCTTTATTGACGCCTTATGGTGTCATTGATAAGACTTAGAACTATTAGTAAAAACAGGCATTAAACTCAGCACTGCAGGTGATGTAGGCATGACTGTTTAGCACGGCCTGATGTGTAGCACAGCGCAGAGAATCCACGGGGAGAGGATCCCTGTTTAACATGGACGCCACAAGGCTCAACACGGGCATCAGCATTAGTGGGTGGAAGGGAAATTAAGGGATCACTACGAAATGGAGGACAGAGTCTGAGACCAAACACAGGGGAATACGGCCTGCATTCCCGCTCCGACCAGTCAAGCCAGTCCGACGGGATCCATGGAGCCAAACGCCGCATGTCACCCATCCCACACGATGTCCATTCTAGTTTTAATGGATCCCCATTGATCATCCGATTTTCTCTTTATCTTTAATCAAAAGCTCTAGAAACTCTGATGTTTAATTAATGAGACACTCAGAGGGGCCTACTCGCTGGCTCCGAGAGGCAGCCGTGATTCATTATTAATGAACGCCTGGTAATTATCTGAGCCAAGCTCCATGTCCAAGGTGGGAGATGGAATTCAGGGAAGATGGGCCAGGTGCCTTGACCCCGGAGCAAGGCGGCCAGAACTCCCCCCTCACTCAAAGCCTCCTCAAAGGCTGCAAACAGGCGGTAGGAGTGTGCAACCACAACCAACAACACAAACACCAGCTCACATTCCATGAATGTTGCTTTTATTTCCCCGTGATGAAATGTATAGGGCTGTAAAAATCTCCCAGCTCAAGTGTGGGCCACTTTTTGTAGTCCTCTATCTCTATCTCCGTCTCTCTTCCGCTCTCTCTCCCCCTCTCTCTCTCCCCCTCTCATTCCCCCCTCTTTGACCAGCACAGCAAAGTCACATCCCAGTGGCTGATTTAATTTCCCCACGTCCCCCAACGTCAGATAAACCTCTTACACGTGGAAGTGTGGTGACCAACGGAAGGTGTCGAGGTCACGACCCTGATGGAACGCAAGCCGTGGTTGTCATAGTGATTCCTGCCCACATGGAGCTCAGCTCAGGATGCCGGGACTCGGGTCGGTAGAGGAGGGAGCGTGTCTGCCGAGTCGGCCCATCTGTACATACACCGGCCCGCCTGCCAGGGACTAATGCCTATTGATTAATGTACACTGAGTACGAGGAGAAAGTAGGGCACCGCATCCCGCTTTCTGCGAGCTGACAGGCCATTAACTGGTGCCGAGGCGATCTCTATAACAAGGCTAACAGTCTCCATGCTGCTGCGGGCGGCCCGGCAGCCTTGGATCCCTTCAAATCCCACCGGAGAGGCCCAGTGTGTCTGCACACTGCCATGTATCACGTACACGGCAAGGCAAAAAAAAAAAAAGCATCCCTATGGAATGCCGGGCCTCTTTCTGCTGTGCATCTGCTCGACACACTGCTTTTATTATTTTTCCACATTCCACTTTTCTCAAAAATTGTGTAAATTGTATGGCATTTGAGACATGTCGTTTTTTATTGCATTATTGTGAAATACCTATTTCCCATCCAGAAAGTGACTTTAATTAATGGCGCGAGTGACGAGCGTCAGCACAATCGCACACACCCTGTGGCCCTGCGAGGGATCGCTAGGCCGCCCCCGTTTAGAACAGCGCAGGCTCTCTGCAGGGCTGCAGATCTTCGTGTTTCCCTCTCTGCCCACACAGTGACCACCTATCTGTACACGTGACCGATGTTCCACTCACTGACATAGGAAGGATCCACGGCAAATTGCCCTCTGTTTTAGGTCTTCACTGCACAATTACCCTGCTAAGAACTCCCTGTTCAATCCATCATCCAGCCTTCAGCTAATGACCCCTCTAAAGCACTCTCCTACATCCCACTTCACAACCATTTCTGCTCTGTGACGTTCCTCTGCCTCCCTCTTGACCCACTCAGCCTGGCTTGTTGGACTCCCCGGCTCTCGTGATGCTACTCCTCCCAGCATGCTCCTTTTCACCTCCCTCTCACATAGCCAGAGATATATACAGGGGCGGGGCCATAGAACCATGGGCCCAGCTGAAAGCTGACTGGTCCCCTCACCTGTCATTCACCCATTCAAAACATATTATTGGCTAATGACACAAAAGGCCCCTCTGTGTGAATTACAGCCCCTCATATGCCCCCCACTTAACACCATCCTTCACCATCCTCCCTGAAATGTGCTCCTGATTAGAATGAACCTTTGACCTCCTACTGACTTCAGATTCGTGGGCTAATAGGGGATTAAGCAAACGGGTGGAGCCACATCTCTCTGGAAGTTGAATTTGCTGAGAGAAGGATGGGCGGTGAAATTTACACGTTAATAAAAGGTGAAGATGTTAATTCAGTCCCAGCCTGTATCTCAAATCCTCCTGATTACAGCCACACATGGCAAATGTGGATCAAATCCTGTGCGACGTGTGGCTACTGCTGAAATCCATTTGGAAAGAGGACCTCCATGGATTATTAGGAACACGATTGTTATAATGCGGCAAATTTGTATAAACAAACACATTTTCAAAGTGTTTAAAAGTATTTAACAAAGGATAACGCAGTGACTAACTCCCCGTGACTAATGTTTGATGAATGGTGTCCTTCATGGAAAATGGACTCTGGATCCAAATTAGTATTATGCAGCAGTAAATTGAACATGTAGGCTAAAGCATTTCCAAAAAAGGCGTGTTTAAACAGCCCCTTTCGCCCCTGAAACCCAAGCTGCCTTTTTCTTCTTCTAAAGCACCTGAAATTGAAATGCCCCCTCTTTTATCCCACCAATGTGCTAGAGTAATCAGGAACGATCCTCTTGCTGCCCCCAGCCAAAGCGGTTAGGGAGGGGCCTGGATTGGCAGGGTGACCGCAGGGACCTTGGGGCTCAAGCGACAGGGTATCTGTTCCGCTCCATCAGGGCCGCCTGCGGTTGCTGTCGTGAAACTCACCCCCACCACCAGCAGCAGCTAGAGCAGCCAGCTGCAGCCCTAATCACCACGCCTGCGTGCAGCCTGAGTGATCCCCTCTCCCACCCTTCATGCCGGTGGCTCACGAAAAAGAAAAGGGGGCTTTTAAAGAGGAGCAGAGAGGAAAAGACACATGTCAGTCGATCGGTCAGAGTGCGGCCGTGGTTAATATGGCACTCCGCCCATGCTGCTCACTCTGCTCACCCTGCCCACCCTGTTCACTCTGCTCACCCTGCCTACCCTGCTCACCCTCCTCACTTTGTTCTCTCTGCTCACCCTGTCCACCCTCCTCACTTTGTTGCCTCTGCTCACCATTCACACTTTGCTCACTCTGTTCACCGTACCCACCCTGTTCACCCTGCTCACTCTTCTCACCCTGCTCACTCTTCCCACACTGTTCACCCTGCTCAATGTGCACATGCATCATCAGCTGCTAAGTCACACTCCTAATATGATGTACACAGAGGCACTCTCTCTCAGACACTCTCATTTTCTTACATTCTCTCTTTTTCTCTCTTACACTCCCTCTTTTTCCTCCCTTACATGCACACTCCATTTTTTCTCTCTCTCTCTTTCTCCATTACTCCCCCTCCTCTTTCTCTTACACACACAGGCACAGTTAAACCCGCGTAACAAATTCCCAGCTGAGAAACAATGGTGGTGGCTCTTAATCCCGTCCTTAAGGGAGATGTAACACTGAGCACCGGTGCCCCCCCCAAGCCACTACCTAAATATAGCCCTGGGCTTGGACCATCCAATGGGCTCCTCCATTATCTGCCTGGGGGCTCCAGTATTCTTCCATGATGACTGCTCTGCACCTGTCTCCCAGCTTGCCCCCCTGTGCACACGGGCACTCAGGTCAGCCTAAATATAGCCCCTTACCCCAGTGCCCCTCGTGCTCCTCTCAGAGGTGGGTGCGGAGCTGGGTTACAGTTACGCTATCTCTTTACCCTCTACCTTTTATAGAGGCTGCATGACATTATGCACTCCAAAAATAACAAACACTTATGCTGTTGGCACCAGGAAGTTACTGACTAACTGTTCTTTGTAGTTGTTTCATCTCGTTGCAGTCTTGCGGGGGCCATAGCTGGCTAAGCTCCGCGTGCACTCCCCATCCTGTTACAGCCTGCCGATGCGTTTCTGCTCAAAGAACCAGCTGGAAGGCCATAACCCCATAACCTTATTCCAAAGGCCTCACCCATGCAACCTGGCTTGTAAAAGTACTCAGTAATATTACCAGCAAGCTGCTTCTTTACCATTTCTCTCTGTTTGGACCTTTGCATGCTGTTGAGGGGCCCAATTCTCTGAATGATGGAATATCTAATTCCAGCCAGCAAACCCATCATCCGCAGAGCCTGGGGAAAATTTCGGCGAGCTTCCGAAATAATAAAATGCAAGATTAAATGGTTAATAGAAACATCTCTGCAAGGCATTTATCGTCTTATTAGCTGAAAAAGCCCATTAACATTGCGTTTTTATAATGCATTATCGATGTTACCTGTAATTCAAAAATAATTAAAAGATTAATCCATTCTAACATAACAGCTGCACCCCAATTCCTTACTGAATAGGCGATAATGACAATTGCATCTTTGTGAAAAATCTCCGTCGCACGTTGTGGTTTTTTGGGGGGTTGATTGCATCCCTGCCACGCCGGACCATGAGACATTAATAAGAAGTTTGGAGCAGGAATGGCGCAAAAGCCGGCAATAAAAGATGCCCCCGCCGCTGCGTTCACGGGCAATCCCTCCCCGTCTCTGTTACCGTGGAAACTGTTAGCAGTGTTGGACAGGGCAATTCTATTCTATTATGGGGGGGGCGGGAGATAGGCAGCAGGTTGCCAGAGTGAGCAGATAGGAGCATGGGGCCTGGCCAAATCGAGGAAGCAGAGGTAGAAGGGAGGGAGAACAGAGGGGAGGGGGCAGGAGTCATCTCTATAAGAGGGGGCGCACCTCCAGGGATGGAGAGAAGGCCGCTTGGAGGAGTACAAGCACGAGGTGGAGAGGGAAGATGGAGGGCTTTCCTGACAGCGAGAGAGACAAATGCATCTCGTCTCACTGATAAAATGTTTGGCAATTATTGGCCTAACCTAATTGCAGAGCATGCGACCGGGATGATGCATTATTTACCGCACGCCTGCCGATTCCTGTCCATTTGTCGTGTTGTCATTGATCCACACCTATAGGGACTCCCTGTAGAGTTAACCCTTACACCTCTCTCATTCATGTTAAGAGCTGCGGTGATGGGGGGGGGGGGGGGGGGGATGACAAGGGCTACGACCCGCCAACAGGATGGGAGGGCGACAGGCAGCAGGGTGAGGCGACTAAACCAGCTGGTGGCAGAGATCAGGCATCAATCAGCACCACAGCCCCGCCCACCATGTCTCCGAGGTATGTGCCACCAACAGCACCCCCTGCTGGGCTTACAGAGGCGTGCTGCATTTATTTTTCTTCTTTTTTTTTATATTTGCTTACCTTGGTCAGAGCCTAGAGGCACTGGCACAGGGGCCGAGCTGCACAGAATGTTTAAGGGGTGCGAGCAGGACAGCAGGAGGATGACAAAGAATGACAAAGAGGAAGATGCCCCACGGGAGGGAAGGAGGGTAATGCCACAGCGCCGAGGTCTGACGATTTACGCCCATCTGAAGTTTCACTCTATATGGAGAGTGCGTGGATTTGTGTGCCAGTGTGTTTGTGTTTGCATACGTCTGCTGTGCATTTGGACAATCGTGTGAGTCTGTGTGTGTGTGTGCAACGGCGTGAGTGTGCCTGTGTGTCTTTGTGCCCATGTGTGTACCTGTGGGTGCGTCTGAGTGTGCCTGTGCGTGGGTGTGCATCTCAGTGTGTGTGTGTGTGTTTGTGCCTGCGCGTGTGGACAAGTGCTGCCCTTTCATCCTCTCTGCCAGAGCAGCCTCCTTGATCCCCAGACATGAGAGGCTGCCTGTGTGTCACAGGCCCCTCAGCCCAGCACCAAGGAGCCCAGGAGAGCCACCCCACCACAGCCACACATTTTGGACTAAATCTGCCCGGATAAAGCAGCTCCCACCTTCCGTGTTTGTTCCTTGTTCCCACTCGAGCTCAAGAAGGTGGGGGGGGAGGGGGAAATGAGATAGACTGTCCCCGACGCCCCAGAGGAGACGAAGCACCTGACCGCCATGTGATGCTCCAGCAACAAAGGGCCTTACAGAAAACCTCCCTACCGGTGCTCCATCCACTAGGAAGCTGAAGAGAAGGAGCTTTTGCCTTTACGCTTCTGGACACGATTGTTTGCAGTTCCTCGTGTAACACGATGCAGTGTGAAGGCACAGTTACGAGCCTGAGACTGTTCACTTGACCTTCCCACTGTGCGATACAGTTCACCTTCCTTTCTCTGGCTGAATGGCACCAGTGTAGAGTGACTAATTCAGATGCAAACGCACTTTCCAGGCGAAGAGTTTCACACTGGACACTAATTCTACTGCTTTTCCGCTTGCGTGCCTGTCACCACGTGGCTGATTCCTGAAGGATTCTAGAATTTATTCCGTCCTTTTGACGCTGAAGGTTATTCTAATCCGTATTACCAAATTGCTTGCTGTTATTGTTTACTGCGTGAGACCATCTTTGCTGAACACAAATTACCCTGAACACCTCTTTCTACTGCAGTGGGGCAATTTGTTATGTGGTGACAAGGTCCTAGAAGCTGAATAGATGGTGGGGGGGGGTGCAATATAACTGAAATAATCATTTCAGTAATTAAAAACAGACTAAATACCTGCATGGAACCATTCATATGAATTCCTTTGTATTCTCCATATTATTTGTAAAGGTAATGACATACATTCTAATTGTAAAATATCTTTTTAAAGGGCAGTTTTGCCTCTTCTTAAGTCAACAAAAAATATACATCACTATTTACAACCGGGCTTCTCAAGCTGACCTGCTCCTAGAATGAACTTTTCATTAAATCATACACACGAACACTGTAAAATAATAATATGGAAAAGAGCAGAGAAAAAGGGACCATTTATAAGGAGCAGCACGGGACACAAGGCAGGATAGGCTGAGAGAAAGCGTGTTCTTTTTAAAGCAAAAGCTATCACTGTTAAACCCGTTGAAAAATGAGGAACATGTGCAGTTTAGATATTTAAGAAAGGTCAGGCTGTCTTTTTGATTTGTACTGCTTTATAATGGTTTCTAGATTTCAGCAAGAGGTCCCAGAGATTCCAAGAAAAACTTTCCGTTCCCATCTGAGGAATCCATCTCCATTTTTCCAGCCACTCTCTGAGATGTCCTCAAGTACGGCGTGGACACGCCGTTCCTGCCAGTATCAGTGTTCCTTTTCCCTGTAGTGACCCCTCCCCCCCCAAATCGACCATGTGACCTGCGATACCTTAGACTAAGCCCGTGTAGGGATCTGCCCCCCCATAGATCGGCACCAACCTCCTCCACATAAGGTTAGTTCATATTTGTGAGGACTGTCAGCAAAGGTACACAGCAATGTCCTGATCGCAGGATGGAGACAGGGAATTGGCTGTGACTCTTGTTCTCTCTAGTTACAAGGCGTGTGTGTGTGGGTGTGTGTGTGTGTATGTGTGCGCATGTGTGTTTATGTGTCTGCGTGTGAGGGTATGTGTGTTGGTATGCATGAGTGTGTGCGTGAATGTACATGCATGTGTACGTTGTGTGTGCAGGTATGTGTGTGTAGCTATCTGTGTGTGTGTGCATATGTGTGTGTGCATATGTTTTGCCATAGAAATGAATGGAGAGTCCCCACAAAGATATAATTACAAACCCGTGTGTACAAATATGTGTGTGCGTGCTTCCCCCGCTATGAATCATTCTAATGTGACATCCAAGTACATTCCTGATGGACAGACATTCACCTGTACCGCGAGGACAACAAAGGCAGTTATATATAGTTATATACAGGGGAAGTCTGGTACCTTAGGGAAGATCAAATTCCAGCCCACTGGGAGCCCGGGGGCCGGGGTAGGCTGTCGGTTAAGGTGGGACAGGTGCGATCCTGCTCGTCTCACCTTCCTCACACACCAATACAAACAGGAAGCCGACTTCAGAGTGTCAATAAACCAAAAAACCCCAAATGCAAAAGGATCGCCGTGGTCAGGGTGCGTTCCTCAGGAGCTGCAGCGGACAGCGCTGTCTATAGCAAAACACCGCTGACGTCGTGCACAGTGTCTGGCAGCCGTCTGTCTTCTGGACAGATAAATGAATCGGCATCCAGCATCTGCAGTGTTGACAGCGCAGCAGCTTAACGCTGCTGATGCCACAGGACCAATCTCAACGTGGATCAGGAACCCCCTGCAGAGGGAAGCTCTCACATGAGAGACGCCCAGTGGCTCCCAGCTATCAGGGGCATTTCCAGCACTTCAGCCAACATGATGTAAAGTTCTTTGCAAAGTTGGCAGAGAATGTTCCTACTGTAACGTCAAAGGACGTATCTGTGTTTTTCATTTCAGAACAAAGGTTCTGTCAATGTTCCCGGAACACTATATTCATGTAATGAATGTAAAAAATATTGTTTTATATAAAATATATATATTATTATATATTATTAAATACAAAAAATTTTGTAAGTAAATACCATATAATATAATTTATGAACGTACTGTATGTGTACGCTGTCAACACACCATCAGCCTTGAACCTATGACCTTATACGTGTAAAGCAACAGTGTTGCCCTCATTCCCCTTATTTTAAAATATATTATTCTTCTTAGTTTTAGCAGTGACATAAATTTCTGGGAAAATCAGAAGAACTGGACAATGCCAAACCTTAGTCGTAACATTCGGTAAACGTTCCTAGAAGTGGGGTGATGTCAGAAAATACTGTCCTGGGGGGGACTGTAGCAGCTAGGGAGGGGGGGGAGGCAGACAAATCTCAGGCCACCCTGCCAAGACACACCGAGCTGCAGCGGTTGTCCGTCAAAGCGCCTGATCAAGGGGAGGCATTATGGGTAATAGTCTCTCTTCTGAAGAGTCATTCTCTTAACAATAGGTCCAAAATCAAGGTAAAGGGGACACGGTTTTTTTTTTATTAAATATCTTCATGCGCATTTCAGTTTTCAGCCAATTTATATGCTAATGCACACATTAGCACCTCTCCTTTAGATTTCCTGGCAGACTCTGGGGTTATCGAAAAACAGACTGAGGAATCATGTCCGCTTTTGGCCAGCATGCATCCCCGGTAATTATACGGGGCTTTCCCGGACAGCCATCCCCACTGACGGCCGCCTGCCCCAGTCCGTCCCCTGGGACGATGTGGGCGGAATAGCCAATCCGGACACATTTAACACCATTTGTACCCCGTAATATCGGACAGCCGGAGAGTGGGACCAGCTCGTCCTCAGCTGGCACAGAGAGCGAGAAGTTGCGGTCATGCCACGTCAGTGAAATAGAAACCAGCACCACCGCAGCACTCTTGGTGAAGTCGTTAAATGATCTTACGGCGGGCAGAAAACACACGGCGGGATTCTGTGGGTTCAGCTACCAGAAGGCAGCTGCTCCGAAACGGACAGTGAGCCTCCAGCAAGGTTTTAAAGTGCTGTTTTCCACGCTCGCAGGAATAGGTGGGCCTAGTTTACCCTGCTCCCCTGCCCGCAAAATACTCAGTAGAATGTATTTTTCCGGGTCGATGTCAGTTCAGGCCCGCGATAAGGACTGGGGGACGGGCGGCCGCTGCGAGCAAAGACAGAAATGCACCAGACGTCCTGGGAGAATTGCAGCTCGCGCTCTGCCAAGAATAATACTTGCGAGAGTTATTTCACAGCAGCCCCCTCCAAAAACCCGAAGGCCGCAGGCTTCGCCGTTCGGCCTACACGTGTCTCTGCAGTGGCACCGAAGGTGCAGCAGTCAGACCAGCATATTTATATTCCTGCGTCAAACCCAGACGGCAAGTGAGAGCGCGGAGTGGGAGCAGACCGGGGCAGAGTAAACATGCTGGCAAACCAGGGGGGCGGGGGGGGGAGATGCAGAGGCTCGAGCACTGCTCCCGCCTCATTCCGCCCCCCTGCCATGCGCCTGTTGAATCTGCATGCGTCGTAATTGTTGCAGAACAAATGTATCGGGTTGCGGAAAATTGAGAGTGGAGCAGTTTTTGGGAGTGGGGGGGAGGTGGTGGCTCAAGAAGCTGTCAGATGGTGAGATTGCAGTCGACGGGGGGGGGGGGCGGCAGTACCAAGCCCGCTGCCCATCCCCCACACCTTGGGAGAACTTCTCTGGAAACAGCACCGCTTGGCTAACAGCTTTGCTATCAGAAGTCGCCCCGTGGCCCCCATCGCACGCTCCGTCCACCTCCCCCCCCCATGCCAGCTGAGGTGCCGAGGCAGATCATTTAAAGGCTACTGCCGCTTTTGCCAGCAGATTTATTCTATATTTTCCCTCGCCTTCCACATCACGCTGTGATTTTGAATCAGCCTGCAGGAGGCGCCACGAAGAGACCCCCAGCCACTTTGTTAGTACAACATCACTAGGCTGTCACCAGACGCCTGCCTGTTTGCCAGTAGCACAGCTGGAATGGGAAGCCTACCCCCCGCCCCCCCCCCCCCCAACAATTCAATGGTCATCAATGAATGAATCTCAGGCTGTCTGCTGATCGATCCTGCCAATCGGAATGCCAGACTCCCTCTGACAGAGTGACAGCCGTCTTTTAAGCACAGAACCAATAACCCAGTTATGAGAGAGTACTGGGCATATGCTAACAGCATGGATCCGTCGTTGGAAAGTGCTCCCTAAGACCTGAGCTCGCTCTCTCTATCGCTCTGAGGTTCACGCGTAAGTCCTTAAACCAGGAAGAGCTTCCTCGGAAGCAAAATTCTGCTGGAAATGTTAGGGAATAAGGGAACATACGGCTGGATCAATGCAACGCTAACACAGTCAAAAAAGAAATTTCAGCTGATCGATTTAATCAGTCGAGGGACATTTTTAACTGCGCAGGGAAACCACTTATTACTGACGACTTTGTTTGGAGAGCATGCCTGTTTTTTTCTTCCCAATCTCCATTTCAGCGCTCTTTGGAGAAATGGGTACGAGGAGAAAATAAACCACCCTAAGGGTAGGGAGAGAGCCAGAGGGTTCACTCTGACGAGAAGGGAGACACAGGCCTGAAGCCCCAGCCCTCACAGATACTGCCCCACATCCCAGAAGCCCCGCCCCTCACCAATACTATCCCACCGACCCAGAAGTCCCGCCCCTCACAGGCACTACCCTGCTTACATAGACAAGCAGCTATTGCAAATCAAAACCCATGAGTAGGTTCCATCCTTTTCTGTAGACCAAGGGAAGAGGGCCTTGCATGTTTGTTTTGTTATATACCTGCTTTTCCCAGGAAAGAGAAGCTGATGTCATTAGTGGTGTCATTTTCTTTGCAAGGGAACATCCGTATGCGTCTTATGCATCTCCAGAATATCAACTGGCGTAGAAGTCCAAGTTGGCCTAAGCTTGGGGTCATGAAGACCCCACCTCCCGTCAAGGTAGCGACTGTCGGCCACACCTGCAATATGACAGAATAAGCCCTTCGGTAGTAATATACTGGCATATGCCTCGCAGGGAGAGGGCTGGCCAGGGGCGGATGACAGCAGCGGTGGGGGGGGCTGTTTTGTGTGAGCCGGCATCAGGCATGCAGCAGCTGGCTACACCTAACCGGATACGGCGAGTCTCACGACCCTGGGCCAACCAGGGAGGGGCCTGCGTGTCACTTTAATCAATCACAGTCTTCGTTGTATGACATCACCACATCAGTCTGTTTTGTTTTTTATTTTTAAACTTAAGGCTTCCAGCCATCTAGTACACAACCCTGAGGCAGTGTGTGTCTCAGCAGGCTGAGCCTCTATGCTTGTGATCACAAGGGTGCTGGTTCAAGACTTGTTTTTATAAATTTTGTGGCTAATATATATATAATCATCATCATGAAATAAAGACGCACCCTTACATTGCCCCGTACAGCCTTTGCAAGTAATGTTAATGACATGTCCCTTAACTAAAGGCAGACACGATAAAACAGGTACTTTAGGAAATCGGTAGACCTTGTTGCTTAACGGTTATCACTGGTTTTAATTAATGTGGTGATGTCATAGCATGCAGGCTGTGATTGGATAAAGTGAAATGCAAGCCCCTCCCTTGTTGGCCCCAGGGGTACGGCGAACTCAGCAAAATCAGGATGTGCCCTGGGCCTGGGTGCAGGGAGGTGGGTGGCATTACGTGGGCAGCGGTGTGGGGATCATATTATCAAAATATCAGCCTCTGATTGCGCTCCCTTCATGGGAACTGAGAGGCGACTCGAGCAGCACACATTCTCCAGCAGGAAAGAGTCCTGATTACATCCACCGGTGCTGAATACGATCTCCGTTCGGGACCCACACCGGGTTTATTTATCCTGACGAGTCGATTTTCCAGCTTTATTTTAAGGCAGCTGTTCCAGGTTTATCCCGAGCTCAGTCTCCGACAGCAGAGCTACGTCATTTACATGAGTAATGTCCCGACTCCCGCACACTTTTCTGTAATCCAGCCGATATGGGCCATGTATAGTTCAAGACCAGCCATTCAAAGGAAATTTCGCTATTACAAACGGACAGGAGCAATAAATCACGGTATTGATGAGTTATTACGGCCTGTATTTGGTGTAACGGGTGCCGGACCTCCCCAGCTAGCGGTAGGATACAGTACAGCTAGGATCTGCATCTCAGCTGAGAAAATGACGGCCTTCTTAACTCTGCTGAGAGATTCGTTTGCCTCAGTCCTGTTTATCACACCAGTGAATTGATGTAATTTTTTGGTTAATTAACAAACGCATGTCTCGGGGGCCAGTCTGCGCCGTGCCGGCTGCCAGCCCCCATCATGCCGCCCAGGAGAGCCACAAACCACCGTCGGCACGCCAACACATTTGTCACACAGCCGGGGTACCGGCCCGCCTCATCCGGAGATGCATGGGAGCGACGTGCCACTGACAGGGCCCGCCGTCTCGCCGCCCCCCCCTCATCCCACCTGTGTTCCTCAAACGAGATGAACGTGAGCCAGTCGCATCACTTCCTGTCGCTCGCGGCTTGCCGTGATTCAGAGCCCAGCGATCGGCATGTCATTTCAGACTGGGAAACCATTTCCCCCAATCCTAGGTTTCCACACCACAGCCGCATGCAGGACGGTTGGCTATCATCTCCCTCTCTCCACTCTGTTCGAATCACATCCCAATCCACAGAGTAATGAGCGACTGAACCACATACACTCATCAAACTCCCTCCTTAAGAACCGCCTGTTCCATGAATTCCTGTACTAGCCTGATGCCTCTTTACGCCCCTAAATGTTCTTATGTTGCGTTTCTGGTCCTTAAATAGTCTTATTAGGTTCTTGATTTGTTCTTTTGCTCCTGCTCTGATGCTGCTCACACTGTTGGGTTTTTGAACAAGTTGTAGGTTTTGATTATGTACATTTTGAGAGAATGTATCCATTTTTACTTAATTGTAATTTCAATATGATGTCACGTATTTATGTTGTGTTTTTTTTATATAGCTTTTATATATGTTATTATACATGTGTTGGTTGTGTTGACTAGTGCCTGCAAACCAAAATTGCCCCTTGGGGGACAAAAACCACAATTTAAATCTAAATCCGTTCTTGTACCTGGACACTCACTGGAAGCTCAGTCTAGTTGCATTTGCACCTAGTTGACTCCTGGACAGGATGTATGTTTGTAATGCTCCATTTGCTTCGCTTGAACGTCATTTCAGACCCACGCTAAGTAGGTAAATGCAAATGTACAGCGTGCACCTCTACTAGCTGACAAAAAAACATCAGCTTTTCTGAGGAAAGACCACATCAGCGTGAAATCCGAAGGCGAGAAAGCTAAGAAAAATCGGGGTACAACTTTCCAGCAAGCTACTCGGCACCGTGCGACTCCCCCCACGGGACCGAGACGCTCGCATGTCCCAACCCACCCATTTCTGTACTCAACGGAGACAGGAAAAATGCAGAAGGGACTCAAGATCTTCATTAAGTGAAACTGACCTTGGCACTTTACGATATTACACACCGCACTGCGTGGCTGACTTTGTTGACAGAACATGTATAATTGGCTCTAATCATTCCACTGCTCTTGCGGGACTCCTGTGGATGTCTATTCTGGACTATCTAGGTCTTGCCATTGGCATTCTCCTTTCAGATGAGTGGGTCACAGACACTATTAAAAGACAGCAAAGTTGCGATTCAGACTCCGAGACCTACGTGTCGCGTAAATGCGTCCTTGGCGTCTGTTAATCGGGGCCTCAGCCTTTCGTGTTAAGCAGCCTGATCTGTATTTTAAGACCCCCCCCCAGCAAGTCATTTAATAAATGGATCCAGGCAAGTTAGTGTGAACATATCTTGGCCAAACAACATGGCCAAGCGAAACAGAGCCGAGAAAAAGAAAAAAAAAACTTGTTATCTTGCGATTCTTTCAGTGTAATAGTTTATTTACCTTCATGACGCCTGTATACTCCTTTAAACACTGGAATATTTAGCCGCACGCTAGTCACCCTAAATCCCTAAGCGCTGACAGTATGAACCTGCTGACGTTCATTCAGTGGCACTACTCGAAAACTGCATCTGTCCGGAATCGGCACCATTCCTCCGTTCACTTAGCCTTCAGCGGGTGACCCGGCTCCCAAATGGGTCATTTGTGCACGTTAATGTTAACCGCAGAAGCCCATGGTGCCTGATTAGTGGCAGTTACTGGTAATAAAAAGTCAGATTCTTCGTGGAAAAGTGACCTGTTCCCGCTGTAGAGGTCATGGTGCGCACCCATATACCTGCCTTCATATTTATCAGCTTTACGATGAGCATGTGAAACAGAATCCGGTTGTTCGTTTGCATTTTCATCAGGCAGCGAAGTATTCAGGACTTGTCAATTCTGATGGCATTATAAATATATTCTTACTTACTGGCACTCTCGTTTGTCTGACCACTTAGACCGCAGCGAATCCTCTTTACACGGTGAAATCTTTACAAGGACAGTACAAATCTGAAAAGGATGTTCTCGTACAAAGTGTTTGGAGGATGAGCTCTGGGTTTTGCAGGCCAAACAGCTGGAAAAGGGATTTGAACCCAGGTTGGGGAGTCTGATAGAAACTAGCACGGGTTTCATCCTGTGGGATCGGAAATCTTGCTCACCAAGACTGAGCGTTAATGTGTATGATGCCATAGAAATTTAATTACAGCTTTAAAGAGACTTAGGGGGGTTCGAATTGTGTTAGAAACCGCAACATCTCTAGCAGGCACGTCCACAGATATGTAATTTTTAGAGCATTCCTGTGAGATTTCATGCCATGGTGGGCGCAAGACCTTAACAGGGCAAAGGTGCCTCTCCAAAGGGGCTGAAGTTTATACATATTTGTTATACACATGTTTCCCCATAACAGAACTACAAGAGCCACGCTATTGGGCTAAAGTAGTACTGCGTGTCTGAAAAGCGTTTCGTTTTGGCCTCATTAATGGGATGTGCTGCTGACAATAGGTGCAGTTCTAGCGGTAAACATCCCATCAGCCTGCTCTGCATGCCTTCCTGCCGCCACAGGAAGTGGGTCACAAAATCCCATGGGAAGGTAATAAGTGACGTAGTCGAAGTCAGCGCTGCTAAATACCTCAAACGCTACCACTGGTGGCGCTAGAGAGCAGTCACCCACGCAGGTGCTGCAGGACAGACGGGGAAACAAATTGGCAGGCTCGATCTAATTAATCAGGATAAGTGCCATGGTGGCATCCAGACGTGGCCGATCCAGACTCCTGGGACCATCACCCCCCCTGGAACTGCCCCAACGGAGGGCAGCAGGGAGAGATTAATCCAGGTGATGTCACTTCCTGGCTGGTGTCAAGGTGAAAGCCTCCAGACGTGCAGTCCCCCCCCGGCCCTCCCCATATGAGTAACAGGAGCCCCAGAAGATTTCTCCAGCCCCGGTGCCAGGGGAGAGCTCCGGGAGGAAGCAACAGCAATTACCCCTTATCGGCCACGGCGAACACGCATCGCAATGTGCGGAACGCCGAGCCGGTGGGGAAGAAGACAGCGGAAGATTTCTGCCACAATAATCAGCTTTTCTACTTCCCTATTGCCAGCGTTACAAAAGCTCAATGACACGTAAATAAATAAATAAAAGTCAAAGATAGGCCGGGCTGCCATTAAAAAGCGTAGAGCTGGGCCCAGTCTGAGCGCGCGGCACGGCTGTCCGGGATAATGGAGCAGTCTTATTATATTAACGAAGGGCTTTGCACAGCTGCAGGGGCCGGCATTTGCATGTCCTTTTCGCTTCTGTGCCGATTCAAATCCATCAGGCAAATCTCGCCGGCAGAAGTCCCGCCGATGGGGACACGTGGTGAAGGGGCACGCCGACGGCGATCGCCGGCCAGGCCCGAAGGAATGCTTTTACGGATTTCATTACTTTCATAACATTTCAAGCACGGTTAGCCGTTACTCGGAACTCTGGCAGGCCGATAAATCAGTCTGCACATTTCTAAAAATATTTATCAAACCATTCATTCTTCTGTGAGCAAATGTATATAAATTTAATTGTTCGTTGTCCACCAGTTCTAATTTAATACTTTCTCATCCATCCAAATATGTACACTGCAGAAAACTACAGTTAAACCGACTTCAATCATAAGGTTTAGTCTTCCAGACGCATATGCTAATAGCTGTTGGGGTAGATTTAATCTTAGTCTTACTTAGAGCAGATGATGGAAGTTTATTTACATTAGGATCAAATCTCTAGAAGATAATGGAAATCTGTCTTTTGTTTATCAGTAATGTGCTTTGGTTAAATAAAGGAAAATTCCAACTATTTATTCTGAATATTTTCATTCATATGAGGTAACTGTACTAATTACAGATTCTGTTCTGGAACACAGACTTTCTGAATGGTGTACAAGCCTCTCCACGCACATTTCAAAGGAGGCGTCTGCCAAGACCAAAAGCCACAACACTGGCCAGCAACCGTGTCTGTCTGTATCATTAAACGGAGCAGACAAAACACACCAGAGAGGGAGAGAGACTTCCTTACTGTAGCACAAGCCGACTTGCTAGAAATAAATCAGCTAAATAATAAAACAGGAAACACAGAGCAAAACGCAGCATGGAATATATGGGGAAAAAGGCGACTGAAAGAATCCCTAAAGCTGCAACAATGATGAGTCCAGGCCGCCTCCCTGTTTTGGCCTGAACCTACTTGGCCTACAGAGTCTTTAGGGTGATGTGGTCATTAGTGGCTCATGTGGCATCGCCGTGGATCAGCAGGTTGGCTTTGAAGCGGCTGTCAGGAAACGCTCCCATCAGAGGAAACGCAAACCTCCGCTGGAAGAACCACATGATGCCTTTCCTGTACGAGTGCAACTAAATGCACTCACATTTAAGCGCAATTAAATGTACTTACAACCATTACAGGAAACCGTTTAGGCGTGTTATCGTTTGATCAACTGCATGTTCATATCAGCCCTAATTAATGGAAATAGAGAGAACACAACTGTGCAGTGATTCGGTGTGTTAAACCTCATTTACATAAAGGTACAAAACTAAGTACATAGTTTGTACATTACAGTGGATTCATCTAAACCAGGGGTGTCCAATCTTATCCATAAAGGGCCGCTATGTATGCGGGTTTTCGCTGCAACTCCCTAATTAGATTACTAATTAGAGGACTGATTGGCTGAAGAGTCCTCACACCTGGGTGTGAACAGCTGACCTAAAGGTTACCCAAAAACCCGCATACACACCGGCCCTTTGCGGATAAGATTTGCCACCCCTGATCTAAACATAAACCATAAAAAAACTAGAATGTTCTTCACATAATACTGCCTGATTGAGTAGAATAACAGCATGAAATAATAATTATATATTAATATAATGATTTTACATAATTCATAATGTCATGTTTTTCTAAGAAAGTTTCCATAAACGGAAAATATTCATTACCTTAATTAAATGTATCATAAACCAAGTCATTATACTAATGCTATGAATTTAATAAAATAGCACAAAAGATGATGTGAAGATTCTTCTTCTACTCTAGATTGCTATAGTTAAGATCACGGGATTTGGATTGTTTGGCCGTGGCGATGACCGTGGAGAGAGTGAGTCACAATTGAAGTAAAGCAGAATGGTCAAGCGATGCTGTTTATACGGACCAGGAGTGTGGCTGTTTAAAGGGAGAGTGACGGGCAAGAAGTAAACAGACTGGACGGAGATTTGTTACGGCTCCCCATAGGGAACGGGTGAAATGCAGCAGGAGGCGCTTCTGGGGGACAGGAGTGGGGGGGGGCATGGTGGAAACTCAACATGTTCACCAAGACTCGCAGAGTCACGTGACATACACAGGTATTATCATGCAGAATGACAGCGTAGCCATGTTTACCTCTGTGAAGGCGGTGAGTCACGGTTCATGGGTCAGACTGTCGCAGTTGAGAATGAGTTGGGGGGGGCGGTAGGTGTTTCAGGCCAGGCTCCGCGTCCCTAAAATTTCAGTGGAACGTCCAGCGGGGTGGGGGGGTGTGGAGGGGTTGGGGCTCTAATGGTTTTAAACACCAGCTCATTAATAGGAGAGGACAGGCATGAATATTCATGAGCAGGAGCGCTGCTGAAAGCCAGTGCCGCGGGGGCCGGGGTGGGTGGGGATGGGGGAGAGATCCACAGCGACCGCACCGAATGTCAGACCCACTCCGGTGCACCGCTCTCTAAACGATGCTGACAGGGACCCATTCTGATTCCCCCGCCAACAGAGCAAGGGTGAAGAGCATTTACATGCAAAATAAATGGCCCGCTAACGGAGGACGGTGCCCCCACCCGCATGCGGGAGGATCAGGCTAGCAGACGAGGCCCCTCCATACGCCGCACCCTCAAAAGACTCATTCTACGCCAGTTAGGTTCCAGCTGTGTGAAAAACAACATGACTGCATGTATTAATCATCGGTTCACAACTGGCAGTCTGTCTGTCCCACATGCCACGTAACACACACCACGTGAATCAGCCGCTTAAGCCATGCAGCTTGACGCATGACCATGTAAAAAAGCCTTTGGGGCGCATTTCCCAAATAAATAATGATGCGTCTGCTCAGGGCTCCCCGCGTCTCATCTGCATCGTTTAACATTGTTATTTTTTATCCCGTCTCGGTTATTTTCAACCAAACATCCACTTTATTAAACCAGGTGCTGGTGTGAAAAGCGTCACGTTTTCATCCACACGGCAATCTCAGAGGCCCCCCAGCCATTCTTTTAACGAGATCCCAATAAATTTGCTTTTTTTTTTGTTTCTTCTCCGTTTCCCAGCGACGGTAGAATGTGGCTCTCAGTTGTCGTTGGTTTAAATCCTCACCCAGGAACTTGTCAGCGAGCATCACCTCCAGAAAACTTTGACACCATAAACCCCCCCTCCACCTGCCTGCCCTTTGACCTCTGACCTCAGACCTCTGACTGGCTCGAATGTCACGTCGATGCTCCTCCTGGGAGTGCGTTTCCTCCAGGATGACTTACAGATATATGCATTTACAGCCAGAGCCCTGGGGGCTCGTCCAGGGACTTTGCCATCCCTATAGAGAGCTTCCCATCCCTCCTTCCTGTCCTCCCAGTGCACGCACCCCTAGCGGCCCTCATTTTTTTCCATGCTGGATTCCGGCTCCCAGCATCTCTCTCACGCATGGCCGCCCCCGCCGCGGTCACGGAATGCAGCAAGCCTTTTGAATCGCCCTGGAGTTTAAAGCGAGCGCGAGTTAAACGAGCCTGAGTGCAGACACAGTGACAAATCCCTTATTCGTTTTACTGATGGCAGGACTGGCGGGAAATAGAGTGATGGGGACCAGTGATGGACGAGGTGTCCATGATGGTGCCGTTAAACAGGCCCCCAGCCCCGTGTGGGAATTCTCCACAATCCCCCCTGCCTCCCCCCAGAAAGCCAGTCACCTCTAAGGCTACTGCTGTTCGATGGCCACTTAGAAACAGGTAACGCAAGACAACAGCGCCAGCTAGGTCAGGGGCTCCGGTCGCCGTGCCGGCCAACGGGGCCAGCTCAGCTCCTCGTGGAGGGCCCCTCATTAGCCCCCCCACTCGTTAACACACAGCCACCGCGAGATGCATCTCTGCTCTCCTCAGCTGCAAAAAAGCACCAGCTCTCGCCCTGTCTGTTCATTCACATCTAGGACGCAGGTGTTGCAATGCATCTCAGGGCGTCTGGCACCTTTTTTCGCCTTTTGTTTTAACGTAACATGACTGACAGAGTTTCCAGCAACAAGCAGCTATATTAGTTGGGGGGGGGGGTACTTCTGCAAAAGGATGAGTTCTCTAATCTTAACACGGCGGACTAATGTGTTGATTTTATACAGGGCCGCTCAGTTGGTGGCTGTTCTTCTGCGACTTATCATATTGTGAACAAAGGATCAGAAAGTGACTCTAATCGCGCCATAAAAACGTACAGCGGACTCAAAGGCGGCGAGGCGATAAAGGAGCCGGCGAGGCGAGGGCAGCCCCGTCACGGCCGTGCTAGCCGGCTGCGCAGCTGCTGTCTTTGAAGGGTTCTCGTTTAGTGTTCGTGATTTAGTCCTGTGGTAGGTGCCACTGCCCAGAGAGAGCGTAAAAATGGGTGAGAAGTCGAGGGTACAAGTTGAGAGTGCCATTAATCCCTGGGGGGAGGACCTGACTTGTTACATGTTGGGGAAACAGGAACATGGAGGGGGGGGGGGGGCACTCAGCAACAATGACTGGCCGTAAGCCCCATACCCCACAGCAGAGCCTGGCCCGCACTGGGTTCGTCTATGTGCCTGTTTGTATGTATAACACCCCTCAGGACACCTCCAAGGACAATTTAGTCCTTCCAGCAGCCATCGGAGAGCCCACACAAGCTGGGAGGGGTGCAGGGGCAGGGGCAGCAACCCAAAAAAGTGTGGGTGAGCAGTTTGGGGGGAACCGGCCTGACCCCACAGGCTAGGCAGAACACCTGCAGGTCTGGTTTAAAGCTGCCGCTCTGCCCTGTGTGAGCCACTTGTGGCGACATAAAATGTTGGAGAGGGATTAAGTACGACCCCCCCAAACCCCACCCCCCACCCGCTGCCATCGGGACACCTGTTCCTTAAGTACAGTGGATTCAACATTTGTCGAACTGGTGCCACACGGCTGTTGCACTGTCACATCAAGCTTCTGTTCAGGTCAGAGCTCAGACTAACTCCAGTTTGCTGTCTTGCCCTGCTCACACTCACACACACACAGACGATCACACACACATATCCCCTCCATTATGTTCCAGAATTCCAGATACCACAATAAAACCAGCAGGGATTCACTGGCCTAACACGTTAAGGGAAGTTTCAGAACTCACACCCCCCCCCCCCCCCCCCAAGTTAAGTAACTTTATAATAAATCACTGCGCTTGGCTTTCTGCGGATTAGCTGGGCTCCAGTGAGCAGTTTGTTAAGCAGTTTTGTAAAGAATAAGAAAATATGGCAAAGCTGAGAAAAATCACGGGACAAATACAGCAGGACCTCGTAAAAAAGGTGACGTTGCAAAGGGGTAGCTGGGCTGGCGGCCGGTTCGGTTCCACATCCCTGTAAAAATACTCCCCAGCTCAGAAGAAATTAACTGGAGAGAGAGAGAGTGCAGAAAGAGCGCTTACTGTGTCGGTCTGGCAAGAAGGTATTTCCTTAGGTTTCTCACCTAATTTGTTCCTTATGATATCGCTTGTATAATCGCTTGAGGAGTTTACTAGAGGAAGTTGGGCACATTAGGAGCGAAAATGCTGCAGGACAAAAACTCCCTAGTGCCCCACGAAAGAAATACAGGCTATGAATCACCAGCTCCATGTGCCGCTCTGTTCTACAGGCCGGCGTATTGTAACAGAACCGGAAAAAGCAAGCATCAGAGCAAACGCAGTTTGTAGCAGAGGGAAGGAAGACCATGTAAGTGTTACAATTAAAGAGCTAGTTTCTAGCTGGACTGACACAAATAGTGAAGGGTGGGGCCGCTGCGCCCCCATGCTGCACCTCAGCACAGGAGCGCTCCCGCGCCTTGCCCCCTTTCGTCTCGGACGGCAACCTCGCGCCCCATCGCCATGCCCTGACCCTTGGGGACTTCGCTTACTTCTCTGCCTTTCCAGTGCACAAACCTCACGCACCAACAAAAGGCAGCTCGGTGGCTATTTGAATCTGAAACGGAGCCACAACAAAAGGCGCTGCTCCAAAAAAAATACGAAGGGGCGGGGCGGGGGATTTTGGACTCGAAAACCAGCGATTCAACACGTACCCCCATAAGAAAAGTAAATTTAACTCCAAGACTATCCCGCCAGCACACTTGACTGTAAAGGAGCTGCAGGAGGGCAGATCCTGGCCGTGAAGGGGGGGCTTACTATGCTCATACACCAGCGAGACCACGCCACGAATGGCTGGGCAGAGCGGGCAAAGCAGCCCCGATACGGGCTACACCCCAATCCCCCCCCCCCTCCGATGACGCATCACAGCGATAGCACCTGAGATTGCGAGTGAAAGCGTAGCGGTCGGGCTGATTTGCCTGGCACACAACGCCTCGATCCAGCTGCCCTTGGATCGTCGAAAGAGTCTTCGAGGCGCACCGGCGTTATGCAACGCTGTCAGGGCCCCCGAAAGGGTTAAGGGCGCCTGCCTCTCTTGTGCTCTTTCTCTCCTCCGAAATGCAGAATGTACAGTTTCACACTGTTTGCCTGTCGACGCGGCTGTGGGTTTTACTGAAGCAACACGGCTCACGGACCTTCGTCAAAGGCGGCTGAGCGCCGCCTACCCAGGGACCCCAGACGGGAGGCTTTTGGTTCTCAGTCTAACTCATTTGCCCCTGCAATGGCCACCTCGCTAATCACATTTTAATGTTTTAGCAGATTAACATAAAACACATAGGAAAACACGAACAGCAGTAAAAACAATGATGATGATGATGATGATGATGACAATAATAATAATGCCGATTGCAATGATAATAGTAACAAGAGTAACAATAATTTTAAAAACAATATTTTTACAAATTCCAAAATTACATACAATGAGTTTAAACTTTTTATATTCGTTTTGCTTTTGGAAACAGATTTAAAATAAGTATGTGCACTGTCAATCATATCACTACTATCTATTATCATCAACGTGTATTAAAAAATGTCCAATCCAGAGTGGACGTTTTACGATTACGCAGAATAACAATTATATCAGTGTTCATTTAATTATTTCAAACGTGGAAGGACTGGTGGGCAATTCAGTGAACGGCTGCCAACAATTATACGGCATCAGACAGAGCTGCTACAAGTAAATAATTCAGAAAACTGCGCACGTTACAGCCTCAAGTGAACAAAAGATTTATAGAAACAATATGAGGCTAATAGGACATAATATATTAGGACAGGGACTGACATTAAGCAATAGAGAAACACAAAGCTGGCACATAAAAAAACACACGTTAAGCCAGCCAGACCTTAGCAGCCTGCGTCTTAATAAACGATCCTTAATAAATGAATGCTTTGACAGCAGCACCGACCCCAGCGCCTCTGCGCCAGGCGCTAAATTCACCCCTTCGCAGGATCCACCGCGTTTCATGCCTTTTCGGCGGACAGTTTCTCTTACTTACCACTGACTGCCTCGGAAAAGGTGCGCCCGGCTTTCGGCTGCTCTTATCTCCTTGCGTCCCCTATGCTAGAATCCAGCACGCCGATTCAAAGACGGGGTTTTTTTTTCGGGTCCTCGTCAATCCCAATTCCACAGTCGCCTCGACCACTCGTGCCTTTTGTAAACTACTCCTCGTCACTATCGCACCTGTCTCTTTCCCGAACAGATCCCCGTATGCCGGGGTGACATCCTTAAGACAACTGTCTCTGGGGTTGTATGTCCTCAGCCCTCTCTCCCCCCCGCCGGCGCGCACAGCACCACCTGTCCCCGGTGGAAAAGGCACCACAATGCGCCTCTATGCCGCTTCCCGACACATGGCATTCCCGGGTTGCGCAGCAGCGATATTCCTTCCCACAGCCGTGCAGGATTCCGAAGTGTTTAAAAAGAACTAGTGACAGTGGTTAAAGTGAAACGAGTCACAAGCGACAGCAATCCTAACGGCACCCCAGCGGAGCCGGACCAGCTGCACCGTATGTGGGGGGAAAAATCGCATCTGTTTCTTTTGAATGTATTCCGTGGTAACAGTTGTAATATCGATCATTTGCCCCCCACAATAGTTATTTTGTGCTTTCTGTGGGTGCATACGACTGCTGCTCTTTCCAGGAGGGTGTCACTGCTGCGTCTTAACACTTCTGCTCCCATTGAAAGGAAGCGCTGTTCATTTGTTCTGCATGCGCTCCTTCACCCGTTTATCGCCCAGCTTTGGGAATCAGATAGGGGGCAACTCCCATTCATTCCAGGGGCAAATTATATATTTTTTCCCCTGCCATGCGTTCACTGATTCCTTTGTCAAAGTATGAGGATCAGAAGCTCGGTGTTTTTTCGTTTGCGGTGAAATACAGCATCACCCACCGAGACTCTGAAAACCGAGTCAAAGGCAAAACCTGAGGCAGAGTTGTACAGCGACTGGAACGGAATTAATGCATACTAATTACTCTTTTAATGCACTCAAACTTGAATTTCTCCAGTAGGGTGAGAGACCCATACATTCATTATTCGCTAATTGTTACAAAAGGTGCGCCTTTGAAGCCGGAATTACGAAATATTAACAGGGGGATCAATCATGTGTCCCGATTTTAATTATTATTTATAACCGTCGAATTACGCAATAGTAATGGCGCAAATATGATGATAAAGAGAGAGGCGTGGCAATTTCTGGCATACTGTATTTATCCTTTTCAGTCGAATCAATTTATTTCTCAATTATCTAGGCAGAGGGCTACTCGGTATTTTAAATATAACATGAGTTAAAAGGTGAGGCAAAGCAAAAAAAAAAGAGCGTAGCGAAACGTAGATATTCATGTGGCATAGAAACAGGATCTTTCATAAAAGATAAACGGACATCTAAAAGGCTCTTTCTCAGCATGGGGGAGGAGATTTCAGTGGTATGTCCAATTAACACACCGCTACAGAGCATTAATTTACCATACAGCTATTAATCTGTGTCAGCGACCTATATGTATTTGAGCGAATAATTTAAATTTTTTCCTGCAGTATATACAATGTGTAACACATGCGCTGATATACTAAGATTAATTCTTCTGTTATGCATTCAAAACGTGAACAAATTCCAAAGGTTAAAAGGAAAGTGAAATACTAAATATCAGGATGGGTGTACCACAAACTACAAGGGAGTATGTGTCCACAAGCTTAATCTGAAACTTGTTCTGGACGATAGGCCTTTTGGGGGCTCGCGCCATTTCTTTTTCCGTGGGACCCACGCCAGTCTCCTTATCATGTTTAACCAATTCACGGAGAGTTTCCAGGAGGTTGTTTCCATCTTCTTTGGTGGATTTTGCGACCCAAAAGCTATGTATAATACCATGCCCCCCCACTATAGGGGGGTGGTGATCTTGAGCTATCTTAAGGATCCAGGTGCTTGATCCCGAACCAAAGGACGCCATTCAGCCAGGTGCAAGAAAACACCATTAGTGCACCTATACAGGCCCGTTCCTCACAAAGCAGCATGCAGTGGCCTGACTGGTGATGAACCTTCTCTTCCCATCATGGCCAGCAGGGGGCCCTGGACAGAGACCCAGTCCTCTGGGTACACCAAGTAGCACAGGGCCAGCAAGGTCACCTACTATATCGGTGTTATCCCATCACTTGGGGGGGGGCAGTTAAAGAGGCAATTTCACCTCCGTGAAGGTATATGATCTCACAGGGCTCAGGAACCGATTGAAGCACAAGCAGATGGAACATTTGGTAGCAATTAATCCTGAACTAGAAGAGACATGTGTCTAAAGAAGACGGTGATTCAGCATGAGGAATGTTACTGTTATACTAACTTTTTATGGAGTATAAAATCATATTTCTGTTTCAAAAATCCAGAGTGACTAAAAACACTAGACTATCATGTTTGGGAATTGAGTACGAATGGGGAATAGTAAGTACAGCTACGTCGCGTCACGCGAGAGCCTCATTCCGAAAAAGAATTGAATGTTGCCTGGCGGCTCAGCGGGTGATTTGATCTCGTCTCATCTATCACGGCCCGTATGTCCCCCCGCCCCACCCCCCGGGGCTGACGTGTGTATCTCCTGGGTGTTCTGTTACCAGAATCACTTAGGTGAAATGGCACTACTGGTACATACCGGTGCTCTGCACAGAGATTGAAACCACACATGGATGAAGTTTAATTCTTAAAAAACGCCTTTGTACAGGATAGAGTAGGGTACAGACAGCGCCAGTCAGCCTGACAGGTGACATAGACGGCTGCCTAGGTTGCTTACGTAGTCTTCCACCGGCTCCGGCTAATGAATTATTTTTACTGAATGCTTCACTGCTAAATTTAAGTCAGAACTACTGAATATGATGCTTCAATAATTATCAAGCATGTATACATAAATATAGAAGGAATACAAAGAATTATGCTGCACTTAATGATAATTGGTAGTAACAGGATATATTCACACTATAATAAGTAAAAAGAATCTATTAACGGAACGCTGCCGTCTTCATTTTAAAACATGGAATTAACTTTAGAACTGATTGTGTCTTGTTTTATTACCCCTAATGAGAAATATAATCTTTTTGGTAAAGCGTGCATTGCTGTAAAAATGCTGTTTAAAATGCATTTAGAATCTGAATGGCATTAGAAATGCGATAGTGTAAATAAATAAATGCATAACCATTTTACAGACCTCTGATTGTGAGACGATTCAATAACGTAAAAAGGTATAAGAAATGCAATGACGCTGATTACTGTCCAAAGATCCTAATAAGAAGTCTTAGCTATTATTGCACATAACAACTGTGCTACTGCTACAACTGGAGCTTCACTGTGCAAAAGCAGCCGTTCTTCCACTGTAATAGCTGTTACTCTGCACTGGATCCTTTCTGTCACACTCTTTTAACTGCAAACATTACCTACTTTAAAATGAGCAGTGAACTTTAAAGAGAATCCTTTTTTTTCATTTCTGCGACTTCATCTTAGTTCAAACGCCGGATGAGAAGATTTGGATAAGAAACTGAATATAAATAAATAAACAAAACCACGATTCTATTCCTCTCTTTTTTCATCCCACTCGGTGTCTCCGAGCTGCTGGATCACTGCAGACTTGGACTGGATATTAAAGAGCTTCACATTAAATTGCAGCTTTGATGCAGGACTCTGCAGCTTTCAGTGTTTTGGATAAAAGTGCAGGGGAGGGTGGGGCACTGCAGTAGGGCCCTTAGGAGCAGAGCAGCGACGGCGAAGCCGCTACGTCGGTGGGCTTTGATTATTGCATTAAAGTATTGCGTTCATCTGCATTATGGAGCCACGGTGGTGGGTGCGAATGCTGTGGACACCTGGGGTGAAGGGGCTAAGGCATCAGAGGCACGCACTCCTCGGGAAAATAGGTTGGGATGAGCCCTGAAGGAAGGAAATACTGAAATATCCATGTGATTGGATCCAATTGAATTACATACTGTCACCATCCACACAGCAAGTCTCCATTTCGCTGCAATTAGATGCACTCTTCGATAACCGGTATCAAACCTGCTGGGAGTTGGTAGGTTCACCACACTCCAAGGTGCCTTAGAAACAGGGCATCGCAGCTCATATCCCCAGTTTGACGTCTACAATTTACATTTCCTCTCCTGAATTTAATACTCAAAGGAAACATGACCAGCAGCAGCCCAAACTGAAATGTCAGGGCAGTTTTTCGGGCTGTCAGAGATGTTTCTAAGCACCTTGCCTGTTTTTTTTTTTGCCTGCCGTAAACATCGGAAAATCCACCCTCCCCTTCGACGTGTTTCTCTTTCACTTGACATTATATCTCCCCAAAGTAAATAACAGAATGAAAAAAATACGATTATGAAGTGAGGGAAACTGTGCAGGAAAAAAAAGCAAAAGAATTAAAGGACTGATATAGAGACATGAGACATACTAGACTGCACACTGCTTAAGCCCCACATAAACCTTCCTTGATCATGTGGCATTAGGACAAAGAACCTTCCAAATTAAATTAGCACGTACCCCCGCTGTCTTTCAAAGTAAAAGCAATGCTGACACTGTATTGGCCATGATGTCAAAAATGCTAATGTATTTACTCATTAGTTTTACTGGGTAGACAACCTGTTTTGCCTGTGCTGGAGATGACTGCGCTGTTACTTTGAAAAGAGTTGTCATGGCAGGCATTAATCAGACTGGCAAAGAATGCAGGGGGGAGTGAGATAATGCGGTGGCAGCTTGGGAACAGGGTACACATTACATCACCTCTTCCTTTGGCGAAAAAAGACACAGTAGGATCTGTCTAACACATAGGTATCTCACAATAAAAATAGCTGACTTCCATCACTGCCACGATAAACATCATCTCATTACCGTGATGCAGCAAATCTTTCCAGAGCAGCCTGTATCGTGCCATGTAGAATCTATAGCATTGCTACAGCACAATGGCAACACTGCGTATTCAAAAGGACAGTGACGGCACTAGAAAGCACTGAAGGATGCCAATTATGCCACACTGAAGCTACCAAGTGGTACACTTCAGCCGTCAATTGCTCAATTAATTAATCAAGAAAATGTAGTGACATTCTGATGGCCAGCACATATTTGGTAGATGTAGTCAAAAAAGTGTTTAACTTTTGTTTAACTTTCCAGATAACATCAATTATGGTGGTTTTTTTGGTATTTTCCATGGTCATGTACTGAAAACCAGTTAAGTGGCAGGAAATCGCACAGTCTCACGCCACAATTTGGAATTACAAATTCATTTGCACCAACATCAGTGTGTGATAGAGACACGTGATCCAGTTCCAGTCTCCATATGCACTGTGCCCTTGCCAGTACCATAGACAGTTATCTGCCAGTTAAAATGTCAAAACTCTGACACTACAATCAGCAGTGCAGCAATTTTGATATTTGCAGACTTTAAGCAGCCACTGGAATGCTCACAGCACCCTTCACACTGGACCAGTCCAGGTGGCTCAGGCTGTCTGGGGAGTCGGTGTAATTCTAGCCCTTTCTGTGCAGTCCCTCCCTGAAGCCTAAGGAATCAGGAATTTCATTCTGCTCCCGGGGAGGTGAGCTTCTCAAAGACTGCTCATTCCGATGCAAGGAAGCAGGCAGATCGGGGGAAAAAAGATTGCAGCAGCAATTCTTCAGCTGCAGGTGGGTGACCTGGTGATAATCTATTCATCCTGACTCACATATCCTCAGGCCAGCAGCATGTAACTTTGTATCATGGGACCCTGAAGACTTTCATGCCATATTGTAATCATAGACGAACATATATTCTAGACAACCGGAGAATGAAAGTGTAAAGATGGGTTTGCGTTTAACAGAAACCAGATGGCACCCTGTCCCCCCCCCCCCCCCCAGGGCCTGAGGTTCCCACATCAGCAGATGGATGTTAGAGCAGGTGGATCCTGAGAAAACATGAAAGGACGAATTACCTCAGCCCCATTCCTGACCTACAAGTGCAAGAGGGCACAAGCGTGCAGCAGTAAAGGAACGTCCTAAGTCACACATTCAAATATCCGACGGAACACTTAGGTTAAATGCTGAGGATTGAGATCTGCTTCATTTTGTTTCATTTTATGCAAGCTATCATTCATGAACTGGAGCGTGAATTAATTTTCCGAAGGAATTTAATACCAGAATTAAGTATCCCCAGTTTTTTTCAAAATTTTATGACAATCTGTTCTCCTCCAGGAATTTTCCCCTAATGACCGTAACAAAGCCGTACACAAAAAAAAAAATCTATTAAGTCAAACTAGATTTTAATAAAAATCCCCTCTGAAGTCAGACAGTATAATATAAAATCCGCTCCTGGAGTGTTTAGATAGCAGTCAAACTGTGACTCAAGAACCTTCCCGACCTCTTTTTTAAAATTTCATAAATTTCTATGCAGAACTTAGACATGAGAATAATAGATACAGACATTCATTTAGATGTATGTTACCAGCACAGTTTACGTTAAGTGAAACACCAGGGTTCAACAGCAGGGACTTTGTGGCATTTAACCATATCGCAATTCAATGTCTTTAAACACAGTTATACATGATTTCCACTTTTCCTTAGAAGTTCAGCTTTTAAAGATGTTTTTTATTTTATAGTAGAGGGGAAAAAATAAAATAATAATCATAATATAACTTGGACGCATGGGTTTGTAATTCATGACTACCGTGATTATGTACATACACCAGATGAGGGCGCCTTTGAGGAGTTACTGTTATTTGCCCCCACGACAGCTCGAATGCAGAGCAGGATTGCCCCGCTGCGGTGAAACTGGGAAATACATCAGCCATTTAGCCATTGACACCCACATTAACTTGTGGTTATGTGGAGATGGACACCACTGTTCTTTCCAGAGAATCGATTCTTTTAAGTTCCATCAATTGAAAACAACAAATCGTTCAGAATTGTCCAGTCATTCGTTCCCACATAATCCCTACGATTTTTTTTCCCTCCCGATGAGGGCTGGGGGTCCCTTTCATGTTTAATAAAGTACTGTTAAAGCAATTTCAAAAGTATTTATTAATTTTTGTAACTTAAATTAACATAATATTACTTTGTTGCACATATCTAATCATATATATAACGGTAACGTTGACATATTTAAATTATCTTCTGCGGAACTGCTCGGGATAGGATAATGGATGAACAGAATAATGGATTTCGTTCATTTTCAATTTTCGTTCAAAAAGAGTGAGACTGAGATTTCGAGTTTAGATTCTCAGACAACGTGCCACAATAACAATGTTTGCTCTTCATTGTAGCTGTATTTATAAGTTGACTAATGTTTATGTATTTTTTCAATACAATTTTATTTGCATACCGCATTTTCATATTACATTGTCTCAAAACGCTTTACAATATCCTTGCCCAATGCCCCCAGAGAGCAAGCCAGAGGCGACAGTGGCAAGGAAAAATTCCCTGCAGTAGATTTCAAACGAACCTTCCAGAAATAAATTTCACCATATTTTTCCAGGTACAAGAGTAGCGTAGCTGCATAATTGTATCTTAATACTGCATATACACTTAAGTTAAATTTATGTCTTACTATGGAACTCAACATATTTGCCGAGTACAACCTGCAGTTACACTTATGAAGTTCTGCTCATCCCACTCCGATGTAAATCTCCTAAAGTTGGATGACGCCTGTCTGTAAACTTTAGTTCTCTCTCAATTACTTGTTGACATGCACTCCGTAAAGTGATTAAGAGTCGTTACGATGAGTCAGACTTTTTATTATTTGTCCAGCCATTCCTGCATCTGGGCTCTTATTCACCGCCTGCCTCTTTAATAACCAGCGCAATCGCGTACTCCCAGGGTAAAGTATAAAACTTGCAACTTCCGTAACTTTCCGTTCCTCCGTAGATCTCGGCGCGGTAAGTGTGCAAATCGGCTTTCCAGAGCAAGGAAGGGAAACTCATGCAGGCTCCTTTTGGTGATAATTGCGTGCAATTTGACGTGTGCAACTCTCCGGCAAATCCTTTTTAAACTTTATTTCCCTTTTTGAATAACTTATCGAGGCCTATAGCACTGATTACGTATAATGTTACATATAGTAGCGCCTATTATTAGAGTATTATTCTTATTGACAAACACGAAGCAGTTAAGAATAACAATGTCAAAAGGACAACTGAAAGTATCATGTAGTACTATGTGTCATTGTTACCGTAGTTTCCGGGCACAGCTGCTGCTGTAACATTGTTTCGGTGGCATTTCTCACGATTCACAGTCGTACTTTGACATCTGCGCTTTCATTTGGGTGAATAGCCGTAATATCAAAGAGCAGGTGTCCGTGCTGGATGTACTATGGACTTAAAGATAATCTCTTCTGTCTCCTTTTAACAAAACATAGGTGGGTATCCCCGCGGCCGTTTAAATCACATTTTTAATCCCTAGTTTGTTAAATTATTTGGTATAGGTAATCGTTAAAACGTTTTGATCTCTCTGTGACCTTTACCCTGGAAAGAAGTTCATGGCTGAGACATTTCCCAAACCACAATGTGAATCAAGGGCGTAGATTTGGGTATGGATAGTGGGAAGAGTCTTTACCCGTCTGGGAGTACCGTGTGTGTTTAGGGGCGCAACGGCTTCGGGGCTGGTTTGTTCCTTACCAGTGTCGAACTCTATGCCTTTTATGTGAGTAGTTTTATATTAGTTTAATTTTAGTTGTGAGGCGTGGCACATGGTGAAAGAGGTGACAAAGTTCTATTTTTTTTTTTTTGGCGTTAAGCAGTATTTATTGTGCCTACTGTGCTACTCTGTTTGGGAAAACATTTCTGCAAAATACAAGCAAACTGTGAATAAATTTGTATTTAAGATTTAGGGCGAGGGTTCATATACCTGTGTTAAGAGCAGAATTACAAATCTCCCTTATGACTAGTGCATTTTAAATATGTTGAACCTATTTCTTTTAGAAGTTGCTAAGCTAGTAACACTATCCAAAAATCGATCTAAAGCTCTTAACCAGATGGCTTTCATTAACAATTCTGTGCTTATGTACTTTAATTGCTTGTAGGCATTTTGTACTTATCAGCATTTGTACATTGATCTTCAAGTTCCAGATGATCTTAACCACTGTTATCTGCATTCCAATAAGATAACATGCTTTAGGTAACTTAATCTGAGCGCTTTTAATGGGCCAGTATGTGGTTTATCTTTACTGGTCAGATTATTGAGTTTGTTACTGTCGTATTATCTCAAAAGCAAACAAACCTTCTTCCTAATCCTTAATTTTTTAGTAAGAGTTTTGAAGCAAAATAAAATAATTTAATATGGATTCATAATAAAAGATGATGAAGGTGTTTGTTTGTTAATTTGCTTCTTTTTTGGGAAGGAAGGGGGGGGGGGGTCTGCCGATTTTGGAGTTGGTTTGTCCCTACCCATACACAGTTAAACCCCTGGCTGAAACATAACCGCTACATTATTATTTTGCCAGAAAGCTGTCTTCATGCAGAAATGTCCCGTGTTGGGTTTGCCATGTCTCCAGTGCTCCGGTGGCATGGAAGGCCACGAGATCACCTCCGACTCATGTCTGCCAAATCAGTGTTCATGCCAACAAGCATGAGGTGTTCACCCTGCAGCAATCAAGGGGCTCGTAGATTAGTGCCAATGCACAACACATGAAGAAATGCTTTTTTTCTTGGGAAATGCTTTCTGAATTGAAGGCCAATGCCTGCAACTGTTTCCAAGACATTCAAATGTAGAAGGATGGTTTAGTAGGATTAGCTTTATTAGTAGTTCATGTATTTTAGTGTGATGTACATCAGATTAGCAGGTATTCCTCATTACTGTTGTATTATAAAGTATGACTCAGTGAAATTGTGTTAGTCGTGATGGCCTATGCTGTAATTCAGGATCTTGTTCCTGTTCATCTCTCTTCTGCCTAGTGTGCCCCCTTCAGGACTGGAGGACCACAGGGTGATTAGTATTAAACAAATGTAATTTTAAGTGTGGTTTAGACCCGATATCGGTGCTGGTTTCTTGCCAGTAAATATGATGATTAATGATGATTGTTTCCTTTATTTGACACAGTGACTGGAAATAGGTGTGTGAATTAAGTCACTGGCACTTCTAAAAAAATTAGTGGATCTCCTTTTGGTGTTGTATTTTTAGGGGAAAATAGATATTTCATACTGTTAATTATTTACTGATTATTTATAGAGATGTGACCTTTCAGAAGTTGAGTTTAACGCCTCTGTTTGAGCGAAAAAAAACTGTATTTTGAGCAATAGACTCCTGAGTAAAGGCGACGGGCTGCATAAAACTGCTTTTACTCAGCAGAGAGTTTGCCTGACAAGGCTGTCTACCTGTCCCCTGTCGCGCTGCCCTCCCCAGGCATGGCTGACTTTGCGAGCAGCAGCGATGAGGTCATCGCCGCCACAGGGAAGCCGAGTGCCGTGGAGCAGCAGGTAAGACGCGCCAGCTCAGTCATGCCACTGGCCTGCAGAACATCCCGCATGTTTCTGGTTCAGCTCCAAGCCCCAGCTCTAGTCATCTCACACACAACTCTTATACTTTTATTCCAGAGATATATTAGCCGGAGGTTTTGGGTGACCTTGGAGCCCCAGAAATTCTTTTTCTTACCTGTATTCTCCTCTCCTTTACTGTCTAGCTTCTTGTGACTCAGGTTATGACTCAGAGGTCAGGTCAGGTGCATTACTCAGAGTTATAGTAATAAAGCAGTCTTAGAGTTCCCTGCCCAGCCCTCTGAGCAGGGGCGTGGCTTTCGGTGGGTAAGGGGCGTGGCTTTCGGTGGGCAGGGTGTGAGCTGTGCCCTCTCAAACGGATTGCCTGTCACCCAACAAAGATAAAATTTAGGTACACTGTAAAACAATTTCACTGTAAATTTACAGCATGATACTGGCAGCAGAGTTGCCAGCCATTTTCTGTATTTTTACAGCAAACACAGTATTTGATATTTACAATACTGTAATTACAAAATACAGAATGTTGCTGTAGAAGTGTAATATTTACAGTAATACTGTAATATAAAACAGTACATTGCTGCAATTTTATAGAATTATGCTGTGTTGCATACTGCAAATGTCTCTTTTCAGAAGCAATATTTTTTGCATACCTCAATTGAGAAAATGAAGAAAACTTACTACTTAAACATTTATTTTTTAGAATGCTGTTTAAAATGCAGTTTACATTTTATCATCTTTAAACTATGTTTAGGTATCTTTAACATAATTTTCTTTCACTGAGCACAATACAGCTATGTTTATCTATCCTTCAATCTATCATTCACTTAGCATGGTATAGTGATTCAGAATTTAAACAAAATGATACAACAAAACAAAGGACAGCACAACCATGCTAAGTGAACTGGAAAAAGAAAATCGTGTCCTTTATATACCTCACACAAAATCCCATTCAAAGTCCATCAACTTTCGAAGCAGTGAGGAAACATGAGGATTCACAGAACTGTTCTTTTCTGGACTACTTTGCCAGTCTTTCTGGATACCACTTTTCCCTGCTTGGCTTAGGATCCCCGTTCTGGGTTGATGTCGATGAAGCGCCTGAAGTTAAAAAGAGACAAAAGGTACAGTTTAAAATAAACGGTTTAAAACAACATTTAAAAACTTAAAAAACAATGCACACACAAGTTACATTCCGTAACTTCTGCATAACTTGTGTATGCATCACATTCTCTCACCTTTGCACAAACTCAAGGGTGCATGCGGCGGCTTCTTGATATCGGAGGTTAAAGTTGTGATATGATGTAAATAGAGCTGAGAGTCCAGATGTAAAGCTGACTTGTACTCCCTCACAGACAATCTGACATTCAATGCTTAGCGTCCACTTCTGGTTGCTTAGAGTCTGTCCTGAAAAAGAAAAAAAACAATACATGTCACTTTCAGTGTCATTTACTTGACCGTATTATACAACCATTTGAGGATACTTAGCAATTAACATTTTGATTATTCTAGAATAGCGTTGCAACAGTATGCCCATTTAATGGTTTACCTTTGTATAAAAATACCAGTGAGATGGCACATATCAACTTTCAATAGAGGTTGACTCTACTGCATGAAAACAATGACACATTAAAATATTATAAATTCACATTGAAAGAAACATTTTAATTGAGATGCCTTTCAATCCCAGTTAAGATGGAACAGTCATTTGCCTTGCTCTTTTGGTTTGAAGTAAGTTTGAAGCCTTTACTAAATTAAGTACCCAGGTGCTAGCACTTCTGGGAACATAGAATCCAATAAATTTTGCAATTCATCATCATCATCATCGGAACCCTTTATTGCTGATGCAATATACCATGGCACCAGTCACAAGTACCGGTGAAGAGCAGGCCATCCACCGACCTTACATATACACAGACATCACAGTAGGGGGAAGACCGGCCGGGAGACAGGGGAAGTGAGAAGAATAGAAACAAGATAACATGGTGGGAAAGGAGGAGAATAAAAAAACACCCCCCAGAATGCACTCCAGTAGGGAGTACATTGTGGGAACCGAAAAAAACACCTCAGCAACATAAGCACATGGGCACTACACCTTACATAAAAATGACACGACTTGCAACGGGTAGCGGAAGGGGGTGTGGAGGTGACCCAGCAGAGACAGACAGCCATCCGGTCCTGCTGCCATAGAAACGGCGCTGGTCAGACCCGCCTGTCCACGCTGGGGGTATGAAGCGGCGGAGGCGTGGGATGGGGGGAGGGTAAGTCCTTGGGATTGGGGGAGAGGAATGCAAGAGAGTCTCACTGCCTTGTTCTTCTGGGGGAGTTGTTAGTTCCAGCAGCAGCCTTGGCCAAGGCCAGTGCCGATATGGGGGAGCCAAATACTTGATAGAATAAGGTTGTTTGGGTTTCCATGCGGGGAGCTGAAATTTCCAGCTCCTCTAATGTCCACGCTGATCTCCGCCATCCAATAATTTTTGCAAAGCTGTTAGCTTCTCCACGATGTTATCCAGTTTGCGATCCATCTGCACAGTCTGAGTGCTAACAGCTCTGCCCACTCCATCAATCATTCCGGCCAGCCTAGTGGGGCTTTGAGAGGCTGTCACCGTCTTCTTCAATCTGTGATAAACCAGGGCAATGCCTAATCCAATCAGCATAATACCTGTAATCATGGTTCCGAATAAGTAAATGTCTTCAATGTCCTCCACGGAAAGAGCTGCCAGGCACACGACCCTCCACCGCTCCCATCCGTCCATCGTGTAGCCAGCTGCGTACGTTCCTGCAGGACAGTCAGGTTCCCCCGACCCTAGGCTTCTCGTCGAGAAGATGGTGTCAATTGCGTTGAGAGACCAGCTGATCAAATCCATAATTTTCCGTAGTTTGGAGAGCAGGGCTGAGAGAGTCTCTTCACAGACACAGTATAAGACAGTAGACTAGACGAGACGAGAGGAGCGAAGCAGGGAAGATAAGGGGAGGGAGAGGGTAAGAAGTGCGACCGCCTCCGATGAGAGCCAAACGAGAAGTTTAACGAGAAATTAAGAAGTTTCAAAGCATACCACTTCATGTCGACGTTAAAGAGCATTAACATTGTGATCTAACATGACATAATTCAATGTGGACATTGATCTCTTTTTGAATTACCTCTGTATTACATGTCTACCTTAAAAGATGCCACATTGGAAGTTTTAATTTTTACAGTGTAGTTATGTCATTATCAACGTATTTACTCAAATTAACTTTAGCTTACCTAGATTTTAAAGTTTAATGATATGTTCTAACGTCGCGTCGCGCTTGACGACAGATATAATTCTAGACATGCAAGATTAAGAATGACGACCACACTTGTGTGAAGGTAACCACCGATTTATTCGAAGAGCATAGCCGGCTAAATGTTAGCAGAGCAACATTTTTGTTTAGCACGGCTAACAAACGATAACCGTATGCTCGTCAAAATGCCCCTAATAATAAAACTGTCTAAATTGGAAAAGAATACTTTCAAAATGAAGGTAATATTTTCTTGGTCGTACTTTTTGGCGACTGCCCACCAACTTTTTTCACCACGTCAGACTCAAGAGCTTCACGGTTAACCAACGTAATCCTGTTCCGAAATGGGGAAAAAATAACATAGAAGCACATCCTTCGAAAAGGGAGTATTTTAAACTACGTCGAATTTAAATTACCGTTACATTAGACGTTTACACGGTCAGCTCCAGCGCGAAGAAATCGGTCGAAAAGTGAGTATGTTAAACTACGTCGAATTTACTTTCCGTTACATTAGACGTCAGCTCGAGCGCGAAGAAAAATCAATCCCAGAATGCTTTGAGTTTACAGCACATTGCTGTATCTGAAATGGATCGGCTTGAAAACACAGGTGTGCTGTAGATTTACAGCCTTTCTGTAAAAAGTGTAGTATTTTACTGTGTTATGAAAATACAGTAGGGGCGGCATGGTGGTGCAGTAGTTAGCACTGTTGCCTCACACCTCTGGGACCTGGGTTCGAGTCTCCGCCTGGGTCATATGTGTATGGAGTTTGCATGTTCTCCCCATGTCGTCGTGGGGTTTCCTCCGGGTACTCCATTTTCCCCCCCACAGTCCAAAAACATGCTGAGGCTAATTGGACTTACTAAATTGCCCCTAGGTGTGCATGTGTGAGTGAATGGTGCGTGAGTGTGCCCTGTGATGGGCTGGCCCCCCATCCTGCCCTCGTGCGACCTAGTAGGATAAGCGGTTTGGAAAATGGATGGATGGATGAAAATACAGTAAAATACTGTAGCTAAATTTACAGCAATTGGTTACAGTGTAGTCATTAGTAATTTAAGAGTCTCCTTGGGACCCCTCCTTCTCCCATATGAGAGAAAATATGATTCAGTGCTACCACTAACCCCCTGGAAAACCTTTACCATTGCCATCCTCCAGGGGGTGCCCTCAAACATATAACACAATTCAAGCTCTTGTATCCAGCCAGCATACCCATGTGCCCTCCCTGGGTTTCTATATTGGTATCGCCACCACCTCAGAGTCTCTGGAACGTGTGACGAATGCAGGATCCGGCGTTTACCCTTTGCCACTGTGCCCCTGCAGAGCGTGGTGTCCCGTGCGGGCAGCCTGCCCCTGGTCAGCTCCACCTGTGAGGCAGTGCTGGGTGCCTACAGCACCACCAAGGACAATGTTCCCCTGCTGCGTGGGGTTGCGAACGTGGCGGAGAGTGGGGTCCGTACCCTGGGTGCGGCCGTCGCCACCGGCTCCAAACCCCTGCTGGACATGCTGGAGTCTGAGAGTAAGTGCCAGGAAAAGCTGTGGATGTGGGCGGGGCAAAGCTGGGGAATGGGGCGGGGCAACGAAATTACTGCAAAAGAGGGACGTGGCCCTGCACTGTGCCATCTGCATTCCACAGGTCATTTTCTTTCATCAACATAGAAATAAGATGGATGTATTACTTGCATCACTTTGAATAAAATATCTGCAAAACAAATATTATATTAAATTCAGTTTGGGGGTTGGCGCCCCATCCTGACTTGTTCCCTGCCTTGCTCCCCTAACCTCCGCGACAGGCTCCAAACCCCCACAACCCTGAATAGGACAAGCGAGCATAGAAAATAGATGGATAGATACACTTTATTTTTATTTAATGCCTTTCACAAAACAGTTGCCCTAAGGCCCTGGATAGAAGTGTGTGGCAATCGATTATTCCAGTCCATTAAACATAGATGTATTCAACTGGTTTCCAAAATGCTTTATTTAGCACAGATTGGCAGTGCTTTCTCTGGCTGAAGAATGCCTGCTTATGCTCTGTTTTGGTGGTTTTGTAAAAGATTAAATGTGCGTGACCTGTGAATGCCCCTCTCCATTCTCTCTCTGTCTCACCTGGCCTGGTCCAGTCGCCGTGGTAAACAGTTACGCCATGAAGGGGCTAGACAAGGTGGAGCAAAGCTTTCCCATCCTGCAGCAGCCCGCCGACAAGGTAACGACCCGGCGACTCATGTAGACTGTCCCAGCAGCTGCTGTCCAAGGGCAGGGCTGACACTATTTGTATGGCATGTGTTTGTGTGATGGGTGACATCATCAGTAACAACGGGGGAATCCCACAGGTGTTTCCTGTGACTGTATATAGCAGACGATTGTGGAGATTGTTTTTTTTTTTTTTTTTTTTTTTTTTTTCTTTTGTACATCCATCTGTTTGTCCAGTTCATCCAAAGGGTGCAAGGCAGGGGAGCGCACACACGCGCACGCACAGACACACACACATGCGCGCACACACGCCACCTCACCATCCTTTGTCTGCTGCATTACTTTTAATATTTAAGACATTGATACCGACTTTTTATCCCGTTTGTCCCCTGGTGTGTGTCCTATGATCCTTGAAATAGGCTACATGCTCACTGCAGTTCAGTCCTAGCTAAGTGGTTATGAAGATGGATGGTTGGATGTCCACACATTACTGACCTTTGTGAGTTTAGTTGTTGCTAACTGCATGCACAGAGCCCTTTGTGCAGAGTTACGTGTAAAGGAGTGACGTGGGTCTCTCTGGGTTCATGTTTGGGTTAGTGTGACTAACTCTGACCTACTGGGACTGATTGGGTTTCCACAGCTGGTGTCGGACACGGTGGGGATGGTGTGCCAGTCTGTGTCTGGGGCAAAGGAGGCGATGACGGGGGCGGTGAAGGCTGCGGTGACGGGGGGCGTGGATCTGACCCGAGCCGCCGTCAGTGGGGGCATCAGCACGGTGCTGGGGTCCCGCGTGGGCCAGATGGTGAGCAGCGGGGTGGGACTCGCCATCAGCCACTCGGAGGACTGGGTGGAACAGAACTTGCCCATAAGCGAGAAGGAGCTGGGTGAGTGAGAACTGGGCATAGCTGGGTCCGGAAGTGGGAGGGGCCAAGACGGGGTCATGTGATACTACCCTGCCGGGTGATTGGCACCAAATGATATTAACAAAATAGTTACTGTTTTGTTTGAAACATATTTCACAATTTAAGGTTAATAAGCAGTGGCACATGTGGTGTTATTGCTGTTATTGCTGCCAGTCCTTAGGTTTTATCACCTGAAACAAAACTAGTCTAAGAATGATGATAATCGCCATTTTTCACTACCACACATTTTGTTGACCTGGTTAAATGATAACACGTTCATTTTTAATTAGGCCAACATATTGAGAGAATTTGTTACTAATATACATGTATGTTCTGACCCAAAATCGGATGCATACTGCTTCATTGACTAGTTTAATTATGGATCTCAGAAAATATAATCATAAAAGTATTGTAGAGGTCTGTGATGTGATGATCGCTGAAATCGTTTCAGTTCAATTCAGTGATTTTTATATGGCACCTTATACAAGAAAGTAACCCCAAGGCACTTTACACGGGTGTCTTGTGATACATTCCTGCATCATTTCCTGCTTTATAAACTCTGGCCACTTTATAATTGATACTTAATTTCCCTATAGGGGATCAATAATCTTTACGCCTCCCTCAACTTGCTCTTTGTGTAGTAAGTTGACCGCGAAGGGCTGCCATCTGCAGCGGCGCCCAGGGAGCTGGGGGTTAAGGGCCTTGCTCAAGGACCCGCAGACGTGCTGAGGCTGGGTTCGAACCTGCGACCTTCTGATTACAAGGACACAGGCTTAGCCCACTGAGCCACACGCTGCTATTAAGTAGACCAGCAGTTTAAGGTGAACAGCCTGCCCTAACAAACAGCAAATCCTGCGTTAGCGACTCTGTATGTGCAGCAAACAGCCAGGATCTAGACCAGCGTTTCCCAATCCAGTCCTCCGGGACCCCCAGCTGCTCCACATTTTTGCTCCCTCCCAGCTCCCAGCCAGACAGTCCACATTTTTGCTCCCTCGCAGCTCCTAATAGGAGCAAAAATGTGGATTGTCTGGGGGTCTTCAAAGACCAGGTTGGAAAACATTATCCGATCAGTTAATGTTCAACTAAGCATTAGAATGACGCATGATGGAAGATGCATAACCTAAGCCGTTTCCAATGAGGTGTGATTGCTGGTGCCAGATGTGGTGATTATTGCATCTCCAACAGCCACTCGACTGGGATTTTCACTCCTGCAGTGGCTCGAATTTACAGAGGATGGTGTGATGAGCAACACGTATCCAATTAGCAGTTCTGTGGGTGAAACGGCATTGGGTAATGCTTTACATTAACTGCACCTACATAATGCCTTCATAATGCATTCATAACACATTCATAAGCAGTATGTAAGTATACCTTAACATGCTTACTTACCTTAGCAGCTTTAATATGCATTAATAACAAACATATGATTATAATGTTTGTTATGAATGTAAATTAAAGCTGTTAAGGTATGTTAGGTCGTTAAAAGTATACCTACATGCTGCTTATGAATGTTCTATGAATGCATTATGAAGGTGCAGTTAATGTAAAGCATTACCCACCATTGTTAATGATCAGAGGAGAATGGACAGGCTCCTTAAAGGTAACAGGAGCACCATGGGTGTCTAGATAGCAGCTCAGTGTAACAGTGGGGTGCAGAAATGCTTCTCTGCACTCGCAGTTTGTCTATCCTTAAAGCAAAAGACCTAACAGTCCTCCCCAGTATGAGCTCTGTGTACCCAGTCGAGTGGCCGCCGGTGCATCTTCCTCAATTGAAGCTGGTGCCCGCTGGCAGTGTCCTTGCATCCAGAGAATATTCTGGCAGTGTGGGGCTTTCTGGGTGTGTCTGTGTCCTCTGAAGTTTTTCAAGGGGATTGTTGAGGTAGGGGGGGGCCTGATTCCTGTCTTGCGCAACACAGCTGCTCTGGCTGAGCCCCCCCCGGCAGAGGAGGCCCAGGCCCTGGAGAACTGCTCCTCCTCCAGCCCCAGCTATTTTGTCCGCTTGGGCATGCTGTCATCCAAGGTGCGGGACCGCGCGCTGGAGCAGTCAGTGGGCAGGGCCCGGCGAGCCCGCGACACCACACATACCGCCCTCAGCCAGATAGCCAGCACCCTGGACCTGCTGGAAGGCTCGCGGTCCGCCCTGGCCTCTGCCGGCAGCCAGCTGGTGGGGGCACGGGAGCAGCTGCTGCAGCGCTGGGCAGAGTGGCAGGAGGGGCGAGGGGTGACGGAGAGCGCCAAGGAGCAGGGGGAGGTAGGAGAGCCCCTAGGAGCCGCCCTCTAATCGGCTTAGCGTCACCCACGTCAGCATAATCATTCTGTAAATATGGCCAGAAAGGTTTAGGTGTGCCTGAAATGGAGGCAGGGCAAGTAGAGCATTGTTCAAAAAAACCCAAGGTTGTAGGTTCAAATCTCAGGGTGCACATACAAATTGTAACCCTCCCTTGGACTGTAAGTACTAAGCTTTGGATAAAAGCAACAGATAGATAAATGAAATAGATTAATAGCCTGATGCTAAGTCATGCCCCCCAGCCCCACCACACACACAAAGGTTATAGGTTCAAATCCCAGGGAGCACATGTATATTGTAACCCTCCCTCCTACAGCAAGTACTAAGCTTTGGATAAAAGCATCATGTAGATAAATGAAACAGATGAACAGCCTGATGCTAAGACCCCCCCCCCCCCCCCCAGCCTCCATGGTTTTGGAGCGATACGGGACTCGAGTGCATCACCAAGTGCGCACTGACCATGTCCCTCATGTGCATGCCCCGCAGCTGGAGTCACGCGTGCTCTCCATGGTGCGGGGTCTGAGTGTGCAGGTGCGCACGGCATGTGCCGGTGTGGTGTCCAGTGCGCAGGGCCTCCCCAGTGCCGTGCAGGAGCAGCTGTCCAGCGCGAGGCGCGCCGCCGACGAGCTGCACTCCTCCCTCCGTGACACCAGCGTCCTCTCCCCCCCGCTCCTGGAGCAGAGCCGCCAGCAGCTGACTCAGGTAATAATGGGCTGAGTCATTCCTGCTATCTGCTCAAATGTAGCTAGGCAACGTTATTATTATTATTGTGTCTTTTTTTTATGTTAATGCAGCCTAAGGGATGTTGTCCATAAAACACAGATTGTGTTTCCTTTCTCGGGCAGTTTTCCAGCAAACTCTAAAAACCGAAGAGTGATTTTTGTTCTGGAAACTGATGTTTTTCCTCCAGGTCCTGAAGTGAATTCTTACTGCTATTTTGTTTTAAAAACGGCCATTATGTTACATTACTGACGATTGGCCAGACCATCCCCATCTACCATCATGAACTGCTTGTGACATTAGGATGCAGTTAGTTAAATGCGAATATAACAATCTGTGCTGCTTCTTGGAGAAGTACAGTGTCAAGGATGTATGAAGAGCTTAATTTCTCTACTCCTCTGCATTGTCCTGTGGCTAAAATGCACGTATCTCCAAACCCATATTAATAATGGTAGCAAACAACGGAGCTCCTGTTTTTGTTATACAATACTGGGTGGCCCCCTAGAGCTTTGGGGCTTCATTGCTTTTATCCAGGTTCTAGTCATTAATCACTAGGTGTGACGCCTTCATTTTTGTAAAACGTGACTCAGGGATGCCATACGTCGAATGCTTCATTATTACATCTATGGCAGCAATATCCGACTGAATGAACAAGTAAAGGCATTGACTTGTAGGTGGGTTCAGGTGCCAGATCAATCAGGTAGTCGTGTCATGTTAATCTGTGCTGCATTTACCTTTTTACAGATTCGGAAGTCTCTAGATGGCGTTGTGGAGTATTTTCTTCACAATACGCCTCTCAATTGGTTAGTCGGGCCCTTTGCTCCTCTCATCGCGGAGAAGGCCGAGGAGGTGCAGCAGGGGGAGGACTGACACCCACCTATTCCGGACTTCTATGTTTCCCCTTTTGGAGGGGGGGGGGACGAGTCTTCTCTTGGCAGATAAATGCATCGGGGTCACTTTCAATATCGAGGGCGTCAGCTGGTTTTGTAGGCCAAGATGTAATAATTTATGCTGAGGCAAACGGTAAAAAATATGCACAGGAGGATATTCGGCAGAGCGCTGGATCATTTTTAAGCCAGGCTTCACACTGCGGTGGCCGGGGATGGCTTTTCTGCAGATGTATACTGCTGTTTGTCTTTCTATGTGGTGTATTTCAGCAAAGATTTATGAGCAAACCTACAATAAAAAGGCACTTAAAACTATTCACCTGGAATTTAAGCATGTTTCTTTGGCCCTTAAGACCTTTAATTATATAATATGTATTACATATGCCGTGGTCCTCAGCTGGTTCGGTCTCAGGACTCATCATTACTTGCTCAGTAAATCGCTACTCAGATTCACAGTAAAAGCTGTCGAGGGGGGTGGAGGCGGTAAAAGTTGTTGAATGGTTCAAACCGCACACATCGCGACCCAGTGAAATACCCCCTGGCATAAAGGATTTTTACATTTTAAAGGAAATCATAAAATTAAAAAAAGCTGATTAACAAGTACTCCCCCCACCCCCCCTTCCGTGTGCTGCCACACACAACCCCCCTGAGGGGGGGTTACAGTCACAAAGACTGCATTGTGTGAATCGTGTGTTTGCCCGTGTCAAATGTAGCTTCGCAAAATGCATTCGCTCAATTTGCAGACCGTATCTTACTAAACGCATCTCGGTCCTCTGAATGTACGAAGAAAAAAATTTAGCATGGCACAAAAACAGTGAAATCCATTTTCTTGGTAGCAGATTTCGCACAACATTCATTATATGATTCTCTTTGGCTTGATACAAACACTAGCATAAAAGAGATTTTTTTTTTAAGGTATGAGTGTCCTTACTGGCAGGAATGAGTTTTTTTTCATCCATTTCTCATTTTCAGTCAGGTATACTATTCTTTGGTTTAGTTATGCTTTTGTTATATTTACAGATATCTTTTTGAGGGAAAGTATCGCTTATTTTTTATCTTGCTGTGTGTGCTGCCTAACCTGACAACGTAACTAATATCAATGTTGCAGGGACCTCGTGCTCTTGTATCAGTCCGCATTACACTGACATCGCAATTCCAAAATCTCATCTGTCCATTGTTGACTCCAAACCTACAATCAGTCCAAATTATTTTTTTTAATCGTATACATTTAAAGCAGCCTGTCTATTAACGGCATTTGTTGTCTTTAGATTTAAATTTTAAATTCTGGGTTCTTGCTCTGAAAGGATCATCGATGCAACATGTGGCACTAAAACCGCAATAAATGTGTTACCACTACTTGCATTTCTCAGAGCCTTACTTATTTCCTAACCTCTTCAGTCAGCAGATATACCGTATTTCCTAAGTCATGTAGGCTGTAAAATTCTTGGTTTCAGTTCCACTGCAATTGAAATTTCAGCATTTCACTCGCGTGCCATGCCTGATTTTGTTGCAACCATTTCTTAGAATAAAACATCACATAAAATTCAAAACGTTGCTATTATTTCAGCTGTACCGAGTATTTCTTAGTTTACGTTGAATGTTAATTGGTAAGCATTAACTTTTAACCAATAAACAATGTGTGTATAAGCATCGTCCATCAAAGAACCCTGTACTTCCAAACTGACACTCCAGTGAAAGTATACTGTAAAATGCCAACAAGTATATCGACAAAGCCAGTGACCCTATTGTTAATCGTGCACAGTTCTACATGCCGAGGAGCCAGGGACCTTGCTGCTCAGCTCATAACTTAAACTACGAAGGATCCTTGTTCTGAGCTGGCGCTGTACGCACTAAGGGGCATAGCATGTACCAGGAACCCGGGTGGTCAGCTCGCAGCACTTACGCTGGGGAGAGGCACCTCACCTGCCTGAAATGGGGTCAGAAATAAATCCATAACTTAATTACAAAATATAATTGTCAAATGATTGCTGCCCTAGTTCCTGAACACACGTTGCCATTTTCTTCAACTTGCTGTGCATTGCTTCATCCCTGTATAGCAGCCAACTACACGATTGTATTGCTGGTACTTTTCCAAAAGAAGCACAAACTTGCCTCCCTCGTTAGATAACATATACTATATTATAAGAACGAACAATTTATAATGAAACAACCCCCGTACATATTAAAATAACGTCTTTCTCGCGCAAATAGACGCTTTTTAGTTCATATACGTCACGATAAAAGAATCCTCTAAGAATATAGCAAAAAATGAAGTTCCTAATCAGGCTGTATGTGCCAAATCATATGAATTGTTATGAAAATATAAAACGGTATCGATTCACTATCTGCGGAGTAAAAATGTCGGTTTTTGTCCGTTCGTTTATAATGAATGAACTTAGCTGGGATGTTAAATCAATATACTACAGTTTTTGATTTTTCATAAGGTGGGTGGATTGCGATGGATCTGATTTATAGTGGTTTGATGAAGGCAAGAAGGCAGGTTTACAGAACGAATCGGGCCCCTGATCTGGAGGCACCCCGAATGTTTGGGGATCCCGAGATCCGGGACTGGACACCTCCTACACCTCCCCCCCCCCCAAGAAAGTCGGAAGTGCCGGCCGATTTGGTTTGGACTGAGCTGACTGATATATAAAAAAAGGCCGTCAGTCTGCTGGATGTCGTCACTTCCGCTCGTTACATTATCGCCAAGGTCCCCGGCTATCGGCCGTAGCCGACCAGCTAAACAGCCGCAAAGGACGGCAGCGCCGCCAGCGCCGTGTTTAAAGACCAGCAGCCCCCGAAATCTGTCCTTTTCCCCGTGTGAGAAGCCGCTTGTGTCGCCGGTATCTACGTTTGTTTCCTGAGAGGAGGACGGCCCTCAAATACCAAAGCAAATTGCGGGCAAAACCTGGTATGTATGAGCTAGCCTAGCGCGCTAGGTGTAACGGTTTAACCGTTTTACAGTTATTAATATTTTATCTGCTTGGCGTAGCCTATTTAAATTATTGCGTAGTATATTTACCCTTTTCCTATCCGTTTTTAACCCACACTCGTGTTTAGGGGATTTGAAATTTAAGGTTTCAACTTGTTAGCTCGCTACGGAGCCGCACGAATTCCGATGTAGCTGTCGGACCGGAGTGGGGCGGCTGGCTGCTCGGGTAATTACACGTAGGCTTTGTTTGTGCCTTACGCCAGTATTGGCACTAAATTAGTATCGGCTAGTTATTAATTCGAATCAGTATGTTATATGTCGAGTTGATGTCGACGTGATTGTTTTATCACCCCCCCCCAAGTAATGTTCCTCACTGTTTCGGCACTGAAATCGAAAACGGGGCAGTCAGAACTGGCTCCAATTAACAGCCCAGCGAGGGCTAACAAAGCCTTTCCCGTATCTAGATACGACAGTCTTTCGATACATTTTGTCTTTGGGAACGACGATCGTGCCTTTTATGGGTGACTCCGGTAACTGGGTAGGTGGCGATCGCTGGACGAGGAGTTGTTCATCTGGTTTGTTAAGAGGAAATGTGTGTCTAGAGGCGCAGGCCCCGAACAGCCCCGGACTACAGTAATGGCCCGATGTTAGTCGTTTTTTCCGTAACTGCACGAAGCCCACCCCCACCTAACCAGTTAATAGGGTAGATTACGGGGAGCCGTGTTTACAATGCACGATGTGTTGGTTACGTGTAAGCACAAGAATGTAACTCTATACGGGATTTGACTTTAAGTAGGATGTGTTTTTTCCCCCTCCTATCGTTCAACATACAAATGTATCATGGAGCGTTGTTTTGAGAAACTGATTAATATTCCAGTTTTATTATTTACTAATAAAGGTCGGTCAGCCATAAAGCTTTTGAAACTAGGTGTATCGGTGATGACGAATGAAACTTCTGCTCCTGGGTCTTAAACCTGTGACTTAGTTCAAAAATCTTGTTTGACCACGGCGGTATATGCTGCTTAGCTGCTGCCTAGAGACTGAGGACGTTCATGTATCTGCGTGTGTTCATAATTCAACTTTTTAATAGCTGAGTAATGCAGCTGGAGAAATCTGATGTTTAACTTTTTTTTTCACCAGGGAAATTTTTGTGCATATAGTAGCAAGTACATAGAGCATAGACGATCAAGCATGTAGTACAAGGCAGAACTGGTTCAAGGACAGTACACATAGTGCGAACACGTGTGGGGAAAATATATGCATATATACATAAAGAATGCATAATATACAAATAAGGTCCTGAAAGAATATTCACTGAAACATTCTTAAGCTTTTAGCTGAACAGCAGGGATTTCCATAACACCACCCTTCAGTTTTATGGAATTGTAAATAAATGCAGTCACCTGTTTCTGCAGTATACTGTACAACTGAGAAGAAAAGATTGTTTGGCAATAAGATGTCACCTTGTGTCAAGGGTTGAGCAATTAAACGTGTATATTGAGAATTATAAAAATGTTTTCAACCTGAAACGATGTCATCTCTGCAGATAAATGTTCCATTTTTTTCCCCACCAAGAATTTTTTCATTGCAACAATCATTTGTCAGTTTCAGCTTTGTATTAATTTAAATGTCACCTGCTTCTTCCAGAGCTGCAGCCCCATTCCCCTACCCCGCCCCATCAGTCAAAGAGCATGGCTCAGGAGACCAATCAGACACAGGTGCCAATGCTGTGCACTACAGGATGTGGCTTCTATGGTAGTCCTCGCACCAGTGGTATGTGTTCAGTCTGCTACAAGGAGCACCTTCAGAGGCAGCAGGGTGGTGGCCGTACAAGCCCCCCTGGAGAGAAAGGTGAGACTGCCCCCGCCCCCATTGGCAAATGCTATACCACCATGACTCTTTGGTGATTGCTATTCCTTCTGCTTTACCTTTTATTATTACCATCCATGCTTGCTGTTATTAATGTTGGTATTGTTGGTCGTTTTTGTTCTTCGTATTATGATTATTTATTATTCTTTTAAATTGTGGTTTTTGTATGTGTATGTTACTGGACGTCTAAGTTTCCCACTGGATCAACAAACTATCTATCTAAAATCCTTTCTTTGTAAATAAATCATGTTGGTGCTATGTCTTATGTCTTATGACATTGCTGTTTTTTTAACCTTATGCACAGCTGCTACGCCACCTGCAGGATCTTCTGATGGCATTGGCTTTTCTGTGGAAAGTGTCCCAGATCCCAGTACTGACGAGGCTGCCCAGTCTGAAGAAAGGACATCGAGGTTTGTGGAGAAAGACCTTCTTTTGTGTTTGTAAAGCAGATTTGAAGACACTCTGTCAGGTGCACCTCTTTAAAATGTGTAGGTTGTGGAGTAATGCTACATAGCAAACATAAAACAGATTTTGTGTGCTTGTCCTCAAACTGCTGGTTTGTCCTGGTATCAGCTCCCCCAGTCCAGTTACGCAGCAGATGACGGCTATGAGCATCAGCCAGGAGAGTGCAGCTGCTGACTCTGACCGGGCTGAGGAAGAGGAGGAGGAAGGTTCATCCACTCCCAAAGGTAATGGTTGCATTTTGCATTGAAGTTATTGCAGCATCTTCATTTCTCTTTGGTCATCTTTGTATGTCTATTGACGGAAAATAATCAGCAAAATAATGTACGTTTGACAACTCATATTCTTCTGGGTTAGGTTTAGTGCACTCGCACAACATTAACCCCTGGTGTGTACATTCTTCCATTTTCTAATCATAAGCTTTTTATGAATTCTCAGTGAAGTGAATAACTTGCATTAAGGATTTTTACATTTGCACATTTTGGCGAGGTATTTCAGTTGGAGAGAAACACATTTTTATTGTTGCACATGTAGTTTCTTGGACGTTGCAATTCATTTTCTTTAATATAGCGCCTTTCGCAACAGTCATCCCCCCCCAAGGCACTTTACATGGGTGTGTTGTGGTACATTACAACATCAAGACAGGTTTGAAGCATTAAGTACTAAAACAGACTGGATTTTATATTTAGACAACCTTATAACAGCTGGTTCAGTTCACCTCTTTGCAGCTTCAGTTGAAACTCTGCTGTTTATTTGAATAATGACCATAATTTTTAGAAGTTAACAAGAAAAGTATAAACGGAATTCCCAGCTATGTTCACTATAGTAAGTATCTTCCAATTTTCCATGTTGAGCGTACTTGAGTTGCAAGTAACGTGTTTAACCTTTTGTATAAATTTTTACTCTGCGTAGTGGTTTCCAAAGGTACCTTTATTTTTATCTCTGTCATGGTGCCTGTAATATAATTTCCCTTTGGGAATGTAGGGCACTTATCTTGATTTATTTTTTGCATGATGCTCTTAAATGCACCATGCAAACACTCGTATTGTTCCTGCATGATACTGTCATGGTCTCAAAATGGTTTATGCTATTAGGAAATCGGGTCGTCATGAAGGATCCAGACATGATGTATTTGTTTGCCCATTTTATCTAAACTTGTTCTGCAAGATTGTGAAATTGAGTTGAGGGTGACAAAGCATGAGGTGTCATTTTGTAATTCCCTTTGATTGCTGCCTTTTTGTTAAGGCTTGGTCTAGAAACGTTGTCATGGTTACTTTCTTGACCTTTGCAGTTTTGGATGTCGTGAAACATTCTCATAACTGTCATGAGATATTTGCAAATGAACTTGTACGTCTTCAGATCATGTGAAGCTTTTTGTTGTCATTGGTGCTTTATCAGAGGTTTACTGTGGATGTTATCAGGTCCGGCCCTGGAAGCAACACTGGCTTCTTCAGATGGAGATCAGACCCCTGATAAGAGTAAGAAGAAGAACCGCTGCTTCACCTGTCGGAAGAAAGTGGGACTCACAGGTACGACTCAGCTAGTCGGGTGTGTCAGGAGCTTGGGGTTTATTTCAGGACCAAACTGCTGCTGTTTTAAAGGGGCTCTGTTATGCTCTTCTAGTTTTTTCCTTCCCTTTAGTATGTTATATACCTTTTATGTGTATGAAAATGGTCTGCAAAGGGAGTAACATTCACCACAAAAACACCTAGTTGGAATTCTACTCCTTGCTTCCGTGACATAGTGAGGTCGCCTCGTAACATAATCCTTACTGGCCACCTACCTGCAAGGATCTGTCTGCTGACTACAAGACAGAGGTGGAACGTGTAGGGCAAGCTGACCAATTGGAGTACGCTGGGCTCATCGGGGGTGAGGCATAAAGCTCTGTCAGTGTGTTTCAGATAGACAGTGAATTGAGGAAAATGTGTTTTGGAACATTGGAGCATGCAAATGTATTCTAGTAGACCCCAAAAATAAATTTATGAACAGTGAAAATGAGCATGATAGGGCCCCTTTAAGGAAACGGCATTAAACATTGGAATCAATGGCCATGTGTTAAAGTAATACAGAAGAATCATTGTATTCTGCAAATGCTGATATTGAGGGAAGTAGGCAAGATTTTAAATTTAAGCACTTTTATTGTCATTGTGTAACACAAAGAACTTTTATGACAACCCCAAGGTGCATTAATAAATGCAAAATAAAGCTTACAGTAATAAAAAACAAATGTCAAAGTATTTACCAAGATGCCATATACAATATTGAATCTTCAGATTATTTCTACCTATAGCAGAATAACCAGAACACACATTGTCACACCAGTGTAGAGCGACATAAATTATTCACGTATTGCACATTATTAATAAACAGTACACAGTGTATTGCGCATCCAGCATTACTTATTATGTGTATTCAGTGTGATTCTCAGACTCGGGGTTCAGAGTTCAGCAGGTTTATGGTTGTTGGGGGCGGGGATGGTTATTTATAGTCTGTATATGTATAAATTGATCTTAAGCTCCATCCTGATGGGGGGGCGCTCAAACAAAGTATATCCAGGATGAGTGATGTCTGATGTCATTGATGACGTCATCAGTCCAGTAGAGGTCCTTCATGTTGACGTCTCCCAGAAACTTGGAGCTAGAGACACCTGTGCTGTGGTTTGGCCTTTTTAGTAGCTCTGAAGTCCACAATAACTTCTTTGGTCGTCTTGATGTTTAAGACCAAGTTGTTGGTGTGGCACCACGCTTTCAGGCTCTGAACCACCACCTTATATGCAGCTTCATCACTGTCTGATACGAGTCCAGTCACAGTGCTATCACTGACTTGTGGGTTGATAATAGGTTTGCATGCAGTGCTGATCTCAGTCTGTTCATAAAATGTACACTTTGGCACTCTCTCGTTTTTATAGGCTTCGACTGCCGTTGTGGGAACCAGTTCTGCGCCATCCATCGTTACTCTGACAAACACGACTGCCCCTATGACTATCGAGGAGCTGCCGCAGCCCGTATTCGCAAGGAGAACCCTGTAGTGGTGGCCGAGAAGATCCAGAAGTTGTGAGAAGGGAGATGGAGAGTCCCTAGAAACGCAGGCTCAGAACAAATGACATGCAGTGCCGGATGAAATGACTTTCTTCACTTGTACTCTGTAGGGCAAGGAGGGTGGGGCTTGAATTAGATTCCACTGAGTGCTTGCATATTTGCCATCTTCCTTATAAGTGATGGTGCGAGTTGCCCAGTGGCTGGTTTGTATGTTTTTGTTCTCCTTTGAGAGAGAGCAAAATGCTAATGTTGCGTTTGGAAGGTATCTGATACTGCTTTGTGGGGGGTGGGGCATTTTTATTTTTAACCCTTTTTCTGAACTTTTGAAGTGTGTGTGTGGTTTTGTATTTCCCCCCAAAATGTTAGGTAAATGTGCTTGAAATTCACCTAAGAGGCAGGAGCAGCTTTGGCAAACGGTTAAATAGCGATCTGTGGGAATGAGACGTGAGGCACAGTTAGCAGTAAATGCAGTATTGGGGTAAACCAAGGATGGTATTTTCCCCAAGTGAATGGACTCTGCACTATTAGCGCTCTGATGTACGAGGATTCCCCCCCTTTAAAATACATGATCTTAACCTTTATCATACTGAAATAACCTTTTAAGAGGTGGAGGCTGTGAAATTGTGAAGAGGTGATTGAGTTTTTCTTTTTCCGTGTGTATGACACCAGAAGATCTATATTAATATATTGTAGCTAGCTTTTTTTGTGTGTGTGATTGCATTCTATTTATTTTCTTTTTGATTGGTTTTTATTGAAAGATTGCCAGCATTGCGGCTGAATCATGAGGTTTGTGCTTTTGACCTTTTTGGATTATGCATTTTTGATTATATATCCAACAAGAGAATACAATTTATTATGTAATGGAGTAGAGTCCTGTTAATGCAATATCCAGTTTATGGACAAGGGTAGTTCATTAGGTAGAAGTTGAATTGATCTGCTATGTACTTTGGGTGAGCAGAATTCCTGCATAGGCCAGATACTTTCAGAATTACTTTTCACATTTCTAGTGATGGTACATTAAACTGAAGTGTGAGGTGTTAAGCTATACACACTTGTCCATTGCTGCAAGAGGTAGTTCATAGTTTGAGCTGCGCTAATGGCTGAAAAACAGGTTCTACTGTCAGAGAGTTGATAAAGAACTGGTCTATGATCACCAAGCAGCTCCCAAGAGGAAACATCTCATCTTAATTTTCTTTTGGTGAAGAAAATCCATTTTGTATGTGAAATTGTACTGGACTCAAATCATGACATAAAGCAGTAATGATGACAATATCTATATACCCTGTACATTTGAAGAGAAAGCGTCATTACTTGGACACAAACTAATTTCCCAGAAATTAACATTCACTGATAGGCTGCCTGGATGCACATGCAACATTAACACAGTGTATTGAGCGGTAACATGTATTATTGAACCCTGAATTAATGGGACTCTATTTCAGATGTAAATACCATAAGGTTACTATTAGTATAATCTCGTATGTAGAATTTTCAGATGTGTGAAAGAAGGGTTACATATTTATTTGGTGTGTGCACAGTGTTTGCCATTGCTTGGTTGCAGCTGGTTTTTATTCTAGTGAGAGTGCGCATCGGCACTGCTGGGATTTAGCGCCCCCCCCCACTGGCAGGCCGTGCTTCTGTCCTTGAGTTCTGGTGGCATCAGTCAAAGGGCTGAGACCTAACTTGTATGACGGCATTGAAATTCCCCCTGACTCCCAGTGACTTTGCTTCTTCAGTGCTGCTTGGCAAACACAGACAGATGCACATCGGTTTGTTTGACATTTCAGTATGGCTTCTGTTTGCTAAGTGTCTTCAGGTTCTACTTATTATACTGTTGAACTGACCTCCAGGTTGAATATGCTTCAAGTCTCTGTTGCAGATGGTAAGCAACTTTGCCCCTTTTTTAAAAAATTTTTGCACCATGCAATTTCTTAACCACACCTCACATTGAAACACATTGAATCCCAGTTAATGCAGATGATGCTGAATGTGTGCTATATATTAAATTTTGTAAGGTGTGACATTTTGAGGCATTTTAAAATGGAGATTTACACATCCCCCCCTCTGATTTACTCTTCCTGTGTTAAATACCCTGTGATTTTTTTTATTTTTTATTTTTTCCCCTTTCTGGTCTTATGATGGCTTCCTCACATCCACCTTTTGTACACAAAATTAAGGCTTTGTTTTTATGGACCTAAACCTCTTGCAGAATGGCCAGGTGAATTTTTTTGGAAGTACTGGCATTTGTCTTCACAAGGTGATATTGACGACTATTCTGAGCCAGCTGTCATTCATATTGATTATGGAAGGAAAAAGTTCTTGCTGTGTGTCAGGCAGTAAGTGGGGCAATTTTTCTGTTTTGCAGTTTGGTTTTTGCACAAGACGGTTGAATGTCTTGTGTAGCCTGAAAATGAGTGCGAATGCAATGAGCTTCGGAAACGAGCCCTGACATTACTTGGACAACATGTATGTTTGTGAGCTTCTCTCCTGTTTTAAGGGGATACATGCTACATGTGATTAACCTTCCACAGAGCCTGATTTACTTTAGCCTCTGATAATGAGGCCGGTTGCTCCAAAAGGTGGCTGGGTGTCTTGGCATGGTTGTGAGGTCTGTAGTACATGGTGACAATCTTTCATACAAAGTGAAGCATGACCTGACACTGGCCCTCTGGATGGGGCCAGTGTTTTTCTCCAGAAGCCGAAGCAGCACCCCATTACATCGTGCCGTTTCTTTGAAATACCAGCAGCCATGTTTTGGTAACTTACATACTCTACTGTGGTAGTTCACACTGGCTACAGGAGCCAGGGAATTGTATTTGGCAATACACAGTCAAATATGATTTTGGTCCCTGCTTTTTGCTAAGGAAACTGGTTGCCCACCTGGTTCATTCACCGTCCTCGGCAGGGCAGAGTTATGACGAATGAGTAGAGGTCTCTTTCCATAACTGCAATTGGCTTGATCTCCTCCTATAGCCTGGTAACGGCTAGTTGGAAGTGTGCAGTAGTAAATGGAATGGCTGCGTTATGACCACAGCATGATCGGTGAAGGAAGAAGTCGCTGGATTCGTTTCAGGGCAAGGAGCTGCCTGGCAGGACGTCCCAGCAGTCAGAGCGCCTTGGTTATTCAAAATACCAGTCAGCCATGTTAGACATTTTACCAGGTAACACTTTGTTTTTATAACCTTTAGGATTGTATGGTGTGTCCAAGTATGTTTAAAACAATAAAACAAAGTTTATTTTAAATGTATATATTGTCGGTTTAATAAGACCCCGCTATTTTCTTACGGGTGGGTTCCTCTTCTGAATTTCTATAAATTACCTTCTTCTGGATCTTGCATTAATCACACCTGCTAAAGTTGGTGATAATTGTATGCTGTCTACATACAAAAAAACACATTTATCATTGGCCTACAGCTATTGTAAGATTATGCCAAATTGGTTGGGAGCAGCATGTAGGTTGGTGCGTTAAACCCCGCACCCGTGATCAGAGGGTTACTGGTTTAAATCTGGCATTGGCAAAATAGTTATGGCTGTGGGCCCTTGAGTGAGGCCCTTAACCCCCAGCTCCATGGGTGTTGCTTGAGTGCTGCTGTTTGCTGCCAAGCTTGCTCTCACCTATGAGTGTTATGGATAGGGTAGGGCAAAAAGTGATTTCGTCCATAGGGATCATCATAGTGTTATTTCTGTAGGCTGCACATTTTCCAAAGTGCATTATTGAAATCAAAAAGGGCTGAATAAACTCAGAATAAAGTTGGTATTCAATCAAGTGACCGGGACATTAAATACAAGACCAGGATTAGCCACACCTGCCCTATACCACTTCAGAAATGTTCTATAGCTTCCTTAGTGTCTCTGGGGGAATCTATAATCTGTGTCATCTGTTGAGCAGGGAGCTTGATAATTAGTTGCTTCCAAAAACATTCCTCCTGTTAAGGGAGCTTGAACTGCATATCAGTGCACACTGTTCTGACCTTCTAGTGAATTATGTGAATTCTTTCGAGGAAATGAATTACACCCATACTGAACTGCAAACTGCTTTGTTCAGAGTTCACTCCTCTGTTCATCCCTGCACATATCTTCACACTGCAGTGAAACCCATGTTCCAGTACCAGCTGTTTGTACTTCTTGTTTTACTTTTGGTTTCGCTCGTTTATCAATAATTGTGATGGACATGAAGTCTCACATAAATGTCATCTCAAATCCTAGTCATCTCCCTTGATCTCAATTTTTACTGCTTTCAGTAATGAAAACGAATAAGTTTTAACCTTGGTGCTTTATCTCATTTCTGACCAAACAACACATGTATATTAACGTTTGACCAAAGGTGATATTCCCCTCAGGCTGTTGTCAGAAGTCCACACTACACAGCGCTTTTAACACAAGGAATGTGGCGAATTGACGCCGCGCAGAAATAAGTGAAGCGTTACACCTTTTAGATAGTTCGAGCGCACCAAACATGGTACATATTTTGTTACAAAAATATATTGTGTTTCAGTCTATTTAGAACGTAACTATACTAAGAAAAACATTAAATATGTAATTATACCTGACATCAAAATGTATATATGTGATATTTGAGCTGCGACTGCTTTGATTATCTCCATATTTAAATGTATGGAATGTGGTTATAGCAGCACAGCGAGGACAAACACCGCGCCGCAAACCCGGACACACACACGGGCAATACGTCAAACTCACAAAAAAAACACGCGCCCCTCCAGCAGCAGGAGCACGCTGCCGGTGCGCGTGTCGCTTACGCGTAACTTCCCGTTTCGTCACTTCCCGGTTCGCCGGGACAGCTTCGGGAAAAATTCGGTAAAATTAGACGGACAAACAAATGAATAAATTGTCGCGTTAACGATACAGGCTTTTATTTCGATCCATTAATGCTTACGACGAATATTCGGGACGCCGGGCTTTTGTTGGGTTTTTAAACGGCATTTAACGCTGTCGTCTCTATACCCGCAGACTGGTTTTATTTTAACTTGAATCGGTGTTTTCACTAGAGACGGTGGTGGTTACGGTGTGACAGTCCGCTCCGGTTAGTTAAAACAATGCGTGTCCGTTTCTCACACTGACATCAGTGCGGTCGTAATGAAATTAACACCGAGAGGCGGTTCGGTCCATGATAAGCGTGTAACAGGCTGCCGATCGGCCACGAAGAGGAGGCGATCATAACGAGCATTTAGCTGTCTCCAAGCTTCTTGACCAATCGGTCTCTGGGGATGTTTTGAGCTAGCTTGTTAGCCGCATTGCACGTTCACCAGCAACCGATCCGGGAGATCGGACAGCCGGTTATCCGGCTTGTTGGCTTGTTTAAACATAAAATACCCCGGCACCTGTGCTCGATGCATCGCGTTAGCTCTTCATATTAATTTAGGGACATGGATTGTGTTTTTAGAATGGATGAGAGAAATCATTTTACTTTCGGATAGTTTAGCTATGTAATTCTGTGTCCCTTTTCGTTCTTTTCTTGCTCTGTAAGGAACGTCATACTTCATTATCCCTGATTTTCAATGCCCGACAATTCCGAGTTTCCTAGCAGCAGTTAATAATGTAACGATTAATGTTTTTGCAACTATACACATTTTAGTTTATATTTAGGTAGTGTGATGGATGTGTTTAACAGGGCAGAATTCGCTGGTTAGTTTTGGGGTATCGTAGTTACTTCGGCGGTTTTGTGCGTGTAATTCTTTATCAAAGGATCTGCTTGGAAGTCAAGATTATTTATCAGGTAATTTTCTTTAAATCATAGCCAGCCTCATTCACTACAGCTGATTGCTAGATATGTATTTATAACCTCCACTGTCTAACCACTTGAGGTCGCCTGATTTACGATTAAATTTATCATTTTTTTTGGTCAATAACAGAGTTGAGCACATCCTTTGCTGTGAAGCTTTGTTAGTGTTCTGCTTGAGTGGTGCTTAATACATCTTTAAGATGTTTTGCTTCGTAGCGCCTTGCATGATACTGAAGTACGTTTCTCTAGGAAGGCGTGCTTAGAAATAGCAGATGTGTTGCTGTGTGTATCTTGTTCTCCAGGGTGACACATTTCCGCCATGGTCATCCCCCTTCTCTCCCTCTGCAGTAGAAGATGAACGGCCTGTCTGTGAGTGAGCTGTGCTGCTTGTTCTGTTGCCCCCCGTGTCCCGGCCGCATTGCCGCCAAGCTGGCCTTCCTACCCCCTGAGCCAACTTACGCCCTCCTGCCGGATCTGGAGACTGGGTCAGCCGTTAGTGGAGCGGCGGGAGGCTCCAGCCTCCGGTCTCGGGGCTCCAGTGGTGGTGGCGGCGGCGGCGGCGGCAGTAGTGGTAGCGCCGTCCCTGCAGGCGGAGCGGCCAGCGGAGGTGGCGGGTACCGGCGGGGAAGGCAGATGGAAGCTCCACCTGACGGAGCGCGCAGAGTTCCAGTATTCCCAGCGGGAGCTCGATGCCACTGAAGTCTTCCTGACCCGCTCCAGCCGTGGAAATAAAATCGGGTGCATGTATATCCGCTGTGCGCCAACGGCCAGGTTAGTGGGGAGGTGGATGGACCTGTCAAAGCAGTAATAATAATACAAGGAAATGTGTTGGGAGTATGATGGAGGGGCAGGATGAGGAGGCTAACACCTCCTTACAGTGGAGCTCTCCACCTCTCCCACCTTTCCCCCCCAAACTCTCATGTAGGCTTCCTGCTATTGGCACATTCTGAAGCAATTAACCCACACTGCTGGTCCATGAATATGTATAGAACATGATAATCATACAATCCTGTGCCCACTTTCTGAACATGGCGTCCACTCTTCTCACCCACTGAAGTCAATAGCTTTACTTTGCTGCATCTTAATATGTTTAGTAGATTGAAAGTAAGCATGTGGGTGTCGTGTTTACATCTGATTTTCATAAGGCGATGCTAGTATAGTACTTTAATAATTTGCCAAGTGATGTTTTGAATGTGTTTTGTTTTAGAATAATAAGAGGAATTTATAAATGGTGTATTTTATATGTTTAAATTAGCCACTCGGTAAGAATGAACTTTCATTGAGGTGAATAAGCTCATTCAAATTAATAGTTATAAATCTGGGAGAAGCATAGAAAGACAAGGTGTTATGAGGTACAGTGTCTCATTCAGTGGTGTTTGATGCGTGCAGTTTCCCCCGCGATGCTTTCTGTGCCGTGTTCGTGTTCTTCTGCGTTTCTCCTAAAGGTCGTTCAGTCAGCTCTCTGCGTTTCTCCCCAGGTTCACTGTCCTCTTCTCTCACGGCAACGCAGTCGATCTCGGCCAGATGAGCAGCTTCTATATCGGCCTGGGCACACGCATCAACTGCAACATCTTCTCCTACGACTACTCGGGCTACGGTGTCAGCACGGGCAAGCCCTCCGAGAAGAACCTGTACGCTGACATCGACGCTGCCTGGCAGGCACTGCGCACGCGGTACGAGGGGCAGTTAGCGTGCCACTGTGACGCTCCGGGTAGCTGACAAGCAGGGGGGCTGCAAGAGGTCTAAGAGGAAGGTGCTCGTGCGGTTTTCTCATAGATCTGTCTCCCGGGAAACCGAAGCGTCTGTCTTAAAGTGTTGATGGCTCAATCTGTTCATTCATCCATCTGTCCATCCATCTTTCAACCTCATGCAGGGTCTCAAGGGACGTGGAGACTCTCCTTAAGCAACACACTATGCTGGGACTGGCCTGGATGGAATGCCAGACTGTCAAAGGACAGACAGACTGACACACACACACACACACACACACACACACACACACACATACACACACAATGATGCACTTCAGCTGCAAGTCCGTGAACTGTGGGAGGAAATCTGTACACAGAAAATGGTAGACGGGGAATCCCCACCCAGGAAAGGCCCTGCCTTGTATTTATCTCTAGAAAAATAAAAGCATTGAACGGTCATCCAGCTAAATATGTTGTGGGGTTCTAACATCGTTTTCGTTGCTTGATCTAATGATGTAAAATGTGCTTAATTGGACACCTTCCAGATACACAGGGGGGGGGGGTCATACGGAGAACTGTGAACGCAGGTGCGCCAGTAGCCTTAAGATGGCGTATATTTGAGGAGGCAGCTGACGGTCTCCTGCCGGTCTCTCTGGTGCAGATACGGCATCAGTCCGGAGAACATCATCCTGTACGGACAGAGCATCGGTACCGTGCCCACGGTGGATTTGGCATCGCGGTACGAGTGTGCCGCTGTGGTGCTACACTCCCCCCTGACCTCAGGCATGCGGGTCGCCTTCCCGGACACCAAGAAGACCTACTGTTTCGACGCCTTTCCTAAGTGAGTACGGTCTCGCTTCCGCCGCCTTTCCTCTTCTCGAGTTTTTGGGGGTCGGTGAGAAGCTTGGTGACGTGCTGGCGGGCCGGTGCTGTCTGGTGAGCAGCCTCCCTCCTGATGCCGTGACCTTTTCCGTTCTGTCCCATAGACGTTCTCCTGTAACTCGAGCCCGCGAGCACCATGTCACCTTGAGTTACTGGCTAAATAGTATCTGGTCTGATTCACCTGACACCGGTAGACGGTAATATGCCGCAGTGCCCATATGAGTGGGGATTAATTAGCAAACCCGCAATCAGATATACAAACTCTCACTTGTTCCTGTTTTCTCTCTCCATCGGAATCTGATTTATTTATTTTTTTTATAGTCTGTAAACTGTTGGTATACTCTCTCCCTCCATATTAAGTACTCTCTATGAGTAATATGGGTTCATTTTAATTCAATGGTGAGATCTTCCACACCGCTTGATGTCAGACGGCACCATGCATATGTGTGAAAGTGACAGAGCTCCGTAGAGTGTCGTCCTGGTGGGTGGGGGGGGGGGGGGGCTAGCACCATTCTCCCAGTGTGATTCAGAGCTCTGTGTGGTGCTGCCTGTGTAGGACAGGTGACGAGCGCCTGACCAGCCTGGCAGATTCCATATGACAGCGTTTATTGTGCCCCCCCCCCACAGATATCCACAGTTCAGTCCCCCATCTCTGAGACGGGTGGCATCGACTGTAGGACCCAGTACAGGAAAAGCACATTGATTTGAGTCTTTTCCATCTATCCAACACCTTCACCTCCCACTTGATTTGACCATGATAAATGAGTGTCCGTAATTACAGTGGAGACTAAAGAGTGATGCTTCACAGTGGGATGATGGAGGAGTGCAGGGAAAATCCCTGTGAATCAGAGTAATTCCTGAGTGCTTCTGCGTGGGGCATCGTGGCTTGGTGTCCCGTCCTGCTCTCGTCGGGGTTCTGGTCTCTGTGCCTGTGCTCTCCGTTTGCGTCAGCTGGCCTGACTTCATGATACTAACGTAAACGATGATTACAGTGGGTTGTATTGCGTGATAAAATGTAAATTTTCATTATGTGCTTTGAATCTTAACTGGAGCCCCCCTTGTGATCTGACCGGCTGTTGGTCGGAGCTGCATTTATCACCAGATAAAACATTCCGTGCATTTCCCAGTCCGGATAATAAATTCCGTGCATTTCCCAGTCCGGATACCTGTCAGCCAGCTGTTCTAAGTGTGTATGTGTGTGTGTCTCTCTGTGTGTGGCAGCATCGAGAAGGTATCCAAGATCACGTCGCCGGTGTTGATCATCCACGGCACGGAGGACGAGGTGATCGACTTCTCCCACGGGCTGGCCCTCTTCGAGCGCTGCCCCAAGGCCGTGGAGCCGCTGTGGGTGGAAGGAGCCGGGCACAATGACATCGAACTGTACAGCCAGTACCTGGAGCGACTGCGGCGCTTCATCAGCCAGGAGCTGGCGGTGCAGCATGCCTGAACGCCCCCCCCACCAGCGTGTGTGTCTCTGTGTGCAGGGGGGGCGCGCTATACGGAGCCCTCCTTCCTCCGAGCTCACAGCACACACGCACCAGCCGTTCCTCAGGTGAACTGCTCACCCAAGGCTGTGTGGGCCTGCCTCTCTCTCTTCATCCCTCATTGTTTGTCCCCCCCCCCCCCCTTTTTTCCCCCAGTTTCCTTATTTTGCTTCTGAACCTTCTGCTTGTCACAATATGACATGTTCATCTTTTTACATCACGTGACTCAGTTGGGTTTTTGACCTGATTTGATGGCCACTAAAAATACATGTAGCAGAGAAATGTTGTAGAAAAACGCCCCCCTCCCTTTCGTTTTGTATCGTTTTTACACTACTCACTATTGTCAGTCAGGTCTTTTAGGTGTGCATTGCAGGTTTTTAAAGACCAGCGTCTATTCTGTATCTCCTCATATCCCATTCCTGTGCTTCACTCTGCCCGGGGTCGGCTCGTCCTACTGACACCTCGGCTTCGACCGCCTCTCGACCCGGGAGGAGACACGCTCATACTGTGAAGGCACCATGTGTCAGTGAACAGCCGGCCAGTCACTTGCATTCTGGGAGATTCTCCAGTATTGGGCCAAGGCTGCTCCTTTTGACCACTACATTACCAAAACATACACGTGGTCCTTTTTAAACCTGTACAGTCTCATGCCACTAAGTGATGCTGAAAGTGGATGGCGCATTTCTAATGCGAGAACCACTCATCAGTGAAATATTTTTAATGGGGAACCGAGACCGATTTGGGGCAGGTATATAGCATGGAAGTAGAAGCTGTGCGTATTTATGAAAAGTGTGAGTACTATATATGTTTGGCGTGTCATGCCACATAGCTCTTGCTGGTTTGGGATTGTCCAATAAACTGCCTGAAATTTGTTTTTAACGGCGAGTCGTTTAGTGGGAATGTGTGGAATTTTACGTCCATGATGCACCTGCTTAATTTCTACCTGTGTGTCACTGTCCTACCCCCCTGTGCATCTGTCGGTCATGTGGACACTCGGATACGTGGCGTGAATCTTTCCCAAACGCCTCTTTAGGTACTTAGGCATCGCAGATGCTCAGAGTTCCTGTTAAGCTACCGTAAGCAGAACTGTGAGTGTTTGCAAAGCCGCAGGTGTTGGGAATTAGGAGCACCCTGCTGCTGGAGACCTGTAACTTACAAGGTCTCGCATGACTGGTGCTGAAGAAGTGTCTCTTTAGGTTTTTTTTTTTTTTTTTGCTAGGGCCTGATGCCAGCCATCTTGAAAATTAAGGTACTGTTCCTTGTATGGCCTGGCAGACTGGGAAACTGTCCACCTTGAGTTAATGTACACGTATGAATATATGAATATTTGTGTTGTATAGCTGAGGAATATTAAGGTTGAAGCGAATCGGTCATGTTTTCACAATTTGCCTAAAAGGTGGAGGGAACCTGGTATATCCTCTGGTATTTGTCCATCTGGATTTTATTTTTAATGATTTCTGTGTTGATTGTTGGGTGAGGTCTAGGTCACTGTTATGACCCAGACAGTGGCCCTCAGTCTCTGGCCTGCAGGACTGCCGGTCTGTATTTGAAGGGAATCGTACCGTTTTTTTGTTGCAGTACATGTTAACACAAAACCCATAAGCATTTCATAGATGTTTCATAAACGGGATGTTGGATACTGTACCTGCTTGCTCTGACCAAACCCATCGCATTCTCTAATGCTGTGACGTTTTGGCAAAAACAGTCAAACCTCTGAATGCTCCTAAGATTACGTACTTGTATGTCTTAATGTTTGTTTTAAGAGTGGTTTTATCACTATACACAGTGAAAGCACTTTTGTACATGAATTTTGTTTTGTATAACTTCATCCTGGGCAAACTGACAGAACAGGTTTTGTGAGATACCAGACTTATGAAAAATATGATTATGTATAAGTAACTAGTCAGCCTGTTTTTACACTGACCAATTTGGCTGGATGTGAAGTGTTCGCTAAACTTGCTGCTGTTGGGGAAAATCACCCACACCAAATGCAATAAAAGGAGTGACCCTTTACCACCCTGGGGATATTCATTAGTAAAATTAGAGGGAAAGTCAGGCAGGATTTTCAAGTGATGTTTTTATATAGATGCATCTTGTTGCTTCACAGTGGCAGTGAAAGGTTGTCAGTGGTCTGCGCTGATTTTGTGATATTTGGGGGGGGGGGGGGGGCAACCCTGTTGTTTTGCGTGTGTGATGAAATGTTCAAGGTTAGGATTCATTTTCTTTCATGTTTTCCTTACTTTTGGGAGTTGAACACTCCAGTATCGAGTTGATTCCACCGGCCAGTAATTTTCATTTTAAATCCATTTAAAACACCAACAAGTTAGTCAGGTCTCCTCTTAGGTGAAACTTGTGTGGGTACAGAGACCAGAAATACTTGAATATAAACTTGTCTGAATGGAATCCTGATTTGTTTGTGACTTGCATTTATCACGCACACTTTTAGTCCTTCCAGAAGTTTTCGGTACAAAGTGGGTCCTCGTCTCTGCTTGTGAGGTAGGGCAGGGCAGCGGATCAAACGAGGGCTTCTAACTTAGCAGGAAGTCCTGAAAGGATTTTGAAATATATTTGAGACGACATTGTGTGCTACAGCAGGCAGCCCGTGAATGGAAAAAGCTTTTTAATTTCCCAAATAGATTAAATACTGTATAAGTTGCGTCTGGGTGTTGAATCAATACTTAATGCATTGATATAAAGCAAAGTGTAACTGATGGGGCAGAAGGTCGTGCCATTGGATGTCTGGGATTTTCTTTGATGGCTTCAAAGACAGTGGGTATCCTAACGCAAGTTAATAACTGGTGGACTCCAGATCAGCGGCAGAAGGAACGAGCATCAGTGTGCCAGGAAACAGGCCTTCAGCATTAATGTTCTGTCCTGGGCTGTTGCCAGGGCTCTGCCAGCCTAGGGGGCCACTGTGGGGTCGGAGGGGGGGAGTGGGGGGGCTGGCCAGAGAACACGCTCACTTCAAAGGGGGCTACGGGGGCAGAGTGAGAGTCTGCACACATCTTTGTGGGGGTGGCGGGGTAGAAGAGATGAATTGTTTGTTTGGGTGGAGAGAGCAGACTTTTGGCGAGATTCCAAGGCGTGTGCAAAATAGTGTTATGGTTTTTAAAAAATCTACATATGGACTGTGTTGCATTGTTTTTGGGTTACAGGACAGGTTGGGTTAGGGTGTGCTGTACTATATCTGTCTGCTTAAGTTATTTTAGTATGTTTTTCCTTTTCCAGAGATGATAAAAGTTTAAAAAGTCAAGATATTTTATGGTATTACTGAGCTCAAACTGATATGAGTCACTGATGAATCAGCACTGCGCTGAACTGAAGACAAACCGAGTTAGATCTGCAGTCTAAAGCACACCATTGGCTGTCCTGCGCTCATCGGTGAATTCACTGTTTCGTATGATTTCCTGTAACCTTATTTCCGTCCGGCAACATGGTTTGGTCCTACAATTCTAAATTAGTCTATGGAAAATGGCACCATACCCACTTCGTGTTTCATCTTCAATACGAACAATTTCACTGCACTCAGACAGTGATATGAACGGTTTTTGACGCTACAGTCCAGGTCTGATCTGTAAAGGGGTTTACATTGGGACGGGTTAATGAATTTAACTGTCAAGGCTGATTCAAATGCAGTGGTGATCTGAGCAATAAAATATTTTATCCACCTGGAAATGTTGTGGCTTTTTAAATTGCACACAAAATGTAAGTCGCCGCCTTTGCTTTATTTTTTGACAAGCGCGTGTTTTAATGCGAAGCGGGGTTTAATCTTGGTTTATATACTGTCATGTTGCGTACTAGTATATGGGAAAGTAGCTTCAGGCTAAACTCTTGTGACAAATATAATAAGCATATTGCGCTCGACCAGGACATAACTTGAGATTTCCTAATGCATTGCTGTTTGACCATCACTCTTAATTCGTTCAGTTACTGAGGCTACGGCCAGTAAACAAAGCAGAGAATTAATGTGGGAGCGTGGGGGCTCCATAAATGGCGACTGTTTGCATTTTTATGATACAGGGACAAAGGCAGCTCTGGGAGCCTAGCAGATGGGCTAGGCTGTTATACCTAAACCAAACAGCTCCAATTATGTCTGATTTCATTATTATAGCATAAACCACGTGTCTCCCCTCGTTTCTGCTCCACAGTTGGTGATGGAAAGAATGGGGTGTAGTTTTGCCAGATGGGCTCTAAGCTTCCACAACCTCGCCCTTCTCGGTACAGACTTGTATTTACACAACGAGAAATAATGGAAATATTACTCCCGTTTATGTAAATTCGTGTTCCTGCCCAAAGAGTAACGCTACAAAAGGACGGGGAGGGTATTTATGCGAGCCCACGGACTACGGGCTGTTTCCTGTGTTTCTGCGCAACTTCTGTCACTCTCAAGTCCCGTGCAAAAAATAAAAAATGGGTATGAAAAATCCAATACAAATAATGAAAATAAAATATACTTATTTGGTTTTAAACGAATCTGGGATATTATAGTGTACTAAAGCATATATTGAATGTTTTTCAGTTTACAAGAGGTTGGGAATTAAGCACATGGCACTTCCCTGGAGTCCCTTCCCTCTTTTCCCTGTAAAATCCTTCCTTTTCCCCGCCTGTAGTTCGCGTCAGCCGGCGTCACTCTCGCTACGTGATAGCCTCCGATCCCTGGGGGTGTGAACCGAACCGGCTTGGTTTCCGCAGACAATGAAACTGGGGCTGCGTGCAGCGCGCAGGTAAACGGCTTCGGAGCGCCGGCGACCGGGCTGCCTAACTTTTGCTCAGTTATTATTTTTTTCCTTCAGTCTTACGAACCAGATTTTGTCATATGACCTTTCGTTAAATTGAAGTATTTACGAATTCGGGGGGATAAAAAAGAAACTTAATTATACATTCACTGCGGAGGATCTTTTATTCTTTGCGTCACTCGCAAAGCAGAAATTAGAAAATGTCAGCGTTTGGGTCCTCGGATTACTTAGCCGCTGAGTTGCTGGTGCTGATGTCGAATGGACCCGTCCTGCACCCTTCTAGCCCTGCAGGCCTGGGTCCCCTCCAGGGCCTTTCTCGGGGCGATCCGGGTCAGGGGTCGAGCGAGGATAGGGAGGTCTATGATACGTTAAAGAAGGGACGCGACATTATAACCGTGGCCGCGAGTTTCGCGGAGCTTCGTGGCAAGTTTCGCCCCATGTCGACCTACTCGGAGAGCAGCAACTCCTCCGTGGGAGACCCTGACAGCCTTTCGTGCAGCGAGAGCGGCTACACCACGTTGTCCGACTCCACCACTCCGACCCCCACGATGACTCCTTCCGCCACCCCGACGCCTGGACAGCACAACCTCCCAGCTCAGCCCCGGGGCGTGGGGGCGTCCCGATCCCCCGCGAAGCGACACCCGTGTACCTTTGATGGATGTGACAGAATCTACGGGAAATCGTCCCACCTGAAGGCGCACATCCGGACCCACACAGGTGCAGTCAGTGCTGGGGGTGGGGGGTGTCCAGCTTATACTCGCTATGTTTTATATTTTTGGTCCATCTATCAAACTGTTGCATTGTAATCGGTCGTGGACAATTGTCATTTTGATCAACAGGTCAAGCTTAAAACTTTCCAACAGACCTTAAGCGAGACTGGTGCGGGTGGCTGATGTTTATGAGCAATGACTTAAGGAAAATGGCCTAACTTGCCTAGTTTGCCAGTCCGCTTTGCACTCCCACATAGTATTTTATGGCCTGGGCGAGTAGGGCGTATGATTTCTTTTTTGACCACGTTGAACTTAGTCATTACTGCGCTACCCATAGTCTCCGGGATCCGTCCGTGGAGAGTAACTAGCAGTATTTAAACGTTTTGCCCACCGCCGAACGCCGAGCCGTTTTCATAAGTTAATCTGAGTCCGAAAGAGTTGAAAACGCGACTTCTGCTGTACAAAGTAACAAAGACAAATGTCTTAGTGCGGAGAACAAAGAAGTAAACGAACAAAGGAGCGAGTGGGGAAAGTAAAGCAGTGTTTGCTTGGGAAAGAGTACAGCAGGGAAATTCGTCTCAGTAACAGATTTTCCCTAAAAGATTTTTAATGCATTGTTCCGGTGTCCCGTTCCCCTACCAGCGCAACGCCCTTTCTGCTTCTAGCTGATGGCTTAGTCCTGGTGGGGGCATGGGAGTTCAGACGGAAATCGTTAACGCCGGGAGACATGGGTGTCGGTGGAAACGGGTGTTTTTGGGAATGTTACTGTGATAAGATGGTGGTGTCTTTATGACTACTTTTCTTTAATGAAAGTGGAGCCACGATGCACACAGGTACCGCTTAGTATTATGTTGCGGTTCATGAAATGAGATACCGCCAGTAGGTTATCGATCTCGTGTTCGTACATTAAAACTGTAACGTTGATGACGTGGTAGCTGGCTTCCCTCTGTAAAGCGGTTTAGTTGGGAAACAACCCCCTGCGTGGTATTTTGTGTAACGTTACTGCAAATAAACACTTGATTCCCCCCCTTAATTTAAGCTTCCTGAGCGCCTCCACCTCCACTATTTCAGTGCCCAGTGCTGCAACACGTGACATGCTTGTACGTTTCCACGTGGAGGAGACATGATGAACCCATTAACCCAAAATAAGTATAATCTTGTTGGAAGGTCTCAAAACGACACATTTCCCCGTATTTGTAAATATTTCTTAATTTTTCGAATTATTCGGGCTTCAAGTTATTTATATATACGTTTGTTTTATATGACCAAACTAAAATACTCAAAACGTTAATTTTTTTTTATTCTCAAAAGTGTATTGGTCACACATGCCTTTGGTGACGTGTATATTGTTGCTTTTTTAGATTGCTGCAAGTGATGTTTTTATTTTATTTACGGAAGCTGGAAGGGAGCAAAAACGTGGGCTGTCTGTGGGTCCCTGAGGGCTAGATTGGGAAGCACTTCACTCCAATATTCGCTGTGCTTTTGCATACTATTTGCATATGCCGATTTATAAAACCCTCAGTGGGGATGCCACTTGTTCCTGGGGGAATAGCCATTGTTCAAAGAACTGCATCAATCTCCTGCACCGATAGCAGCTCTTAATTTTACGGAAGGCTCCTTAACGAGGCTGTTATCACTATATGCATTAACAGGCCATCCATACCCTGTGTTTTTAAAACGCAATTTTTTCCCTCACATTCCGAGGGAAATTGGTATTTTGTTGTACGCTAAGTAGTATGTGTGAAACTGTTTAAGTTCGCAGGTGTTTTTGTATGTACTGCTCAGAGTGTCTTGCATTTCTGTGGGGCCCCCAGGTTTGGAGACCCCTGTCGGCCAAAAGCAGACTTGGGAGAGGGGCCAGACTTTTGGAGTGGCCCCCCCAGAAACAAGCAATCCGTGCTCGTGGAAAAATTCTGCGAATGTGGAACAGTTGTTCTCGACAAAATGACACTGACGCAAATATCTCTCAGAAATCTACGTGAACGGCACTGATACGCTTCTTGCTAACAAAGTTGGCAAGCCAGTGATGCAGCATAAAGTGCGGGTGGTAAAATCTCAACAAACCGCGGATGGGTTTGGGTTCGTGACGTAAACCACTCGGTTATGAACTCAGTTTATAACATTTGAATACATGCCGCACGTACTCTGTGTACTTGGCGGCATGACCAACCCCTCTATGGATCGTCTATCGTTTGCCACGTGACACGAATGCAGTGTTTTTAGCAATCCGATGTTAAGTGTTTTTAGTTCAAGATAGTTACTAAATTTACATCCATTGAGACCGATTGTCTGCATGAGATGCACAGGCATCACTGAGATGTGAAACCGATGAGTTTCAGCATAACGTTGGTCTGTTTTTGTTGTAGTACGGATGCTCCAGCCGTAAATACAGACATTGTGTGATTAGGCACTTCGCTGGTTTGGCCTGTCGCTATAATAATAGTGTTACGAATTGCTGTTACAATCCTTCTGATAACTCTGGTTGCAGTTCTATCCACGATAATTTATCGCGGCTGAAACTCATCGTAATATCCCCCGCCACTAACTGCAGTTATACATGGCGGTCAAAATTGATTTAATTGATTACACTTGATATGGTTTCATTTCTGTTTGCTAGGAGGAGCCTCTGCGAAAATGCCAGAATGAACCTGCAGAATTCAGCACTTGGTTCATTTCACCTCAGTTATTATTTTGTCTGTTATGGGGGGAAAACAGCAGTCTGCTTTAAACATGACGTATCTTTCATCGTTTCCTCCCCAGCTCTACCTATGCCGCATAGCGATCGCCAGCATGAGTCACGTCTTGATGAATAGATACTGTTTTATTTCTGGTTGGAATTTTTCTTTCAATGTTTTTGAAAAACCCTCCACTTGAATACAGTAGTAAAATAACAGTATAGCAGATGCGCATTGAACAAAGCAATTAAAAAGAGCTTATAGGCTCGGCTGCCATCTCCTGCATGACGGACCTGCACAGATGGTCCTCTCCATCTCTCTCTGTCCTTCGGCGAAGGCGTGTTTAATTGTAGGCACCTTAAAACCATTGCTGCTTTGTGATGGGTATTTTTAAACTGACGGCACATAATTTGGGAGCAAACGGTGAAGTGACGCAGCGCTGTTTACTGCGAGGGATGCATGCTGGACCGTGGAATGGGCCACGTCCTGGATGCTGGCTGCATTTTGACAGCGTTGACTCCCGTAATGAGGGCGGCAGGTCTCAGACGCCGCTAATGTGTGTGGCTCCACCCACAACTATCTCTGCCTGGGACTCCTATTCAAATTCAAAATAACTTTAACTTGTGTTTAACTTATGTAAGAGAGTCACTCCTTGGATTTGCCCTTCAGGTGCCAGCATAGGACAGAGATGTGCAGTTTGATTGATCTGGTGCCTGTTGTGTGGCTTGTGCTGTGTCTGAGTGAGAGAGCGTTAATATCAGTGACCAGGCATGTGGGGGTGGGGGGGGGTCACAGCTCCGCCTAGGTAGCTAATCAACTAAGCTAATTCCCCTCCCCCCCCCTTGTCTCCTGCAGGCGAGCGGCCCTTCCCTTGCACTTGGTCCGGCTGCGAGAAGAAATTTGCCCGCTCAGACGAGCTGGCACGCCACACGCGCACCCACACTGGCGAGAAGCGCTTCCAGTGCCCGCTCTGCGAGAAGCGCTTCATGCGCAGTGACCACCTGGTGAAGCACGCCCGCCGCCACCCTGCCTTTAGTCCCTCCATGATCAGCCGCCGGGGGCCCTCTCCAGGGATCACTCAGGGGCTATAGCATGCCCCCTCTGCTGGAGTGATCAGTGATGCCGGTCTACAACCCCTTAGACTGGATCGGCCTGCCTGCTTGGTCTCCATGGCGATCGGGGGCGGGTTCACTTCCCATGCAAATGCCACTGCAGTGGAATACAGTTATAAAGCACAGCTGGACTGCTCTCCCATATCTGCAGAATGACAACCTGCGTAGCATATGTTTAAAAATCTGGTGGTTTATTAGGATTTTTTGGGGGAGGGGACAGTGCGGCCAGTGCTGCTAGGACACACCTTTGCTGTAATGGCAGCATGGAGTTCAGAAGGGTATCCAGTGCAGCATTATAGCAGCCATCGTCCAGCATTACTGCTTCTGGCTGTGATCACGACGAAAGGCGCCTAACACTGTCCTGTGACTCTTGCCTTCCTGTGGCGGGTCATCTGCCCCCCCCTCCTTTTCCTGTGTCCCCCCCCCCCCAAACGACAGCATGCCCCCACTCTGGATCCACAGACCTTTCTGCTCATCCGGACTCTCCTCCATGTTTCCATTCCAGTTTTTCACTGCCAGGCTGGGCACCAGTATTTTATCGGTGGTTATTATGATTATTATTAATATTATTGCTGTTTGTAACTGTAGTTGCATAACCTTTTTTGTTTTACTATTGCTTTATTAGGCCTGAGGAGCAGGGATGCCTTAAAACTGATGTGTGTGTGTGTGTGTGATGTATATATATATTTCTCACAGCACCCATGAAATGTGACCATTGTCACATGGTAGCATTGCACCTGATTGCGGTGCAGTTCCTGTAAGCTTAAAGCGTTTGCCGTAGAAATAATATACATGCTATTTGTAGTGATGCTTGTGATTCGTATAGTCCTTATATTAGGGGTGATACCGATATATGCTTGCTTCGGCTAGAGCCACGTTGCTGTATGTATTTTTTTAATTAGAAACTGACAAATCCCTCGACGATTTAGAATTTCGTACGTTCACAAACAGCCTTATCATTTCTCATCTATGTTTTCCTACAGGCGTGCACCACAGTGCACGAAAAAATGCGTTTTTATGTATATGCAATACGAGCACTTTCCTTGCAGGTACTGCCTTTGTCCCCGCCGAGTCTGCGGGCGTTTCCCCCCACCTTGCGGTGCTCCCGTCCTCTCTGACCAGTACTGTGAACGCTGAGCACATGGTAGTCTGACTGGCGAATGCCAATCCCACAAACCTACTGCGCCCGCATTTACGCTTGTCTTGTAGACGTCCAAGTGCTTGAAGAAGTGCAATAAAGGACGGAATATACTGAAGTTCATTGCCTTTAGAGGCCACCTCAATTGCTTTTGATTCCAGATCTGAGTGCCTACGCGTTTTACTGTACTACATTTGAAGTCGCGTACGCCACCGCATACGTAAAACTTTGTCATGCAGTTTGCTTGTTGTGTCACTAGATGGCGCATCTTCCGCTCCGCTACTGCGCACTGCGTCTTCGTGAGGAAATCGACTTCAGGGAACGATTATTTTAATAAAAGAATCTTTTACTTTCTTGGCGTGAAAAAATTAATTAAAATTCAATTTGTTACAAGTAAAGGAGATACTTTGTTTGGGTACTAATGGGTGAATTCGTTTTTTTTTTGTTTGCTAATGATATTGGGTGGATGAATGAAAGATAAAGTGCAGGACTAAGACTGTGAGGGATTATACACATATCTGGCGTAAGACCATTCCCCCAAGATTCTCGTGGAGTTGTCTCAGCCAGTATAGACGTTTTCTCCTTCGAAAAGCTGTTAATTCAATTAATTCAATGTTAACAGTGTGGGGGTGTCCATGGGTGTAAATTATGAGAGACGACCCCACCAATAATCAAAAACCCCCTTAAATGGGTGGAAACCTCAACCCCCCAGTACTCAGCCCCAAGGGCATAACTTCGGGTTATCTGTACATGGTTAGGCTGCGCACCCTGAATTTCCCGGATTCAGACCTGTCTTGGGGCGCAGAGTAGCACCACACTGATACTTTCATGCTAGATTTTGTCTTTGATAAGGTCAGGAGGAATGGAGGGTATATGCAGCTTCTGCAGGTCCCTGAGGTCCAGACTGGGAGACGCTTTACCATCCTTTCACCACATGCCATTCTCTCCTAATAAGCATGCAAATTTTTGTACTCTTTCCGGAACACATGACTTTTCTTATGCCACACGAAACAATTTTGCAACCTTGATTTCTTTGATTCTTCTGAGGTGCTGATGCTTCTGGAATATTATTGGTTGGAAACCCCGAGGTGGAAAGCTCAGGTCCCGCAAGTACAAATCCAGACCAAGATGTTCAAACCAACCAGTAAAGTATATAAAGAGTCACAGTCACAAAGTGCTCAGCTGGTTGGTTGAAACAAAATTTGTACTTTCTGGACCTGAACTTTCCACCCCAGAGTTTCACTTATCGCAGAAACCCTCTCCTGTCCATAATCCTGCGCAGTTTAATAGATAAATCGACGCCTCTCATTTCACTCATCTGATCTTATGTTTTATTTTGATTCATTTGATTCATTATTATGATTCATTTAATTGTGTGTTTAGTAATTGTCTCTGAACTGAAAAATAAAACCCATACTAGTTATGGAAGCCTGGGTATTTACCAGAGGCAGGTTTATAAATGACTAATTACAGTAATGGAGTAATTGGTTATAATGTTGCAGTATTCCTCTTCATATTCAGAACATTGATACTACACCACGCAGACACAGTGTTAGTAAGTAAAAGCAGTGCGCACCTTGACAGAGTAAACACACACTGTTTGTGATGTCAGTGGTTACAAATCCATGCAAAGGTCTTTGAGCATTACAGTCAAATGACCAGTAATAAACCGTAGCCTTAGTTCAAGATTTCAGTATTGTGTTCCCTGTTTCATTCATTTTCTTTTTGGGAGGGGTTTAGAACCTATGCCATACTGGATGTAGAAAATTACTTCACTCAGGTGTGTTTTGTCCTTTTATATGGAACAAGTTTTTTTTATTATTATTATTTCCTAATTTATTGTTTCCATGTTATCTATTAAGCATCTTTTATAGATGGTTTTAAGTTTGGGACAGTTTGTTTGCTAAAAGTCACAATTTTTTAAATATTAAATAAAATCCAAATAGGGACAAGGTTCTTTGTGTCTAACCTGACCGTGTTACCGCATCTCCAAAAAAAATGAATCTCTTGGGATTCAATCTAGTTCTCGACCTTATCCTGTGGTTGCGTTTTCCAAGCTGACATTGAATCGAAAAAAATGCGTAAAATAATTTCGAGTGAATATTTATAGCAGTATGATACTCAGATAGGAGGAGCGTTTTCCCTTCCCTGTGTCACATTGACCGTATTAGGGTTTGCCATCACTGTCCAATGAGGAACACACATGTCCAAAATTCCATTATTTCAGGAGTGTGATTTTTATTTTTGCAGAAAATGCTTCATAAACATTCACATAATAAAAACAACATAATGAGATGCCTTTAGCACCATTAATAAATACCTTAGAAAAACCCAACAGCAACATCTCTTACCAGAAATCATGAGCCGGATGTTGATTATAATCCAGAGTCTTCATACTGAACAGTTTAATGTACGAGCGATTTTCTTCTGCCGAACTTCACGCTCCGATCAAAACACACAAGCACAAACTCCCCGCCGATATCTTCTGCGCAGTGATACGATTCGTGTGCGGAGTTCAGTAGAAGAAAATGGTTCCGACAGAGTACATGTGTGTCTCTGAGCCTCCTCTGTGTCCTTCAGTACATGTAATTTGACGCTCATTTGTGCCGTTGGATCCTTCAGCAAAGCCAGAAGACACAGCATTTACCTGATTTCTAAGTATTAGTCCCCTATGTGGAGGCGTCAGTAGGCTTTAGAATAAAGATTCTTAGAAAAGAACATCTTTTTGACATCATATATGCAGCAAATGTTATAGCCAATAGCCTTTCATTAATGCATCATAAAATAATAAACACACCTCTTCCAGCAGCATCCCAGCTTTTCTAGTTGGCCTCCCATCCAAGTACCAGTCAGGCCCAAACCTGCTTAGCTTCAGGTGAATTAACCCCAGTCTGAACTGCAGGTGCTATGGCTACTGTTCTTCCCATGTTATTGTGGGGTTTCCCCCTGATATGCCAGTTACAAAACCATGCTAAGATGAACCGGAGTACCACACTGTCTATGGGTGTGAATGGTGTTTGCTCTGCGTTCGCTCAGCACCCTGTCCTGGGTCATTCCCTGCATGGATGGATGGACCAAGCATCTGGATGTAGTATTACAGGGTATATTTTCTTTCTTTCTTTCTTTCTTTCTTTCTTTCTTCTTTTCTTTTCTTTTCTTTTCTTCCTCCCTCCCTCCTTCCCTCCCTCCCTCCCGGATGCAGTGCAGCATGTATACACTGCTCTTCCTCTTCCTCAGCACCAGCCACTAATAGACAGCGAGTCCTTCTTTTTGTCACTGATGCAGTGACCTTTGAGAAAGACAGGAGACGGGCAGGACATCCTCTGGTTATATGTTTTATTGTCTTCTATGTCACAAGACTATTTAGTATATTTACTGGAATCCCATTTGAGCAGCTGCCCCTAACCCTGGCATGACCATCCTCTGTACCTGATTATTTTGTTACAAGTGGCATGTGGCACAGTTTGCTGGTTCAAGCGTCAGCAGAAAAGTCACATGTCTGTGGGCCCTTACGCAAGTCCCTTAACCCCCAACTCCAGGGGTGCTGACTGATCCTGCACTGTGACACCCCCCCCCCCCCCCCCCATCAAGCTATGGAGAGCAAGGTGGGGTTGGTAAAGTGTTCCAGCGTAGTTGTGCAAATAAAGTATTTATCGTCATTACATATAGTAAATGAGTATAACAGCAAGGGCCCTGGGTGACATTATGGTATTCGGTGTGATAAATGCTTATGAGAGGACAGTATGGCTCCCCCTGCAGGTGGCACATCTGAACTCCATCTCTGTATCCTGTATCGGCACACAGCAGTACTGCGGTACGAGAGCCTTTTACCACGACCATTACAACACAACACTTCTGCGTGTCAGTACCAGCAATCCCCAGGTTTGGTACCCTGACAGACAAGGAAAACTCATCCACCCAGACCTTTGATGCTGGTTGTAACAGTTGCTGAACCTTGTTCACAGGAGCTTAGTGCTCTGAGGCAGATCAGCCGCTGGTGTTTTTCCTGCACTTTGACACCCATCTCCCCCATGGAGAAAGGAGGCTGCAATTTGTGGAACCTTAAAGTGCGGAATGGGAAAGCCGCTGAATTTTGAAATCACACTGGTACTATCTATGATCTGTGTATCGCTGAGTTGACAGTGATATTTAATAGATTAAAGTGAGAAGTGGAAATCTCACTTAATAAAAATGTAGAAACACATTAAGATAGGGTGACCAGATAATTCATACCAGGGAAGACATTTTGAGCCAAGACAGGAGTTGTAAAGCATCATTTCAATTAAAAGGACCTGGATTTCACTTTAGCACTGGGTTCTTGCTTTGTGATAGTAAAGCTCAAGTTACAACACGTGTCATATTATTAACATGCAATTTGGCGTGCCATATGCTGACCACTGTTGCACTTGTCAGTGGGGGTAGGGATAGGATGACCCCTACCTACCGAGCACGAATGTAACGGTACATAAATTAGTCGCGTGCCCTTTCGCGACGCACAATTAAACGAATTAATACATTTACTGACACGGGCAGAATGTAAATTCCCAAGTAGATGTTCAACGCGGAAACATGTTAAAAGTTACCGATTACAGGCGTTTTGGGAATAGTTTGGTTTCCCAATAAATTACATCAACAATGGAGACTAGCTTAGTTGGTAAACCAAGACTGTCTGTCAGCTTTATTCAACCGAACTCGGATATGTTGCTGGAAACACATCCAACGTCAACCTACTTGAGACGTCATCAGCATCCGTGTAGTACCTCTTCTGCCAGGAAACACAAATGGGCTTAAAAAAAATCAGGATGTTTCTCATCACAGTTATGCAACCATACTCGCTAGCAGAGAACATAGGGTTTAGTTCATTATGTGATTATGCAATCTTACTTTTGAATTATTTTGTATCTTTTATTTGTACATTGTGCAAATAAGCAGCCCTTACGTTTTATTCAGACACATCGACCTGTCACGTTGCCTTTGGTTTACAACTGTTCCTAATTGTCTGCAGTTTTAATAATAATTTAAAAATTCCGCTAACCGTTTAGCGTCTACTGTCCGCCACCAGGAGGCGCTGATATGTGACTAACGCGTTCACTGCGGCGGTCTGGGGAGCGTGTGGCACAAACAAGGGTAATTAGTGACATTAGAAAGACGTCCATGAAGTTAGTGATAAATTATTTATTTACGTTTGTTGGTACAGAATTCTTTGGTGAGGAAGGGGAAACTCAAATAGTGAGGTGGGTAATTCGATAAGTGCAGTGTCATACGCGAACGATAGATACTTCATTAGTCTGGATTGACCTCATCTGTGCCCTCTGGCTACTCACACAGAACATTGTCTTACACAGGAACACTATCATCGTATCCCGAAGCGGTGGAGTGCACAACTCATTAATGTAATGTGTGCTCACTTGTAAACCCCTTATTGTGACTGTTCACCCATCCCACGGCGAGGGCACGTGGCGAGCATGCGGGCAGCGGATGGAAATAAGATGCATGTGTCAGAGGAACAAGCAGCACGTGCAGCAGGTCAGTCCGCAACCAGCCCGGGATTCATAGATGCTGGTGGCGGTTCAGCTGCAGAGCAAGATGGATGCACAGGACGACTTGTTTGACACACTTTCTCCACAGGCACTTGAGTGACAAAGGCGGCGGCCATTGCTGAGGCAAAGCGGGAGACGGTCACAAGGGAGAACGACGGTGCTCCAGCAGCAGGTGGGCCTGATAGGACCGAGATGGGTCCGTCGGGAGGCAGGAGTAGCCATGAGGGAGGGTTTGGTGACAGTCTGGCAGAGTCCCAGTCCTCACAGTACAAGGGGGAAACTGGGCTGAAGGAGTGACCACAGACATCCAGCCCCACCCCAGTGCCATCAAACCAGTACAGGGAGGAAGAACTTCTACATCACAGTGGAGGTGGGATTATGTGACACGGTATCCATGACAACAGCAGCCTGCATGGTGACACCCTCCTTCTTTCCTGTGACTTTCCAGGCTTGTACGTCTGCGTTTAACTTTTAAACAATTTAATAAATCGAACAGGTGGGAATACAAAACTATTCACAGATCCTCCCGCAGTAAATACTTTCTTATAAAGCCCCCCAACATACAAAAGACAGACATATTTAACCTTGTGCTGAATAGGGGTTATACAGGTAAATGAACGCTACGCAGCGGTACCCCTCCCCACTCCATAGGGAGCCCCTCCCTCACAGTCACTGACAACAGCCAAAAGTCAGCGAGCACAGCTTCCGCACTCTGGCTGAGCCTCCAGGGGACATGGGGCCCCAGGCCCTAAAACACCAGTGATGCCTCTCAAAGGTCTAAAGATGCACCCCCCTAGCTGGAGCCAATCAGAATGCAGTAGCAGCAATGCATTCGTCACACAGCTCGCAGTATGAGAGAGAGATGCACACCCTGACAGAAGACTGGGGGGTGGGGGTGGAATACAATAGTTTCTGTCATCACTAATGATGGCGTCCCGAAGGTCCTCCCCCTATAGCAGGGTTCCCCAGTTCCAGTCCTGGGAGCCAGAATCCAGCAGAACGGGGAAATCTGCAAGCCGCCCCTCCAGGACCAGAACCGGGGAACCTTGTGCTGGCCTTGTAACAACAGTCTGTATGCCCATAAATGGTGAGGGGGTGGGACATGGGGGATACGGGCCAATGGAGAGCAGCAGACAAGTCCGGCGGGGGGAGTGAGGCCAGTCTCTCCTTTCCTCCTCATGTCCAGTCTGTCCCCATGATCTGCCTCCCAAGCTCCCCTCCCCCACCCCCCCCACAGGGGTGTCACAATGTGACCTTGCTGAGTCTCAGGGACAGGCTGGTCCTCTGCTGCGCACGCGGGAGGGTGGAGCTGCAGCGACTGCGCAGCTGGACGGGGCGCCCGGCGGAGCCACGCACGCGCAGCAGGAAGTCGAAGTTGGCCGACGTGTTCATGGCGTAAAAGACATTGGCGTTGTCCGGGATCACAAGCTCTGGGGGGGCGGGGGGGGGGGGGGGGTGGAGGAGGAGGAATGCATTAATTGGCACCTAAGAACTTCAAAAATCACATAAAACGAGAGGCATTTAGTGCTGGACCATATGCCCCTACAGAGCTTAACACATGGCAGCCACACGCACTGTACGTCCTTTATGTCCACAAATTGGCCTGCTTTGTTTTTTCAGAACTTATTTTTAGAGCAAAACAAGCTCATTAGTGTTTAATGAGAACAAAAAAAATCGGTGGATCAACATGGGGTCAGAATGCTGTCCTTCTCCAGCAGTGTAACTGCAGTATTATGCCGCGGGGGAGGGGGACAGTGAAAACATGAAGACGTTTTGATGAAGGAGAGAGAGAAAGCAGGAGCTCCAGACGCTCTGTGGTACCTCTTTCCTCAGAGATGACCTGCACCAGCTCGTAGGTGTCCGCCGGCTCCCCCTCCAGGTGGTGCTTGGTCATGGCGCGTGAGATGACCACAGGAGTTTTGTCCTGGCTGGTCAGCTGATGACAGATGAGGTTTGTTAGCAAACAGACCTAACAGCCTGACATCCACACTCACATCCAGATCCTCTCTCTGGTCAGCCGACTTGATCCACTATGATGTCTTACTCCTGGGGAGCCGCCAATTATTGCTTGGCTTAACGTCAGATATTCACTATCAGCGCCGGAAAACGACACACTTGTCGTCTCAGTGATGTTACTCCTCTTTTCGGTGAACTGGTTTCCAGTACAGGTCTCAGCAAGCAAAACACCAAACCACACCAGTAAAAAGAATCCAGTTGTGTAAACCAGTTAAAAAAAAAGGAACATAAAGCCCTTCTGCATGAAATATCCCCTCATCAGTTAAATCTACTGCAGCAATACAAGAAAGGAAAAATTATTTCACAGAATATCATTGTTGGCGACACCCACACATATAGGATTTTGCACTCGTATCTTTGTGGGGACCATCCATCCATTTCTAATTCCAACAGTGACGACAGTAACCCCTACCCAGCCCTAACCTTAACCATAAGTAACCAAATAAAATAAAAGATTTTTTAGTTTTGTGATTGCATTCACAGATTTTATTTTTTTTTTTAATAAAACTGAGTTTCCCCTTATGGGAACCAAAAAAATGATCCACAACAACAGCTTTTTGTCACATTGTGGGGACATTTGGTCTCCACAATGCAATATATACATAACCCCCCCATGCGCACACACACACACACACACGGCATGTCCAGCAGCAGCCACTCACCATGATGCTCTTGTACATGTTTCCGTTGCCATGCTCCAGGCTGACGCGGATGATGCAGGCGTCTTGAGCCTGTGTGTTGTAGACGGGGGGCAGGCTGGGGGATGAGGGAGAGGCAGGAGTCAGGGAGGGGGTACGGCGGTGGGAGCAGGAGCAGCCTGACGGCGTCGGGGAGGCCGGGATCAGGGGGATGCTGGCTGATGACGACGACGTCGTGTCCATGGAGTGCAGAGAGGAGCAGGACGAGGATTCTGACAACTGGGGAGGGCAGAGAGGAAGGAGAAAAATCAGCATAGAAATCACACGGGAAGTAGCTGCACCAGCACCCGGATGGATATCGCGCTGTACCTTCTGTGCCGTGTTAGGCATGTGTGTGGGTGTCAGGCCCTCGCTGTCCGACGGGCTGCCGGAGTCACTGGAGGACACGCTGACCGAGTCCATGCTTTCCCCCGAGCTGCCAGCAGGTGGCGACCGAGGGTTCTCCCTCACAGGAGAGCTTGCAGTGCCAGTTTCGGCTCCCAGAAACAGCCTTGAAAACGGAAGGGAACGGGAAGAGGAGGGGGCATGTAAACATCTCAAACACTGCTGTGCCAGCATGTGTCTCAGAGGAAGCACATCTGTGACAGAGTCTCGGGAAAAGCTGCACATTTCCCAGCAAGCGCTACAAAACCACGATTAAACCAAGTGCTATTCTTAACCACTTCTACAGTGTGTTTTTATTCCTCCCCTTGGAGGAACAGACAGTGCCCTTGCCAGCTTGCCATCCCCCAGTACGCTGTTGGTGGACAGGTCAACTGGATAAAATCTAAAGAGCCCTGCATCCCAGGACAGAGGGTGGCTCTCACATCATAGCTGTGCTGGGAAAACGGTCACGCCGGTTAGTCTGGCCTCAAGTTCATACGTTATTCAGAATTGTAAAACTCGTTATCCGGGAGGAATCTGTTCATGATTAACGACTGCTCAGTATGCAGAAAGACAAAAACAGGCAATACACAGCACCAAAATACAACTAGTTCAGTATAAAAATGTTATACTTAGAGACTAACAGACGACTGAAAATGACAATAAACTGCAGCAACTCACAGTCTGATAGCCAGTGGCAGGAACAATTTGTTATGTTATAAACACTGCTGACTGCTAGATTTTCTAGATGCAAGAGCTACATTTCGTTCCCGATCTTTGGGACAGGGGTTGTGGTCACACCACCTGGCAAACAGCGCAGGTCTCTTAGAGCGTATACCATGTCAAACCAAAGCGCTCGCGGTCTAGCGAGGGCCCCCGGGTCCTCCGTGCACTGCATGACCTCACAGGCGAGCGGCGGGTGTACGGTCAGTGAATTGTGTGACCTCACAGGCGAGCGGCGGGTGTACGGTCAGTGAATTGTGTGACCTCACAGGCAAGCGGTGGGTGTACGGTCAGTGCACTGCGTGACGTCACAGGCGAGCGGCGGGTGTACGGTCAGTGAATTGTGTGACCTCACAGGCGAGCGGCGGGTGTACGGTCAGTGCACTGAGTGACGTCACAGGCGAGCGGTCAGGAACTCACAGACTCAGCCTCTTCACCATGCTCTTCCTCGCCTTGGGGGAGGTAGGGCTGCAGTCTCCCACTCCCTCGATCTCACAGGACAGGGTGTAGCTGGGGGGCAGGGGGGGGGGGGTGTACAGAGTGAGGGACCATGGCAAACCCAGGAGGACATGCATAGGTGAGTAGAGTGTGTGTGGGGGGGTACCTCTCCTCTTCAGTGAGCTGGGGCTGGCGGAGGAACCAGCGCAGGAAGTGGCGGTCAGGGTGCAGCGAGTAGCTGTTACAGGCCGACTGCAGCAGCTTGATCTGTGCAATTACTTCAAACTCCTGCAGACACAGGGCAGGTGGTCAAGAGCAGCATCTCTACACCACAGCACGCCACCACCGCTAATCTACACCCAGCGGCACCTCTACACCACAGCACGCCACCACCGCTAATCTATACCCAGCGGCACCTCTACACCACAGCACGCCACCACCGCTAATCTATACCCAGCGGCACCTCTACACCACAGCACGCCACCACCGCTAATCTACACCCAGCGGCACCTCTACCACCGCTAATCTACACCCAGCGGCACCTCTACACCACAGCACGCCACCACCGCTAATCTACACCCAGCGGCACCTCTACACCACAGCACGCCACCACCGCTAATCTATACCCAGCGGCACCTCTACACCACAGCACGCCACCACCGCTAATCTATACCCAGCGGCACCTCTACACCACAGCACGCCACCACCGCTAATCTATACCCAGCGGCACCTCTACACCACAGCACGCCACCACCGCTAATCTACACCCAGCGGCACCTCTACCACCGCTAATCTACACCCAGCGGCACCTCTACACCACAGCACGCCACCACCGCTAATCTATACCCAGCGGCACCTCTACACCACAGCACGCCACCACCGCTAATCTACACCCAGCGGCACCTCTACCACCGCTAATCTACACCCAGCGGCACCTCTACACCACAGCACGCCACCACCGCTAATCTATACCCAGCGGCACCTCTACACCACAGCACGCCACCACCGCTAATCTACACCCAGCGGCACCTCTACCACCGCTAATCTACACCCAGCGGCACCTCTACACCACAGCACGCCACCACTGCTAATCTATACCCAGCACCTCCCTCGTTCACTTTAAATTGATATGAATTAAAATGTTAAACATTAAGGGATTCCTTCAGTCAACAGGTAATTCAACGAAAACTCTAATCACAACATGACAACCTTAACCCCTACCCAGCCCTAAGCTTAACCATAAGCAACCAAATGAAATGCAAGAGTTTTGGCATTTTTACTTTATTGATCATAGATCTTTGTGGGGACCTGAAAAATGGTCCCCACAATGTGAAAAAACGGGTTCTTTTTTACATTTTGGGGGACATTTGGTCTCCGCAATGTAATATAAACCTAATCCCCCCACACACAGACACACACATTGATCAGGGCCACAGCAGTCTGGCAGCCAGCAAACTCACCCTGCGCCTCTTCTCAAAGTTTATCAGACTCCCCTGTGAAACAAAGAGGGGCGAGAAGGTCAGCATGCGGAAACGGGAGGAACACCACAGCGCAGCACTGCGACACACACGCACGCACACACACACACACACACACACACACACACACACACACACACACCCAGGGCAAGGCTGCGACCAGGAGCGGTCACTGCAGTCTGTGGGACTCACCTCAACCAGGTCAGGCAGGGCCGTGTCCAGCATGGTTAGGTCTGTCAGGAAGGTCCCCAGGTAGGGGATCGTCCCCTGCATGGCACCCTGAGGAGAGACCACAGACGTCACATCCAGAGTGGATCCCAGCATCTGCTATACACTGCCACGTCACCCTGCTGCCCGCCCAGCACTGTTACGCCAGCGCCCCCTCACCATTTCTTTCTGAAGCTGCAGCCTCTTGTGAGACCGTTTCTGGTGCTCCTTAGCACAGCTCTCCAGACTGGCAAACTTTGAGGTGCCCTCCTGTGATGGGGAGTGGAGAAGAATATGGAGACATCTTCACAAAGTTATCCATAAGCCCCGCATGCTAACGACCCATTAGCTATCTTCACACCGGCATCCATAAGCACCTCAAGCTAATGATCCACTAGCCATCTTCACACCGGCATCCATAAGCACCTCAGGCTAATGATCCACTAGCCATCTTCACACCGGCATCCATAAGCACATCAGGCTAATGATCCACTAGCCATCTTCACACCGGCATCCATAAGCACATCAAGCTAATGATCCACTAGCCATCTTCACACCGGCATCCATAAGCACATCAAGCTAATGATCCACTAGCCATCTTCACACAGGCATCCATGAGCACCTCATGCTAATGGCCCATTAGCTAAAGCTGTTAGATGCTACATTTGCCACCTCTGACAAAGGAGTCATTACTAACGGTCCAGGAGGATATTCCACAAAGTAGATTTCTCAGTTTGCTGAGTTAATTTAAGCTATTAGTCATGATTGTCCAATAGGAATGCTCCTTACCTAAACTCTTATTGGACGATCATGAGTTTCAGCTTAAGGTAACCCAGCTAACTGAGAAATCCTGCTTCGTTGAACAATCTCTAGGTCTCTCAGAGTTTGCACAGCTCACCCTCATCAGCAGCTCCCGGCTGGTGAAGTAGTTGTTGTGATCGGAAAAAATATCCGAAAGTTCCTCAAACATCTGCATGCTGTCCCTGGGAAGCGAGGAGGACAGGGAAAAGCTTTTTAAAGCGACACACATTAATAAGGGATGACTGACAGAGGCAGAAAAACTGGCTGCAAAACGGGTGGAATATCGAGAAGAGATTTACGGGAGAACAGGGGGGTACAGACCAGTAGCATGGACGGACACTCACTTGTGCACGGAGGCCCATGCCCTCTTCAGGCGGTACAGGGGATTGGATTGCAGCGCTGAGATAATGGCTCGCAGAGAGGAGAAATTCTTGCGAATTCTGCACTCCTGTCAGTGTCACACACATGCAGTGAGGACCCTCAGCGTGTACACACACACACCCCAAATGACACGGGGGTGGCGGGCCAGCTTACTTGGGCAATGTCGATCCAGTGCTGGATGACTCGTGCGCGCAGGTGGGGGCGAATCTGCCGCTGACGTAGCACGGTGCTGACCACACAGGCCGCCACGGCGTTGAACTGCGTGATGGTGGCTCGGACGGTGGGCGCGCTCAGCTTGTTCTGCTTCTTGTCGCGTTGGGACCAAACGGAGCCCAAGCAGTGATGGGGAACCACCTTCTTGAACAGAAGCTGCAGGGCAGTTTGGAAGATGGAGGCAAGTTAAGCGGGAAAGGGGGGGGGGGGCGAGCCCAGCAGCAAGCTTGTGACAGTCACCTCGCTCATCGATCAACATCCTTACCGCATCCATGTAAGTCAACTGCTCCGCCACCAAATCGGTACCAAAGGACAGGAAGTCCTGCGTCTCTGCCTCCACTTCCACTTCCTCTTCCTCCCCGAGGCAGAAGGGGCTGTTACCCTGTAAACTGCCTGCACAGAACACAGAACCAGTATTAGCATGATGAAAATCAGCAGCATGAGCAGGGGCATCCAGGAGTGCTGACCCACCGTCAGTCTCAGACTCCAGGCTGGCCTGGCTCTGCAGCACCTCCAGTAGACTCTGCGCTCTGCGTAGCAGCTCCGAGCCAGGCAGCGCCCTCTGCAGGAACTCCATGACCCTGCGCAGGCTTGGGTATGAGGGCGGCTCCTGGAAGTCCTCGGGACACTGGTCCAGCCAGGCCCGCAGGATGGAGGCCAGGGCACTGACACAGAAACAGGAAGGACATTGATTAAAAAAAAAAGGCCACTCTGTACCAGAACAGTATGTACATACAATGGGGGCAACTTCTTAATTCAGGGGTAGGCGATCTTATCCAGGAAGGGCCGTGGTGGATGCAGGATTTCACTGAAATTCCCTAATTAGATTAATAATCAGAGGATGGATCTGCTGAAGAGTCCTCACACCTGGGTGTGAACAGCTGACCTATAGGTTATCCCAAAACCCTGCATACATACTGGCTCTTTGCAGAGAAGATTGGCCGCCCCCCCCCCCGTCTTAATTCATCAGCATTCAGCATCCAGACCTCTGCTCCCCTGGCCCATGGGGCTCTTACTTCTGGATTTCCGCCCTCGTGTCAGGCCGCTGATGGTCTCCATCTCCCTCGTCCTCCACGTTGCCATATCTAAGAGAGAGAGGAAGGCCGGCCTACATGTTGAGTCGTGCAGAATGCGGTGATAGTAACCGAACCATGTCCTTCGATCCATCAGCCCCGTCCCCGACTCGCCCATACTTATCAAGCAGCAGCTGCAGCACCCCCTCGGTGCAGGCAAAGGCGCGGTACGTGGACAGGAAGATGCTGGTGTAGGTGAGGTCATTGTCGCCGAAGGCCGTAAGCAGCGTCTCCACCAGCCGCTCCAGCGAGCCGGCGCGGATGCTGCGGATCTTATGCGTCTCCAGCTGGCTGACCGTGTGGCCTGGGGGGAGGCGGTCCCCATCCACCTGGGGGCACCGGTGAGGTCAACAAGCAGAAAGACGGAGGGAGACCCCAGCACAAATTTGTAAAAGACGGAAGAGAGTGGCCCGTGTGCAGTTTGCACTCTGCAACAGAGCAAACCCCAATCTGCTTTCAATCGCTCGACACAGCCCCGCCCCTAAAGCCACAGCCCCGCCCCTAAAGCCACAGCCCCGCCCCTAAAGCCCTCTCTGAGGACCGCAAACAGCAAAGTGGCTCACTGGGGCCGCCAGCTAATTGGCCTCACCTGCTCGTTAGCAGAGCAGCGAGAATCAAACACGGTACCGCATCGAATCTCTCGCCATTGCAAGAGGCAGAGCTGCCGTTCCTCAGATACCACAATCAAAGACATGGCCTTGTGAACGACCCAGGGACTGTCTGCTGACTTTCCTGCCCCCTGTACCACTGACAAAACAATGTCACTCAGTAAACAAAGTCTAAATCATTTAGGGAGACTAGCCTACCAGATATATGATCGTTTCATTGAGGCCGACCGAAGTACCATCTCTACAGCCGGTCAAGGGGATTGTGGGGGAGATGAACCTGGCACTTGCCCCCCCCCCAGTGATTTAGCCCACAGCCATACAAGTCACAGTTGGTTTTAAACTTGTTGGGGGCACCCTGCTTAAAAAAAAATCAGAAGGAATGACAAGCTACACTAACACTGACACCAACGGCCATTTTACAGCCAACTGTAATACGCAAGGACATAAATACTCAAATGGGCATCCTTGTTGAGGAGAAGCGGCAAGAGCAGTGGGGGTAGTGTTTGTGTGGTGTATGGAAGGGGAGGGGGGGGGGGGTCCGCTCACCCCTAGCCATCGTGCTCCCTTGTTGGCCGCTTGCTGGATCTGGACCCTTTTCAGAGTCACATTGTATATGGCCCCCTCCTCCACCTCCTCCCCCCAGTCCTGCATGGAGCTCTATGTAAAAGAAGAAAAAAAACAGACACAACATCGGGTTTACAAGGCTGCCAAAAAAACAAAACAAAGTGAAGGCCGACAGAAGACCTGTTTTGTTTAATCAAGGAAAAAGGGATTAGATAGGGCAGTAGAAGGAGCAGAAGCAGAGCCCAGATGGTGCAGTCAGGGCTGAGTAACAGCACTGGAACGTCAGTACTAGACAGGAGCCCCCCGCCCCGCCCCGCCCCGCCCGCTAAACGCCCCCGCATGAATTATGTGCTCAGGGCTGAGATCCGAGGAAATCTGGATATACTTCGTGAGCGGCGCTGGGATGATTGGGCTGCATAACTTAGCGCTGCAATGTGGAGGCTTAAGCATCCACAATGCGGCCCATTTTGTCTGTCTTTATGGCCATCAAGACGGCATAACAGACCATCGCCACACACACGGAAAGCGAAGCCACAGAGCCACACTTCAGAAGCGGACAGAGGAGCGACAGTAACGGCATCCCTTCGCCCACGCCCCCACTCTGCTAATTACAGGAAAACAATGAGGGAAAGATAGGAAAAATGACCAGTAAAATCAGACACGCCCGATCGCTCACCATTAACCGGAAAAAAAAATACTGACAGTTTTCCAGGACAAAGCGGCTTTATAAACTGCCAACATTTTCTAATTATAAAAGTTGCATCGCACATCAAAAATGCATTCAGGCCGTGACTAGGCAATACAGCACTTTGTGTTATTTTTTTTTTTACGATTTTACGAGGTAATGTAGTGTATATTCAGACACTGTAATAGATTGATTCTCCTGTGCTCAGACAGACATACTTTTCCCAGGTAAACTTTTCACAGGGACCCATAAACACCAGCCTCGCCAAATAAATAATAGCGCTGTTTTCGTACTCTGACATACTACACACAAGGACAAATCACTAAAGCGACTGCGGCGCGCTGGGAGCTGGCGGAGCCCCGCAGATCACGGCGCAGGAGCCCCGCAGACACGGCCGCCGGCCAGCGGCACTGTACGCGCCCCTGCGCTTCCTGTACAGTGCTGTGTGATAAATACCTCTCACTGACTCACCCAGTCCGCACACAAAAACAATAGCGGGAGATCCAGTAATTCACTCAGTAACCCTGCTGATTCCGCAGTTTGCTCAGTCTCTTTGTGCAAACCATAACATTTTTGAATAGATTTAAAAGAGCGCATGTCCCGCGGGGCTGAACGATGTGCAAATATTTCCTGCATAAATTCAGAATTAATCTCCCGCTGTCACACACTAACAACTTCTAAAGGCAATGCAGGGAAACGTACCCATCAGTCAAGTTTGTCTAATGGTGCATAATAAGAGATAACAATAATAGTTTTGCATCAACTAGTAAATATACAACAACATGTACCAATTATAACATTATTAACGTTTAAAGCATCGTCCTCATGTCTCAGACGCATTTGTGGAAATAAATCAGGCATAAGGGAGGCCGGTAACAATGGGACTTGTTGAAACTTTGAAAGAGGGATGCGCGCAGTGGGTCGCCGATTCACTGCAAACGTTTCCCGTTACCATGCGCTTCCCAGGCAAAACGAGGTGGGCGACAAAGACGCGGAGCGGCCGATCAGCGGCGGCGCCGGGACCCCGAAAGCACTATTGTGTTTATCCCGTCGGCACAGCTGCGGCTCGGTCCGGTCCCACTCCGCAATTGTCTCATATTCGCTTCAGCTGCGCAGAAACTTATACGTGCCACGTTGAACAACGGAACGTCGTCGGCTTTGAACGTCTCGTGATTTACATGCATCGATCTCCAATTACTTTAATGTTATTTTTTTAAAAAGTTCCCCATCCGTATAAGGCAGTTTAAAGAGAATTGGCTGGCGGCACTCCTCCCACCCATTCTTCTCCATCCGCTACTTTCCCAAACTTCATGGACCTCCTCTCGTCCTCACAGTCCGGGCTCACGGAGTTCAGACTCTGACAAGGCGAATCGGAGCCGTGCAGTCTAGTAAACAGCTTTAGGATATTATTACCATCTTAGCTCTCCAGGCGAATTTCATGGTCAAGGCTTCTCGCATGGTCCGGGAGATGCATTAGAATCCCTCTTCAGTTCACAAACGCAAGAAACGATAGTTTTAATTTCCTCCATATGATAACATCCACGGCGACGTCGCCCTCCTCTTTAAACCTTTTCTCCTCCACCACACACACATGCAATCCGTCACAGCTCTCTTCGGCTGCCTCCTCCCCCCCCCATCCGATCCTTCTTTCTTTCAAGATCCGTTCTCTCCCTCAAACCTTCCCGTCACTGAATGACCGAGTTCCGCTCCGCCCTGTTGCCCTGAAAATCCCCCCCCAATCTCCCCTTTCTGCCTTTTCAAATCCACCAGCGAGGGGGAGAAAACGGTTCTGTGGGAAGCCGTATGTCCTTTTGTTTGAGGAGTTTAAGTAGGTGAATTTTTTGGCCATGTGTCCCTTTAAATTAATTACATCAGGACGGTTTTGTTTACTGAAAGACGGGATTATGTGAGAAGTGGTTAGTGATATGTTTGTGTGAATGAGGACTGCCCAGTAAGAAATTTATAAAAATGGAAGAGAAACTCGCATTTATAAATGTATTTATAAAAAAGGGGAAACTGTCTAACTGTTCAGTTGAAAACTGAAACTTGGCCAAATATATTTGTGCTGAGTGACAAATGATATGGTCCCATATTAATGCCAAATGCAACTGTATTTACAAGTGCAATTATATTGGCGGACTCTGACAAATTATTCCCCATGGACCTTATGCGTGTACTGGAAGGCTTTGGGTTGTAATCAGAACCAAAGGCCATGTCATGCTGAAATACATCACTGGACAAACCAAGAACCGCCAGATGACCTTGTGTGTGCTTGTGTGAGAACAACGTGGACCCAGCAGTCAGTTCTGAACCGACGTCTGCCGTGACGTCACGTCAAACTGAACGTAGTAGCCAAAACGCTGGTGGGCTTGACGCAGGAGAGATGGAAGATCACCGAGCTTGCAGGGAAGTCCTCTCCATACTGGCTGGGGCCCAGTTCCCAGGCTGCTGGCTTCTGTTGCGATCCCCCAACTCGGGGGGTCTGGGAAGCATTAGCGTGTTATGGGAGGGGTCGCGACCTTTGGGCTGCCACTTGGGACAGCTGCCTCCCTGGGGACGAGTGACGTCACCCTTCCGTGAAGCTATGCTGCTGAATGTCACCGGCGGTGATGTCACCTGCTGCGTTACCGTCAAGCACGTTCAACCCTGGTCTTCCCTGAATGCCCTCGTCTGGACCCCATGTGACGCAAACCGGCCGGCTGCTTGGTAAAAGCTTCAAAGCAGAGTTTAGGGAATCGGCTGGCTCGCGTCGGACAGGCTGCGGTGCGTGTAAATGCTGATCTGCATTAAACGCATTCGATTAATCTCGTTCTGCGGAGTTGGGACAGGGGCAGGCAGCACGCAACTCCGGAAAAAGAGAGTTTGGTTTTGTTTACTTTGGGGGTTAAGTGGGGACGTGCTGGCTCTTTTAAAATGCCCTTCAGAAAACTGGAAAAGTCTCTGTATGCAAAATGCTGGGTCCTTCCCTTGATTTACCCCCCCTCGCTGTATATATATTTTCCCTCTGTTAAGAGCACAACTCGACTGGGGTTTGGGGAGGAGGGGGTGCAGTCAGCCTGGCTTCTGCTGACCCCTCCATGGGTCTATGTAAAAAAAAAAAAAAACCACCCAGGACAAAAACAGGAGGAGCAGACGCGCTGTTATTACACACTGCTGTGGGGAAACACATTCCAGGAAATATCCCACATCCTGGCAGCAGCCTCTCGGCTCGCTGGCTGCTCTTGTACCTGACTGTGCAGCACATTCGGGCTCTCAGTCCGGCCCGTGGAGACCCACTGTAAACGCTGCCTTTTTCATCCCCGTTAACGGAGCTCAGCTTAACTGCCATTTGAATTTCTGCCTGAGAATTCATCTCCGCATTTCAGAATAATTTGTCTGTGATTTTCTAGGCTGTATGTTCATAATAATACGCAGAAGTTATTTGTTTATGCATGACCGTTAGATAAATCATATCTATCTAATACATGTATCTGACACATATTTTTCTCATTATTAATGCTGTAAGTCACAGAATAATTAATGACCAAATATAATTTTTTGTGTTATTGTTACTTAGAATAGATATTGATTTGTTATGCCTTTTTTAAGCACCAACATGCTTTTCCTGATATGACATGTGGTTCAATACTTGGCAAAAAAGCTGAACCAAGTTTAAAAGGGAAGCCATAGAAAACATGGACTCCATCCCCAGGAGAAGCTCTGAGCGAATGCACACTAGCTGTACAGCAGGGACAGCAGTCCTACAGCGGCCAGGGTATCAGCGAGATAATCAGCAACGTAGCTGCCACCATTATAACACTGAGGCAGACTGATTTACTGACTCCACAGAGGCGTACAGTATACATCAGGCGAGCAGACAGAAGCCCCCAGATTGACTATATGACTCGTGTATGAGACCGGCTGTTTAGTGACTGTTAAACTGACCATGGATGAATGATAAAGACTGGATAGACCACCATAGTGGCAGAAGGGGACAGCAGGCACATGGAGGAACCGAGGACAGGCGATCGAAGGAGATGTGGGAGCTCAACAAGGCGCATGGCATGCGATCATCACACACAGCCAGCAGGACCTCGTTTCATGGAGAAACTAGCTACAGCGTGGACAGGAGCTACTCTATGAACTGCACTCCGCCACGAGTTTCGGTTTCACCCAGCCTAAAAACTGCCAAAAGAGTGATTTCTGCGCAGAATTCTCAGATGGCTTGAGCTCTGACATTAGCTGGCAACAATTTATAACCCAAACATTAATTTGCAAAGGCTGTGACTGAATAAAAACCCTTCCAAGGAAACTCCCTGATTGCGAAAGTACAGTAAAGACGGCCCCATCAGCATGTTCTGAAGAAAGCAAAACACACACTGAGGATTAGTTTCTCAGAAACGAAGTTCACGTGTCTACTGTCTCAAAATTACGAATGTTTACAAAAACGAAGCTAAGGTTTCCTGAAAAAAATGTGTGCACTGGCTGTTGTATTTCCACGTAAGAGTGCATGCATGTGACCAGTTTAGACTGGATATCATATCCAGTCATATCATAAATCTGAGTATATGACTGGGCTAAAGTATCCAGCAACCAGTGTGTGATGAGTTTACAAGAGTCCTGCATAAGATCTTCGTAACATTTACATGTTATGCTTTCATGCGATGTACATAAACATTTAAAAAAGTTGATAGGATAAGCGGTTTGGAAAATGGATGGATGGATCTTAGCCATTGCAAATAAGAAAGTCTTCAAAGAGTCCAGAATACAAGCTTCCAGGCCCAGAGTGGCCAATCAGGAGACTCGGGAGAATTCTTGGAGTGACCAATCAGGAATCTCGGGAGAACTCCCGGCCAATTAACTGTTGTGCCAGTCAACAAAATAATTTGACAAGTTTAAAACAAAGCCGGTCGGAAACAAAAGAATTTTCCATTTAAATGACTGCAATGACACTTCAGAATGGTAACCAGCAAATTTTATCGCACACAATAGACACGATTGCTCTGCATGGAAAAACATGCAAATATGCAGCATGTGCCTTATCGCTTGAGTACAGTTGCGGAGGTACCAAAGTCAATCACTGCTTAAACAATTCAATAGTTGCTGGGATAATAAGACTTGAACTGTGGCATCATTTATCAAAGTTCCCCCAGACATGGGCTGGAATTGGACATAAAACTCCCAGGCTGAAAATGAGTGCCACTCCGTGCCTGAAAGTTTCCCAAGGCAGTCATAAACACTATACTGCATCATGCCATTTTAGGCGTAGACGCTCCTCTACTTATGAACTTCCAGACATACGAACAAAGAGGACTGTAAGTCCAAATTGTGTTCCTTGGGCTCCCGTTCACTGTCCGCAACATCATTTTTTTTCTGTGCACCAGTTCCGCCCAGTACGACTTCTGGCCGCTACTCCCGCCGCGCAGCAGCGTAGCGTGCGTACTCCCAGCATCTCCCAGCTTCTTTGTACTTTCATATACCCTTAAAATGATGCTGAAACTTAAGAACATTTCAAGTTACGAACGGCTGTTCAGAATGAACCTCGTTCGTAAGTAGAGGAGCGTCTGTACATGCACATTTATAACCTGAGTTCATTAGGGTTGTAATAAGGTATTGTTTAGTGAAAACAGAGGTGATTTAATGTCTTCCACTGGTTGTCTCGCATCCCATAACCAGTCTGCCTCTCCCACTCCTGCCCAGGCCTTGGGTTCATTGTGGTCTCAAGAAGTATTTCTGTGGTTAAGTATCAAGGAAATGACATAAATTCTGCTGGTAACCTCTCTGGCAGAGGCCCGGAACACCTCCCCTACGTCAGCACTAGGGGGGGCCGGACCCAACGGCCTGGACAGGCACTTATTGTTTGACATGCTAATAATTATAGTTTCAGCTGCTTGTTTGCTATTTTGTGCTGCTAATGTTGAAACCTATACAAACGGATAATCCTCCACATTGTTCGGGGATTTAGGATGTAAGCATTTGCTTTTTGCTAACAACTGCCTACTATCACTTCCCTGGGTAAATTCTTAGTTGAATATTCCAGTAAATAAGCCTCTTTCCAAAAGCTGGAAGGCCATTATCAGTGCTACAGAGAGAAAGAGTGCATCTTTGGCAGTAATATGCTGCTTTCTCTGCCGAGACTCTTATTCGGCACAGGCTGAATCCTTAAGACAAAGTGGCCTGTTATCTTTCCTAATGGGACTCAAATCAAACTCTTTTCTAATGATGAGAAGCACGAGTCCGTGGGTGATCATTCTTCCTTTAGGATCTCATGGAGCATGATGCACAAGGCTTGGGGTGCTGACTCTGCCTGGGCGTATGTTTGCATCCTGGTGAAGGGATGGGTAATTGATGTATTGCTCTTCGCACGAAGAACATCCCACAAGATGCTAGCAGATGAGTTTTAGCAAAAGCACATCTTTGTGTGATGTTATGAAGTTTGGTAAGGACTCGGAAACTTCACTTTTTTAACTTTGCTTTTGTTTTTACCCTCACTTAACTCCAGGCACCTGTTTCCCATTTTAATCCTTTTGTTGGCATAAATCCTACTCTGATCGTCCTGCTGCTTGTCTGGTACAGGGTTGCTGGGCAGCTGGACCCAATCCCCAGCGATATGGAGGCAGGGGGATGTCCTGAATGGGATGCTGATCCGTCACAGAGCACACACCAAATCATACACTATGTACTGCAGAAAGACACCAATGGAATTTGCGGAGAACATGCTAATTCTACGCACAAGTTGAGTCTTCTGTGATTTTGCGTGAACAGGTTTTAAATAAGTCTTCATGTGCATGTACTGCATACTGATTCGCCATCCTACTGCAGACATAAGCCCTCACAGGGGATCGACATTGGAACACTGTGCATCATAGCGCCTCAGTCAACACCCAGAATGCACTGCACACTGATTCGCCATCCAACTGCAGACATAAGCCCTCACAGGGGATTGACATTGGAACACTGTGCATCATACCGCCTCAGTCACCTCCCAGAATGCACTGCTCACACAGAAGGTGGTGTTTTTCTGTAATTCTGACAAGCTTACCATGTAGGAGGCCCTGCCACTCTGCACTTGGGTAAAGCTTTTGATAGCAGTTGTCAGGGGATCATGTTTTTTTTTTTTTGTTTACAACAGATTTTCCTGGCTAGATGTAGATTGTAGTGCTGTGGAGGCGGGCCAGGCCACCTACATGCAGACCCATCCCCCACCTGCAGAGGGTCGCTGTGGTGTCAACTCAGGGGTGTCATGCACAAACGGTCCGGGCTTGACCTGTGCTTTTCCTGTCCAACGGAAGAATAGCCTGTCTGATTACTGCAATTTGAAATGCCATCGAGACAGCAGAACGGAGTTGCCGAGTCTGGCCTGTATTTACACTGCCTGCCGTTAAGCGCGCTACCTTAATCTATTCATATCCACAAATTAAATGCAAAAAGCTAACAAGAATGAACCCATCTTCATGGCTACAAAGGAACTGCAGAATATAGATTTTCCGCTCCCTCACTAAGTGCTGGATTATCCCCCTGTTGTACTTTTCTGACAGGTTGCTATGGCTAAACAGGAAAATTGTGGGAATCACATGAATATGGGCTATATTCTGTTTATGAGTCTCTTTATGGTTTTATGCCTGTAAAACTAACATGTCTTTAAAACGACATTAGTAAGACTGAGTTTTGATTCGCCCTGTCGTCCCTGCCATGACCCTAATCCGTACCTTTTGCTGAGTGAGCATGCTGTCAGTCTAGGTTCACTGACCCCAGTGTGCTATCTAACTAGTGTTTTGTTCTCTTCCAGCTGCTGGACTCTCTTCGCACGCCTCTGTCTTCGTGACCCCCGAGGTCGTCTGACTGCTAACTGATCACAGCAACCCGTGCTTCACTCTCCCGTCCCGGGGAGGAAAACAACATAATCAGAGCCCCCGGTGTCTCGTCACTAACTCCCCTCGTTTGGCGACTCGGCCCCTGAAGAGAAGGAGCCGCTTTCTGGATCTTAGGAGAACCACCAGAGCACAAATAGCTGCGATTTTCAGGTCAGCAGCAATGGAACCTCTTGGGACGACAGGTGAAACATGGGAGATAGGTCAGATTGCAGGATACGTGATGAAGTCAAGGGCAGACATGTACAAAAATAAAGTGAAAGATGAACAAACACGACAGAGAGGTAGATCTCAGGAGGAATGTGAGTGGATTGATAGCCAACTGCAGTCTGTCATGCACAGAGGTAGGAGACTGATCCCAACTAAGTTTGGTGGACTGAACCATCGGGCCCCACAGAAGGGGGACTGGCTTAGATTTCAGAGCATATCATCTGGGGAAACACTCGCTGCCTTTGGGGGTTCAGTAAGACAGGAAGGGGGCAGGAACTGTCATGCCCACAGATGTGACGCACGCTCACATGCTCACTGGTGCCTGGATTTAGAATTACGCAACCCCCCTCCCCCCAAACCGGTATTAATGATCCAGCATTATAGTTCCTGTTGCTGTATGCAATAACATGACTGTGCTGGCTTGTAGGAAGCCACGCTGCAGTTTCTGTGAATGGAGAAGATTTCGGCGGCTGACTTCTGGGCAGAAGCACAGGCAGCCTCGTCACTGGCCGTCAGACCTCCCCATGACTCAGTTCCCCAGAACTGCAAGCCAGCACTGGAATCAATAGCTCCCAGCTCCCAGCGGTCCTGCTGGTCCACTGATCTCGTTGCTGGCTCTTGGAATCGCTTTGTACCAGGGGTCTGGCCACCCGCCACTCAACCTTGCCGGATGGTGCCATAAACATCGGTAGCACCAATCATCGATTTGCAATGTTCCAACCTGTGTTAGTCACAGAGCCACTCGAGAGGGGGGGGGGGCACTGATGCTGACCTACAACATAGTCAGAGGAGCGTGGGTATGCCGTACCAGAATCAGGGCCCCTCCGTTCTGACCCCCCGACTTGGCAAATTCTACCATGGGGGATCCATATTACTATTATATTGAAAATGGCAACCGCAGGAGGTGCAAGGTAGCATTTTCTCAGGGATGCCAGAATTTCCAGGTACACCCCTGACCCCAGTTATCACATACTCTGAGGAAGTGCCTCCGATTCTTAGGCTGTGACTGACCCTAAAGAGTCAGAGAGGCAGAGAAGTGGAGAGACAGAGGCAGGGAGAGCGGAACAGACACACAAAGACGGACAAAATGGCGGAATGTGGAGGTTGTCACTGACCCCGTAGACAGGGTTGCCATCCAGGAGGCAGAGCTGAGCCATGCTGTCCTCTTCCACCAGCTCACCTCCATCCATCTTTGGAGATATGAGTTCGGGAGGCCAGGGCAGCAGTGACACCAGGGGGCAGTGCAATATCATGGCACCAGGACCACAGGCCAAGCTGGACATGCTGCTCTAGGGCACCGCAGAACCTTCCAGAACATTCCAGAACAAGCCAGGCTGTTTACTCCCTGGGGATGACGCTGGCTAAGGTCTCAATGCTCCCAGTCCAGATGTAATTACAGGCTAGGGTTTCTCACTGGTCTATTGCGGTCCCCCGGGCTGCGACTGGGAATTCCCAATTTACAAACGCGTCCCAGCGGCTGCGTGTAGCTCCAGCTTTCCTGCGTCTCCACCGCCACCGCCGAGGGATTCCAGCTACCCCCCTCCCCCGATCTTGCCCTGTGACACCTGGCTTAATACCTGTGGGTGGTGCCTCAGATGTGCCCGCCCCCCCCGGCAGGTTAAAGTCCTGCCATCTCTCAGCATGGGTAGGGACAGGAAGATGGCACCACTGACTGACACGGGGGGGGGAGAAGAGAAGCACAGACAAGCGAGCAGGGAGGAATTAAAGGAGACTGCAGCATTTGGTTTATAATACAACATACAACAATTCAGGAGAGAGTTGATATTGGGGAGGGGGGGTGGAGGCACTACTTAATAATTTTGATAATAATTTTATTGGGGGGATGAATGAAGCTACTATCCAGTTGCTACTGGCCTGCTAACATATTTATTAATTGTATGTTTTTATTTGTTTATCTTAGTTACTTTTTTGTCCTTCTTGTTGTTTTTCTGTAGTGGTCCTGTAGACGCCTGATCATCACATGTCTATGGAAAAGGGGGGGAGGCTGTACCAGCGAGAACAAATGTTCACTAGCGCACGTCCGGAAAATCTTAGTAAACGGCCCAATGGTGGGGAAAAGCACCCCAGCCCTGTGAGCGCCCCGGCTCTGTGAGCGCCCCGGCTCTGTGAGTGCCCCGGCTCTGTGAGCACCCCGGCCCTGTGAGCGCCCCGGCTCTGTGAGCGCCCCGGCTCTGTGAGCACCCCAGCCCTTTGAGCGCCCTGGCCCTGTGAGTGCCCCGGCTCTGTGAGCACCCCAGCCCTGTGAGCGCCCCGGCTCTGTGAGCGCCCCGGCTCTGTGAGTGCCCCGGCTCTGTGAGCACCCCGGCCCTGTGAGCGCCCCGGCTCTGTGAGCGCCCCGGCTCTGTGAGCACCCCAGCCCTTTGAGCGCCCTGGCCTTGTGAGCGCCCCGGCTCTGTGAGCGCCCCGGCTCTGTGAGCGCCCCGGCTCTGTGAGCACCCCGGCTCTGTGAGCGCCCCGGCTCTGTGAGTGCCCCGGCTCTGTGAGCACCCCAGCCCTTTGAGCGCCCTGGCCCTGTGAGCGCCCCGGCTCTGTGAGCGCCCCGGCTCTGTGAGCGCCCCGGCTCTGTGAGCACCCCAGCCCTTTGAGCACCCTGGCCCTGTGAGCACCCTGGCCCTGTGAGCGCCCCGGCTCTGTGAGTGCCCCGGCTCTGTGAGCACCCCAGCCCTTTGAGCGCCCCGGCCCTGTGAGTGCCCCAGCTCTGTGAGTGCCCCGGCTCTGTGAGCACCCCAGCCCTTTGAGCGCCCCGGCCCTGTGAGTGCCCCAGCTCTGTGAGCGCCCCGGCTCTGTGAGTGCCCCGGCTCTGTGAGCACCCCAGCCCTTTGAGCACCCCGGCCCTGTGAGCGCCCCGGCCCTGTGAGGGACAGAGCGTTTGAAGACAGAGCGTGAGATACTGCAATAGATCTCATAGTATGAACTCAATAGGCAATATTCCTGCAGGACATGTGTTTCACGGGGGAGGGCGTGAAAGCAGCCAGATGTATGTGAAGGAGACCGGTGCTGGAATGTGTGCACATGCGTGTGCGTGCAGCGAGGACAGGAGTCAGCCTCAAGTCAACCTTTATAAGGAGGGTTAATGAATACCAGCCCACACGCTCACGCGCTTCACAGGCAAACTACACGGAGACCTGCACCGAAAAGCTGAGGGGAGTCAGAGAGGGTGGGCCAAACGCTAAGTCTCGGCAGACTTACAGACAGTGAACCTCATCCGATGTCGGGGGGGGGTGTTGATGAGGAGTTAGTTGGTTAGTTAGGCCAAACCAAGCTTCCTGCCTTAAGTAAATCAGTAGCCAGTACAGAGAATAATAACGCAGTGGCTGCGTTCAGAGCTGCGTAGGGGGTCCGCTGTAGAGGATCCCTGCCACTGCATCCCCTGTGTTTTTGTGCCCCATTCGGGGGGGGGGGGAGGAAGCAGCTGGGTACTTTACAGGATGACTAACCGAGACGTTAGTAGATCACCCCCCGCCGTCTCCGCAAGCCCCACCAGTGCAGCCCAGGCCAGGCTGTGCAAACGCAGGAGTTGGAGCTTCGAATGCTGAAGGTGACAGCGGCTTTCTGGGGTCACTGCGGACAGCGCACTGCTGAAGTCCAAAGCAGCTGAAAAGGATCTACTCCGCCGTCACCTCCACACCACCCCATTCCATTTCCTCCATGTGTTGTTCATTCCTCTTTCTCTCTCTCTTTCTCTCTCCACCCCTAAAGCACATGATTATGACCCCCCCCCCCACCACCCCATGTGCTGACGCAGCCCCACCAGAGTTTATACAGCTGGGACAGCCTAACGCGGTTCTACCCAGGGCATGCGGCGAGCACACGCGCAGAACGTGGCCAAAGTGAGCCAGGCCCATATGTCTGCTCTGCACGGGCTCAGTGCCGCCTAGTAACTGCACACCGGTCAATGGCTGCTTAGCGCCCCATCCCCTGGTTGGCGCCCAATTTGTAGTACGAGTTCCCTGGGCACTGACCCTCAGCACAGGAAAATGGAGCTGCCGGAAGCGAGGCCCTGTCCTGCCCACGTACCTCCGATGACCTTTGACCCCGCTGTTTGAGTGCAGCTCACATTCTGGTAATATAAAGCCCGACAGCTCGTAAACAACTTGTGCAAGTAACTCTCTGCCAGGCACTTCTGTGCTGATAGGTGCCAAAGGTCTGCTGGTCCCCCCACCACACCGGAGGTTTACAGCCACAAACAGGCAGGGCGGGGGCCCGGAGGGGGGCAGAGATCATAACAAAAATAGTCAGTGCTAAGCCAAGACTCTCAAGACATCAGAGTACCTTAATGAACCCTTTCCGTCGCTTGTGCCCAGGTATCAGATATAGCACAATTTCTCACTGTAGCAGAAGGCAGAGTGTTGAGGAACTGTTACCTGCAGATCATTGGTTCAGTGGCTGCTGTCTTCTGGGACTCAAAGTAAAATCCTGCTATACGAATATGTAAAAATGCAAGATGTTTCGAACAAAACATGAGCTACACAACTTAAGGTGTGATGTCATTTCCTGTTCAGGATGTCCAGCATGTTGTCAGCGCTGCTAACCAGACACAAGTATCAATATATCAGTGTTCCAGATTGGACCCTTTAAAAATTATGTGAGGTTCTATGCTGCCCTCCACAGGCCATGGGAGGAACAGCAGGTTCAGTCACGTGTGAACTGATAACGCACTGAGAGCACAACACGCGAGTTATGGTAGTGCCGCCAGTACAGCTGGTGCAGATGTGGTATGTAGGAATGCCGTGAGAAAGAGAGGGACACTCTCGCCAGGGGAAAAAGCAGGGGGCGTGAAGAGGACAAATGACAGGCAGAAGAGGAGAAACAGACCGAGCAGAGCCGACACACCCCTCCCCGAGTGCCAAGCAGCTGCGGCCTCCCCTTGCTTTTACGCTACAGGCTTTATCTGCATTCTGCCTTGGCTTTTGGAAACAGTCTGTTCCCCAGATCTTTTGTTCACGCCCGGCAGAGCACAGACTCACAGAGAACTCTGAAAGCCAGCCTTGATGCTGTTCTTGGGTCCTGTGGTACAACTATCTATAGGCAGGTGTGAGTGAGAGTGCGACTGAGCTTGCCTGAGAGCAGCCGGGCTCTGCTGCCATCTGCGGAGAGCGAACACGCCCCCCCTCCATCAGCAGTGCTCTGGGAGGGCTGAGTCATTCACTCAGACACTTATGTAACCGTGTTCCTGCTGTCCAAGCCGCTGTGTTCCAAGTTCTCCCTCACTCTGGGTCACAATAAGCAACATGGGGGGGAGGCTTTATTAAAATGGTCTTGTGTGAACTGGTCATTAGAGTCTGTACTGGTTTACTGTGACTTATTGATTAATGTTGCTAATCTATCCGGTTAACAGTGCTTTAGGGTACCTTGTACTTTTTAACCCTGTACTCCCCCAACTTTCAGCAATAACACATATGTAATCGATGAGCAATTGCAAATGACGCCCCCTGCAGGTTGGGAGGGGATGTATGGGCCTCTCTACGATGAACCAGAGTATCAATCAGGAAAGTTCTGCAATGTGTTTGACTTTCTGATAGACCTCATAGTTCTAAGAAGGCCAGGAGGGGAAATGGGCGAATCACAGCTGGCTGCCCTCGCCTCGGCCTCCAAACCTCTCTTTCAGCTCTGGGGGGTTTGTGCATGGTGTGAGTTTGCTGGGCTCTTTACCTCCTGGAGGATTGGGCTCCAGTTTTCCCAGCTCCCTGTAAGGCATTTCCTTGTGCATGCTTGCCTTACTCATGTGGTTCTGTACATAACGCCAGGCTCCGGAGAGAGGGCTCAAGAGAACGATCTCGGACACACTTCCTGTGATAAAGGAAAGTGTCAGTCAGGGTGCATATGACAGGGCCATGCAGCGCCCCCTAGAGGAGCATATATGGGCAGGTGTGGATTTGCCGTCTGCCCAGTTCCATGTACCACCACATAAAAACTCAGAATTCTCTGTACTTATTTGTGTCAATCTCACACTGGAAGGGTCACATGTCACCTCCCAGCTGCAGCACTGCCGTTGATGACACACCAGTATGTCAGTGTGGGTGTGTATGCCCCCCCTCCACCGGAGAGGAGCTGGGACTATGTACAGGTATGAGGTGGGACATACTGGAGCCACCTCCCACTGAGCCCCCACCCTTTGGACACTAATACATATGCACACCCACATGAAATGGAAAAATACAGCAAAACACAGTGACAGAAATTCATACATGCGCAAAAACATACTCCAAAGCTCACACAGACACACACACACATTTCTATTCATATCTTTGTGGGGACCATCCATTGATTTACATGGGAAAAACCCTAATCCCAACTGACACGTCTAGGTTTTTGATTGCAGTCGCAGAATTTTCTGAAAATTGAGTTTCTGTTTGTGGGGACTGAAAAAATTGTCCCCACAATTTCATAGTAACAGGGTTTTATCACATTTGGTCCCCACAATGTAATATCCAGTTACAGTGTCCATGCAGTGTACCTCAGCAGTTCCCAGTTACAGTGTCCCTGCTGTGTACCCAGTCTTCAGGTACAGTGCCCTTGCAGTGTACCCACAACCTCCAGTTACAATACTCCTGCAGTGTACTTGAAATTTTCAGTTAGTGTCCCTGTAGTGTACTTGCAGTCTCCAGTCACAGTGCTGCTGCAATGTACCCAGTCTCCAGTTACAGTGCTCCTGCAGTGTACCCTCACAGCCTCCAGTTACAATGCTCCTGCAGTGTACCCACACAGCCTCCAGTTACAGTGCTCCTGCAGTGTACCTGCACAGTCATCAGCACATCTGTCGCTTACCTGAGGGTGTTCGTCCATTGGACTGGCCGAAGAGCTGTTTCTTGACGATGGAGACAGGAATAAACTCCACCGCTTTCCCCCAAGTGCCGCCTCACAGCTACCCTCCCATTGCTCTCTGCGTTCTGCTTGCCCCTTCTCCGCAGCTCCCCAAACATGTCCAGAGGGGCCGTGGCATGGGGAGTGCCATCCTGCAGTGAGCTCCCGGCCTATGACTGGAGCGCAGGTGCTGGCTGTGAGTGTGTGAGCGTGCGTGTGCGCCTCCTCTCAGGCCCCCCCCATATCGCTCCGGCTGCAGCGCCGTAGTCGTGACTCAATCAGCTGACCGCCGCTCCACTTTCCACATCCCCAGGCCCCTGCGCCCCATCCATCTCTCCTGGCACCACTCTGCTGATGGTGCCCTCCCCACTCCCTCCTACTGTCCGGAGAGCACGCTGCGTCTGTCTGCAGTGTCTGTGCACCACGCCCATCTCCTGATCATTACTAAGCAGTAACTGGAGAAAACAAAAAAAATATTCCATCTACTGCGTCAAATTTCCGCAATACAGTTGTGTACATGTTTCCTTGCTCTTTCATTTCTTTGCATTTATTTATTCCAGAAACCTTTATCTTATGTGTATACATGTATTTATATAAATATGCAACTGTTGTACAGGAAGTGGGGGCAGCCCCCTTCCTATCCTGTGACTGTCGTCACTAAGTACTTAGTGGCTTTCTGTGCAATGTTCAATTCCACCAGCAGGTGGGGCTACAACTCAATTCTTCTCTCTCTGACATAAAATGACTCGGAGAGATACAAACAAATGGCTGATCGTGTGAAAGCCTTTAATGGGGAACTCACACAAGTTCATAATTCTTAGCAAGTATTCAGAAGGCAAAGGAAGAACCCGAGGCTACCTGTCCCTGCAGGAGAGGGCCTGGCTTGCCAGTCTTGAGCAGGGCTCCCTTCCTCTGTGACCTGTATAATCTTCTGGAAGCTTCCTGTACCGTCTGCCCAGAGCCTCTGTGGCCACTGACAAATGCATATTCTACGACCAGTGTCAAAACAGACAGACAGACAGATAGAAACAAACAGCATCACACACCTTCAAGGGGAAAATGGAACCAAAATCCGATTCAGTAATGACACATCATCTAACACCAGCTTCAAGAGGAAAGTCTGGCTCAGCCCAGGGTAAATCCAACTGCGACTTCACCCTAAAGCGTGTCTGTTTAAGAGTTATCCCAGTCTAACCTCATCCATTCAAGCCAAACAGCAGAGTTGCCCAGTCATGTGCGAACAGGACCAGCCTGTGGCTACTGGGAGGAGGATTCTGCTAGCTTTTATGTGGGAACCGTCCTGATAGATCTCCGATTGATGTTATGCGGGGGGGGGGGGCATGAGGCTGTGGGATCCAGTGGGGGCAGAATGATACAACTAGCACTGACAAACGTTGCAGTCACACACACACACTCCAGGACAGATTCACGCACACACATGCACGCACACACACTCCGGAACAGACTCACACACACACACACACACACTCCGGGAAAGACTCACGCACACACCCTCTAGGATAGACTCACACACACACACACACTCCGGGAAAGACTCACGCACACACATTCTAGGACAGACTCATGCACACACACACACTCCGGGAAAGACTCATGCACACACACTCTAGGACAGACTCACGCACACACATGCATGCACACACACTCCGGAACAGACTCACACACACACACACACACACCGGGACAGACTCACGCACACACATGCATGCACACACACTCCAGAACAGACTCACACACACACACACACACACCGGGACAGACTCACACACTGTGCTCTCAGACCACCATAAGTCCCTTTTATTCCTGATTGTCCATAAACCACCTTTGTCGCTTTTAAATTACAATAATAACATTTCTTTAAATAAAACACGGCTTTCTGATAGAAATCTCCACTCTCCATCACACCTCCGTCTTCCAATCTTTGTGGTACTCAGTGTTCCCCAGACGTTGAGGAAACGGGAAGATCTCTGGCACACACAGAGAGAAGCTGGGGGGGGGGTGGGGGGCTGCAGCAACTCTGTCCCTCACTGCTGAACCCCCCCCCCCCCCCCCAGAAATGCACTTCAGCCTGCTGCTCTGCTGTAGACGGTCGTGTGTGAGCCACAGACAGCCCCTCCGCCTCGGGGAGGGGGGTCACAGATCATCGCGGGAGGCGTGGGAGGCAGGGGGGGGCCTTTCTCCCGTCACACTGTTCTGCGCCGCCGGCTGGATGTGGCCCTGCTGCGCCGTCTTGCGGGTGTGCTCCCGGTCCCAGTCAGTGCTCACCGCCTCATCGTCCCAGATGGTGGAGGTCTCTGTGTCGCTGACGTAGCCTGGCTCGCCCGTGTAGTGTGTTGGGTACAGCAGCAGCGGCTCCACGGAGAAGGCGCGCAGGTCCCGTTCTGCGAAGTGCGCCATGTACTCCGCTCTGAGGAGGAGAACAGGCAGCAGTTACCACGGTGACCTGTCTCCCCGGTGACACACATTATGATGTCACTGGGGTGTAGTACACATTTCTGATTGACTGGCTGCTCAGACCGGCTTTGGCCCCCTGAAATCCTTGGAAGTCTAGGATACAAATTCACTGTTGCCCTGTCTGGGTTACGGAAGATGGATGGATGGATGGATGGAAACTTGTTTATCCAAAGTGTATCATAATAAGTGAGTATCAGGTATATCCCAGGTGATGTGGTCCTGCAATGTTCCACTAATGTATTCCCACTGCTTCTGTAACGGACATCAGCACATTTACATATTTAACAGACCCTTTTATCCGAAACGATGAACAGTTGAGAAAGCAGCATCAGCCAGCATCCCTGGGGCCCGTTGGGGTTAGGGGCCTTTGCTCGGGGGCCCTGCACTGAAATCACTACCCCTATAATAGCCATCCCTATAATTCCGGCTCTTTATGCAAAATGACGATGTTGACTGCATGCCTGCCATGAGTGTTCTCCAGACACACACACACACACACCTTTGTATTCGTATCATTGTGGGGACTCTCCATTCATTTCTGTGGGAAAAACCCTAATCCCAATTAATCACAGGTTTCTATAAAATTGAGTTTCCCCTTGAGGGATACTGAAAAAATGGTCCCCACAACGTGAAAATAACAGGTTTTTATCAGGTTGTGGGGACATCTGGTCCCCACAATGTAATATATACATAACCCACACACACACACACTGCTTGAACCCTCTTCCCTGCATCAAGGCAAGTCTGTCCCTGGCCTCCAGAAGAGCTGTTTCAGCACCACATTCCTGCGAGGGGGGGGGCAGGGTGGCGGCCAGGATACAGGGAGTGTGTGATAGGGGAAGAATGGCATGGCGGGGGGGGGGGGGGGGGGTACACCGTCAAGGATACCCCCAAGGGGGGCCAGATGAACAGGGAGCCATTGTGCGAGGGGAGGGGCCCCTCCGCATTGATCCCCCCGAACAATGTGGGCCCTGTGCACGGTCAGGGGAGGGCTCCAGCAGGATGTGTGGATGGGGCCCCGCGTGGCACGTGCCCCCTGCCGCCCCAGGCACTCACTTCGGGTGCTTGTTGAACATGACGGGCAGGAACTCGTCCACGGGCAGCATCCTGCCGAAAGGCTGTGCCCGCAGCAGCTTCCGGGCTCCCCGGAGGGACAGTGCATAGCCCAGCGTCCAGTAGGAGTAGTCGGCCACCACCAGATTGTCCACACCGGCCACCGACTGCTCTGGCTGCTTCACCTGCATCCGCTTCCTACCCACGTACCTGGGGGGAGGGCAGAGCAGAACGAGACATTCATTCGCAAGTCACATACATACTGGTATGTCTGCCGAGGCTGGCGGACTCGGCCCGCCAGCGACCACAAGAGTGCAGATGCCCTCACACGAGATCCCAGTCCAGCCCGGCCTGATCGATGTTCTCCATGATGGTCCTCAGCCGGCTCTTGAACCTGGGTTCGAACCGGACGTCATCCTCCAGCACCAGCACCTGCCGCAATCCACGGTCCACCACCTAGGGGGCACAATGCCGTGTGACGCATTCGCACGCGGTCTCTGCGCGGCTTCGACACTTCCGGTGGAGAAGGTCCGTTTATTATGCGGTATTTCTCCAGGCGTGTGGCTGTACCGAGTCTGTTCCTGTATAGCACCAGACTGAGGTGTGACTGTGGTGGGCTGGTGAGCCAGGGACCTCTGTACCTGCGTCCAGGTGTGGTGGTGGCTCAGGAAGCAGCCGATCTCCCCACGGGTCAGAACACGGCCCGAATATGGGTCACTGTAGCCAGGGATCATCTCGATACCCAATGCCTGGATCTGGGATGTGTTCAGAGCCCTGAGGAGGGAGTGGGGGTGGGGGGCAGGGAGAGAGGGAGTGAGGGTTGTGGGGCTACAGGAAAGCCGCCCAGCCAGGCCCCCCCCCCCCCCCCCCCGAGGGCTTACCTGCCATCCACTGCATCCGTCAGCGTCACTAAAATGCCCTGGGTCTCCAGCGTGCTCAGCATCCTACTCCGCCTGTCTAAACGCCGCTTCAGGTTGATCAAAAAGATCTGAACGGGGGCACAGATGAAGGAGAGGGAGAGAGGGGGGGGAGGGGAGGATCACAGGAAAGGAGAGAAGGGGGGAAGAGTGTGAGAGGGAAGAGGAGAAGATCAGAAAGAGAGAGGGCGAGAGATCACAGGAAAGGGGAGAACGAGAGGGGAGAAGAGTGTGAGAGAGAGAAGAGAAGGACAGGGAGATGGGGGAGAGATCACAGGAAAAGAGAGAAGGAGAGAGAGGGGGAAGAGTGTGAGAGGGAAGAGGAGAAGATCAGAAAGAGAGAGAGAAGGGGAGAGATCACAGGAAAGGAGAGAAAGAGGGTGAAAAGAGCAAGGTCACAGAACAGAAGATATAGTAGAGGGTGAAGGAGCAAGAGGGGGTGGTGGATGGAACAGCAGGGAGAGAGTTATGGGTCTGACATCAATACAATAATTATGAAGAAGAGACCAGCGCTGTATTACCTCATCAAAGCCCATCCTATCCTGCGCTGTGGGCGGGACATACAGGTTCTCAGATGGTCCTACGTTATGGTCAACTGGGGGGATAGCGAGGGGTCATTCACACTGGCATCCTGACAAAGTGCTGCCCTCCCGCCTGCAGGGGGCCCCCTACTCACGGAGCGCCTCGGCCACAGAATGCGCGAAGCTCTCGGCCTCGTCCTCCAGGCCCAGCTGGGGCTTGAGGGGCACGGGCAGGAAGCCGTAGTGCTCTCTGTTGCACACGTACATCTGCACGCCTGCGGAGAGACACACGCATGGGTGAAGCGTGTGCATATATCGAACAAATCAATACATATGTGCATGTCAGTTCCTTCAGTTATGCTGCTAGGAAGCGTGTGTTCAGCGTGTTGATGTCTCAGCTCCCTCACCCCCACCTACTCAGAGCTCATTACCGGCATTAGAGGCCACAGAGCAGCCTCTTGTTTTTATTTTCCAGTCCTGCCCACTTCCTGTGTCGACTTCCCTTTATCACTCCATCAGACGCGAAGCCGCCAGAGACCGAAATGGCAATAAAACTCTCGAGCCTCCCCATTGGCTGGAGCGAGGGGCGGGGGCCTGCCCGGCTACACCCCCTCCACAGCTCTCCCCGTGAGGCTGACGGTGTGCCAGCCCGCCCCACACCCGGAGCTCCGCCCCCCACCCCAGTCTGACCTGCTTGCCGCGCAGAGAAGGCAAAGACCATGATGTCGTCGAAGGTCCAGCTGTAGTCCGCGTGCGGGGGGTGGAAGGCCAGGGCGCGGCTGCCGGCCCGCCGCAGGTCCAGCAGGAAGGTGGAGTGCACCATGGGAACCAGGAAGCAGCCCTGCCGCTTCCACTCGCGGATGGGCTGGTACTCGGGGGTGCGCCTGTAGTACCCCTGAGGGAGAAGGCAGGGGGGGTCAACAAGAGCAACACCCAACCAACACCCAACCAAGACACCGACTTATGCTGTTCATTGCTGCCTTTAAGCAGAAAAGCCATTGACTGTTTGCAGGTGGCGGTACCTGGGGGGTGATGCCACACCAGAAATTGGAGTAAAGGGAGCGTGACTCCAGCATGGGGGCCACGAGTGTTCGGTTCTCAGCTATCAGCAGCGTCAGCACGCGGGGGTTCGTAAGTAGGTTGTCACTGTCTGCAAACTGCAGGGGGAGGGGGGGGGATGAGTCACAATCAGTCCACAAATCACAGTCAGTGTCACTGGTGACTGCGAGCAAACCAACCTGCAGAGCCTACACTGTACATGCAGTGGTGCTGTCACTTCATCTGTAACTGGACAGCAGGTGGCATGGCAGCTAAGGAGCAACACTGAGCTCTAAAGACTGCAGTAAAACATGTTGAGCGGCACACTGAGCTGCGAATGTGTGAGACACGCGACCAGAAATATAGCGAGATGGTGTGTAAGGTACTTAGGGCAAAAACGGGACGTCCACTAACTGAAAGTTACATCCTAAATAAATATGAACATGCTACTCAGTTGTCAGTTTTAAGCATTTTGCTTTCCTACTTAATCTGTTTTTTATATGGGGGGGAAGAGTAGGGCCACTGTCTTTTGCAGGAGGGAGAGTCAGGTGATTATGGCCTAATGTCTAAATTTTCCCCACCTGCTCTGTTTTTACTGCTTATTTATACATTTATAGTCTGAGTTTCTTTTTCTGCCCCAGTAAGCCAGACCTCAAAATTTATGGTGTCACTCCCTCACCTCCATCTGCAGCCTCACTGTCTCCACCAAGATCAAGCCTCACTGCTTCTACCTACCTGCAGCCTCACTCTCTCACTCCATCTGCAGCCTCACTGCCTCCACCTGTCTGCAGCCTCACTGTCTCCACCTGCCTGCAGCCTCACTCTCTCACTCCATCTGCAGCCTCACTGTCTCCATGAGCCTGAACCCTCACTGCCTCAATTCCATTAGCAGCCACACTTCCCCCACCTGCCTGAAGCTTCACTGCCTCACCTCCATCTGAAGCCTCACTCCCTCGCCTCCATTTGCAGTCTCACTCCCTCTGCAGCCTCACTCTCTCACTCCCTCTGCAGCCTCACCACTTCCATGAGCCTGAAGCTTCACTGCCTCAGTTCCATTAGCGGCCTCCCATACCTCCACCTGCAGCCTTATTCCCTTGCCTCCACTGACCTGCAGCTTCGCCACCTCACCGTCTTACCAGAATGTAGTCTGCCCAGTGTTCTCTTGCTGCTCTCAATGCCGCCTGTCTCAGCTTCATCACGTGACTGAAGCGGGAGATGGACCAGTGCTTCGGCCCCCACTCATCTGTGTAAGAGCTTTGGGGAAGATACGTCCTGATTAGAGACTAGTGACAAGAGTGTTGGGGGTTAGAGCTGGATTTGACGTTAACGCTAGAGTGAAGGTTACAGATAGTGTTTTTAGGTTTGTCTTTAGGTTTGTCTTTTTTTAGTGTCTTTAGGTTTGGGGTTAGGGTTGGTCTTAGGGTGATACATTGGATACAGGTCAGATTTTTTGCAACGCGACCTCAGTCTGAACAGCGAAATCGGAATTCATGGGACTTTTATGTCACTCTTGAGCGACGTTCGTCACATTTCTGCGCAGGCGGAAATCACCATTTATCTCCGTCAGAGTGATACTGAGGCTGACTGGACTTGTTAAATTGCCCATAAGAGTGAATGGTGTGTGAGTGTGCCCTGCGATGGGCTGGCCCCCCATCCTGGGTTGTTCCCTGCCTCGTGCCCATTGCTTCCGGGATAGGCTCCGGACCTCCGGACCTGTGCGCACGTGGCCCAATTCAGTACAGTGAACCGTTCACACTGAAATCTGATGTTGCCCACATTAAACAAAAAATCCCATCTGAGCAGAAAATCAGAATTGAGCATTAAGGCCTGCAGTGTGAACGTAGCCTATGTGGCTCTGACCCTGTGTGGATGACTGGTTTGTAAAGACCTGAGGATTGGTGTTAGGCTTGGTGTTAAGCTTGGTGTTAAGCTTGGTGTTAAGCTTGGGCCTTGGGTTAGCGATGGGGAAAATGCTCACCGGGGTTCCGCCATCGGCCTCCACTCCACATAGTGATACTGGCCCTGAATCCGGCGCAGCCAGTCCTGCAGCATGGCCGTGGTGTTGTCCACGCTGTGGTCGGTGGCGGCCCTGAAAAGCAACACCGCTGTTTAGGGCTCTGGCACCTATGCGGGGTCAGTAAAGTGCGGAACAGGCCGTCATCGGCATCAGAGCTCAGTCCGCGGCGTGACACGGCAGCCCAGCCCGCTAGTCAGAGCGAACATGGCCACAGAGATTCCGTGACTCAGTGACTCTGAAGCCCAGCCAACCCAAGCGGGCAAAAGGCATAAACAAAAAGTACAGCAAATACAGGGAGCAGTGAACAAGTGGGAACCTGGAGAGTGAGGTACGTAAAGAGAGACACATACAGGGTCTTAGTGGCACGCGGCCTGGCTGTAACCTACAGCTTTACAACGTTAGACACGGCTGTTATGTTCACACAAAACCCCACACGTCCAGGCCTGTGAAGACAAATGCCTGCGACTCCAGTCTCAGGACCTAGACCCCTTCCCAGGTCTGCTGTGTCCTCAATGTCCCCCATACCCACGTTATATTTAGGGGTAGACGGGTCAGGTGGCAGAAGAAGAAGACCACGCTGTACCTCATCTTGTTTACCTCGCCGAAGAGGGGACACCGTGTTCACGCTCACATACTTAAGGTGGAGTTTTCCACCAGAGTCTGGAATATTCCTCTGGGCCACAGACTCAGCCCTCCACAGGGCACCACAGGCATAACGACAGGACGATGACACTGAGGCAGTCTGTCTGTCTCTCACTCTCTCTCTTACACACACATACACACATAACAGCGACTCTGGTACAGGCACTTGGTTACAAAGAACACTGCTGGCATGCAGCTGCTGCACACACACTAAACTCTGAACTCTCTTGAATGTGAAAGCCAGTGAGGTTTTAAAGAAAAATAACTGGCGTCGTTAGCATTTTAATAACAGTTACCATCATTCACCATGATGTCATTTGAAATTGACTGTATGTGTAAATTCAGTGGAGGTTTGCTGACGCATCGCGACGCAGAACAGCAGCTCTGCAGACGCGTACAAAACGGCTGACAGCGAGCCTCTGCCATCGCACAAACACCTGCCCCGGAGGAAATGAGGGGGGACACGGGGGCTTTTTAAATGGCTAGTGTCCATACCGCTTAGCAAGACAGGAGTGCAATTCGTGACAGCTTAAGCATCATGCCAGTGAGACGTGCCTGCAAAGGTCCATTCATGGGCGTAAATATAGGTTAGGTCATAACCTCCCCCAGCAAATCAAAACTGGTTAATAAATCCCCCCCCCAATAATCACGTTTCCCCCTAAATGGGTGGAGACTTCAACCCAAAAATGTTCAAACCAAGGTTACGCCCCTGGGTCCATCACAAACAGCACGAGATCTACCCATGGTTCCTGGGGGAAAATAACCCTCAGAAACTGCAGCGTTGTTACAGAACAACAGCGCTAGTCACAGCGAGGAGACACACCTCCAGTGCTCACTGTCTATGCACGTTACTTATTCCATCACAGATTTTAATACTGTATGTCGGTGAACCCGGCACGTTCACGAGCCGTCCTTCCGTGACGTTTCGCACCTTGCGGGCAGTGATGATAAATGCCGGCGTCTTTAGGCCTGGTGCTTGTGTGTGTGTGTGTGTGTGTGTGAAGCAGCGCAGCAGATCCCAGCTCGAGATCAGTGGAGTAAATCACTTCAATACCTAATTAGCCAGCTGCACAAACCCTACAAAGTATTAGCAGCCACCAGCTGCACTGGCATATCTAATGAATTACGCCGGCAGTCACAAGCCACTGAAAGTGCAGTGTTTGCAGTGAAAACTGCTTGTCTGAGTTCCTTTAGACATGCGCGTGCCTGTTTATAGTTACGGTTCCCTGCAGTTACATGCATTTACAACTGATGTGCCTGCAGTTATGTGTCTACAGTTAAATGTGCATGTGCCTGTATTCATGGGCAGATATAATAGGTCAGTCCAGGCCACAGAAACAGACCTGAGTTCAGGACAGAGCCGTGCAGAAAGTTGTCCATACCTGAGGGGGGACTCTGTCCTGGCTACCCATCCTCATCACCCCTCCCCTGTGATTTCAGTCTGTGCAAAGGTGCCCATGCACGCACGCTGGACATGTGACAGTGTGACCATGATCGCACGTGTATCTATGCATTATCACCAACTTTGGTCAGCTGGCTGGAGTGAGATTTTTCCACTCGAGACAAGTCTGCACGCGCATTTACATACATGTAACTGTTTTATTACCTTGTAAATAGTCTGCAGACTTCCCCAGCACTTTTGATCTAGCTAATTTTAGGCTTATAATGGAATAATATAGATTTGCGTGAGTGTGACAGCAGATGTGTGTCAGCAACCCTGTCTATGTGGCAGTGTGTGAATGACTGACTGCATTACTGTAGCGTGTAAGGCAGAGGGAGAAAGGGCTCGTTGTAAGGAGGTGTTACGGAACAGCAGCAGATAGGGGGTCTGCACTCCATCTCTCCTACTCCACTTCCCAGTCCTCTCTCTACTCACACCATCTCCTCCTTGACGCCCTCTGTACTGTTCTGACTCTTTATTCTAGACCAGAGCGAGGAGAATCTTCTCAGTGACTCTTCTGTCTACAGCCAACATCTGGATACCACATGGTATCGGACCTCACTGGCGCTCACCTCCTGATTTCCTGCCTCCCTCTCCTACTCCTTGCCTCCCCTCACCTGTCCGAAGGAGGCCCTGCAGGCTAAGAATTTAAAATGCAAAAAAAGGATGAAGGTCCTTAAGGTGAGGCTCAGCACGACCATCACTCTTTCAGGAATTCAGCTACTGGGGCAGGAAGTCACATGTCAGAAAAGGGGGGCTTTTGAGGTGGTAGTCAAACCGGACGGCTCCCCCTGGGCGCAGAGGAGGAGTCAGAACTGTTACAGGACCTCTTCTTTGGCGCTGTTCGCCAGCCAGACACTGGACTCACTGTTCACACGGCGACACAACGGAGTGTCTGTGAGTGTGTCTGTGGGTCCATGGGGGATGTCAGTGTGTTTGCTTTGCATTTCGCCGTCCAACGCCCCCCCATGCCGGGGGCTGACGTGGCGAGCATGGAGCAGCAACGGAGACCCCAGCCACGAGGGAAGGAAAGGGGGAAGGAGTGGACTTCCACAAAGCACGATTCCTCATTGTGGGCACAGCGCCCCACGCTGGAAGGGTAATGCGCTGCGGGTGAGGGCAGCAGCTGGCAGTAGATCAGTAGGGGAAATCCTTACTGCGGAAACAGCGCCCCATGCTGGGACGGTAATGCACTGCAGGCGTGGGCAGCAGCTGGCAGCAAGCGGATACTGGAGATCCTCATTGTGGGCACAGCAGCCCGCGCTAGAAGGGTAATGCGCTGCGGGTGAGGGCAGCAGCTGGCAGTAGATGAGTAGGGGAGATCCTTACTGCGGAAACAGCGCCCCCTGCTGGGACGGTAATGCACTGCAGGTGTGGGCAGCAGCTGGCAGCAGGTGGGTACGGGAGATGCTCTCCTCGGCAGCTCCGTTTGTTTTGAGGGTAAACCTACACCAGGACAGACGCCCTGGGCTAAAATTACATTTCCCTTCCAAGGAGATGCTGCCGTGTGCTGAATATGTCATTGTCCACAGAACACTCTTTTAAACCTTCTTACCTGACCCTAGGACTCTCTCTCTCTTGCACTCCTTCCTTGTTTCTCTTTCTCTGGGGCTGAATGAATAAACCATTGTGAGTGTGTGGTGGGGCCGCCAGGGGCCCGCTCGCCAGGGGCCCGCCCGCCATCGAGCGCAAGCTCCTACATGCCAACGTGGACCGTGAATGTTCACCACGAGCCCCACTTTACGAACGTGGAGGGGAACTGAAAAGCCATCTGTAGGTGGCAGTAAAAGTGACTGGCATCTTAATCAAAGCCGGCAGCCGGTGGGGGGCTGCCTGTGAGGGGAGGGGGGAACGGGACCAACTGGCACTGCCACAAAGCTCTGATAAGGATCCGAAATCAGACCTGGACACAGAGTCCCAATAATGTGACACCGTGCATAAAGAACCACACGCAAAACCCAGCAGCATGTGGTGCCAGCACCTTGATCACAGGCACTTAGAAAGAAATGTCCTCCTCCGATATCAAAGACACGCACGCTGGATAACCCAATCCGGCTTCTCCATGGGAGGAGGAGGAGCCTAACTTCCCTTTGAAATCCCGGGTGCTCATTGTTTAGAGATGGAATGGAAATGTCTGCCTGATCTGGCAGGAAAAGACTTGGAGGTGCAGCTCTTGGACGACACTTAAATTCCACTGCATGCTGTCATAAACAGGTAAGAGCAGCTCTCTTCTTCAGACGGAGCATGTGCTTTACCCTGGTGTGCAGTCAGCCACCCCAGGCATTGCTGCTAATCGGCGTAAAACGGACAGCTCACACATCCAGAGAGCAGGCGAAGCCTGGGGGACCACGGTGAAGTCGAGTGAGGTCACACTGGGGTCACTGACTGTGACAGGCGTTTCCCCATTATCCGATTTGCTGTGGCCTCCTAACGCAGATGGGCTGTTCTGCCTCTTAGACACAGCGTGAGGTATATCAGACCAGATGCAACACGTGAGAGGAGATCCCTCCCGACTAAAACGGTGACTCCTAAAAACTCCTCAGATCCCGTCTTCTGTGTGATTGGAGCTATCCAACACATTAGCGCTTCTTCTCCATCTGCATGGAAGGACAGCTGGGATGACGCTAATGGTGACACCTTTGGATAGACGTCTGTCGATTCCGCTCTAATTTCCTTTCCGTGGATGAAGCAGAGAGACTCTGGCTACCTGGGATTGCACAGATGCCGTGGTGGACACTGGAGGAATGCAGATTGTAAATCTACCCCTGGGTACTTCTCTGCCATGACCCCCACCCCACCCCGCCTTCTCCTAATTCCCTGCATTCTTTCACAGCACACCGAGAGCCTCTCTCACCTTTCTGCTCACTCCCTTTCCTTCAGCTGCTTATCACTCTCCTCAGGGCATCTGCAAGGTGACAAAGTGCTTCAGCCGCCAGCATGACATGCGCACAAATATTTTGACATTGCTAAACACGCACACACCTGCGCAGACACGCGGAAACAACACCGCCGATAATGCGACGAATCGCATGTGACTCTGGAAACCCATTCGCAGGGACGATTAACTTCTAGCAGATGCGTCCTTCATCAAACAGCAGCCCAGGATCCTGGATCTCAGGCTTCCACAGTTTGCTGTTTCATTCTGTCTGCAAAGTGTAAAACTTCACAGAGAGCTACTGAGGGTAGGGGGGGGGGTGCATTTGGAGAATTTTCCAAAGCAGCTGTTAACCAGGGGCTTCACAGGGCCATGGATAGCCTAGAAGATTTGGGGAGCCCAGCGCTTTTTAAGTATAAATTTGGGGGCCCAGTTGTAAAATGAAAAACCATGCCACCCCCCCCTCCACCCCACCATAAGGGGGCTAATGTGACATATTTCAGGGAGGCCATGATTTCTAACTACATCCCAGCTCTTACCCCTCATCGGAAAGAAACATTCAGTGTCCCAGAAGCCGCCCTGCGTTTAACAATAAGTATGCTAATGGAAATATTGTCAGGCAGAATAAATTCGCCTGGCCTGCATGCAGGGATCCATCAGACCACCAGCAAAATGCCAGGAATTCCAGGTGGCCGACCGGCTCTTGTAGGGTGACAAAGGTCGACTAAGAAAAAAAAATAATAGGTACTTTCACACATACTAAAAGTTTCAAAGACGGCTAAGTGACATATAAGGAAGAATCACTGCTTGATAACTGATAATCTTAAATAAAGTAACGAGTCCATTGTATTTTGTTTCTACACCCCTTCAGCTCTCAGATATCCCGGGACAAGGCTTCAGGAAAAGCGGCCAGTCTCATACCGCGCTGTCAGCCTTACTCAGTGTTCCATCCGTAACGCATTGGTAACCACGTTAAGGCGTTACTTTTCAACCGAACTGCTTACCAACCCTCCATGATTTATTCCACTACGAACAAGCCTATATAAAACAACTTCGTTACAGAACAGTGGTCATGTCTGTGTGTTTTAAATCTCATCCTCTGAGACGAAAAGTTTTTTTGGATTTCCAACTGCGTTCTTCCCCTCGCCGCCGACGATGACTGTTTGCATAAAAGTTTTAAGGCGGCGTGAAATAAACGTAAATAAGTGCAAACTTTGGGAAAAGTCCCCGGTGTGTTCGCTCACCAGATGGCGATACGGTCCTTGGGATAATCCAGCCTGTCAATGCAGCCCAGGTAGCGTGGGAGGCTGTGCGCGGCGTTACGAGCGAGGATGGCGATCATCACTTTCGGCTGCATAAGGGACGATTCGGGCCGAACCGGGTCCTGACTCCCCAGTTCTGGAGAGCAGCGGGACGTGAGAGCAGCCAGCAGCAGGTTCACAGCCAAGACTCCAAGCGCCGGCATGATTTCTTCGCAGCACAACACCGTTACTCCGAAATGCGCCCTGCAGGGGCTGAATATGAGGGCGAGGGTGGGAGGGATCGCGGCGGGCAGGGGGCGGGAATCGCGCTGCCTGCATAAGTACCGCTCGCGCCTCCAGATACTGCACGCGCTCAGAAAGTGTGACCAGAAGGCAGACAGAAAAAAGGTTGAAAAATCACTCGACGCGTAACAGGAAAGATGTTTCCTCATTCAGACTTCATGTTTTTTATCCTTGGTGAGCAGGAAAACATCGTCGTCATTATTACATCTGAACATTAATTTTATAGGCCTACATTATAATATCTAACACCAAAATCGCGCTGAAAATAAGATGCTAATAAAATGTATAGGTGGGTCGATGGCTTAATTTATTATTATTATTATTATTATTACTACTACTACTACTACTACTACTACTACCAGCTTCTTACTACAGTGATTATAATAAACGTGCGGCCATGTTTGCGGTCTTTCTTCACAGCACGTGCAGGCTGTCTCCACCTCTACCATTTTCTTTGCCGTTATCCTCTGCACTTTTTTCGCTTTGCGTTATTTCACTTCTCCCCTCTCTATAGACTTCATCTTGTCAACAACAATAAATCCCATGAACCACATGCCTTACATAATCTCACAGCTAGCAACACCCTGCTCGTTACATAAGAACTTACTTCCCTAATGTTACCATGTTTTTCCTCTGTGTGGGAACAGACTGTTTTCAAAAGCGTTAAGTTTTTAGTCCGCTAAAAACAATGTCTATGTAATGCCGCTGACAAACAGGCCCCAGTCTTATCGCGCCCTCTAGTGTGGAAAATAATGTAACAGCACATTAATCTACGGCCGAATTGAATTGACGCATTAAATATGTTAAAAATGTATATTATAATACATCCATATAAATTGATTTTGCACCTTAAACACGCATTAACTCTCAACATCACATGTGTTCAGAAACTGACATACTAATCGCATTGTTGTTGGTTTGGATTTCAGTTCAATACTATTTAGTGACCCACATATCCGTGTTTTTACTTATAATTAATCATTTTTTCACAAGAGCTTGATGATACTGGGTTGTGCTCACAGATGGAGACCCTTCAATCTGTATAGTGGGTAAAGAAAGAAAAATTGTAGGTATTGGTCAACCTGAACTTCCATCCATCCATTTTCCAAACCGCTTATTCTACTGGGTCGTGGGGGATCCAGAGCATATCCTGGAAACAATGGGCACGAGGCAGGGAACAACGCAGGATGGGGAGGCCATCGCAGAGCACACTCACACACCATTCACTCACACATGCACTCGTATGGGCAATTTAGCAAGTCCAGTCAGCCTCAGTATGTTTTTGGACTGGAGTACCTGGAGGAAACCCCACGACGACATGGGGAGAACATGCAAACTCCACACACATGTAACCCAGGTGGAGACTTGAACCCGGGTCCCAGAGGTGTGAGGCAACAGTGCTAACCACTGCACCACCATGCCGCCCCCTCAAACTTTAATCTATAGATTCATTGTATGTTTTGTATATTGTATGTTTGGTGTTTATAAATATAGTAATCTGAATTCTTCATCGGGAACGAAGTCTTAAAGGTCAATGATAACAGATCTTTTACTGTGGCTTAGAACATTCTGTAGCAAATTATATATCTATTGACGTTTAAAACTGTGGTTAAATTAGGGATTGTCACACGGAGTTTAATTACAGAGTCCTCTAATTTGTGGGTTCCGCAACTAATGGCTGCCAATTTTAAATTGGTCTTCTGGGGGCTTCTGGAAACATTTAATTACTTCATATTAATCAGCAATGAATGACTAAACTATACAATTAGGGGAAATCAGCCTTGCTTGCATAATGTCCTTAGAATACATGGGTGTTTTGTAAAATTGCAGTGAATGACTGCTTAAAATGTTAGCCATACAACCACTAAATGTCTTATCTTGAAAATGGCAGGATAATACAAATTTGACTTCACACATAATTCCTGTACTGGCAGACGGCTAAGAACAAATTTTCTTTGAAAATTTGACTTTGTCTGTGTTGTATAAATGAAACATGGAGATTTCTTGTACGTAGAGATTTCTGGTCTGTTCGACAGGATCGGTATCTTCAGCTTTTTCTCGTACTCAAACAACCTTTCGATTCTGCTCTAAGAAACACAGCAGCCCTCAGCTTTCAGCTGACGTTATATTTAGATGCAGAATATTTCACAGTTTTAGCATTTGATTTTATGTTTGTCAAAGTGTGTTAGCCTAGTCACCTCTCGGAAAGTCTGCAGTAATTCCCCAGTATAGTCGCTGTTTTCTTGGCACTGCCACTTACATACCATGATTTCCTAATCAATACCTCACCAAATTATTTAGCGAATTTAGTCAAGTGATAAAGCGAGCTGTTGGTGAATTTTAATGAATACATGGAATGGCTGGGGTGCCCCTGAGGAGAGGTTTGGGAACTGAAGCAGTGTCCATCTGGTCATCCAGCATGATATCTGTACGTGTTCTGTGGTGTATGTGTTACTGTTTACTACTGCTCTGTTATATTGCTTTTTCATTTCTGAGCAAGCATGCACTCTTACTGCCTAAGTCTACTGCTGTACTGTGTGCATAGATGTACATACGTACCAGGGGACACATCCCCCTCAGATTTAATGGCGGCGATGCCCATGATATATGACAGGGGGCCTGAAAAATTTGGAGCATAATTGATCTGAGTTGGGGGCCCAAAATCATTAGCGGCTCTCTTGCATCCGTGTGTGTGTGTGTGAGTGTTTGTTTGTGTTTGTTTCTAATTGCTATCACATGTATAGTCACTTGAATATATTTATCACACTTTTCCTGTTTCTTTTCCAGGATGATCTTCTCTAACCACTTATCCAGTTTGGAGAAGCAGTGTGCATGAGGCAGGACGCAGCCTGGACAGGATGCCAGAGAGCCTCACGGGGCTCACATCACACGCACCATCACAACATTCCGTCAGTTCAGAGGTACAAATTCATCCAGTTGCATGTCTTTGGCCTGCAGAAAGAAACCGGAATATATGCAGGAATATGTAAACTAAATTGAACCTACAGCCTGGAATCACTGTGTGACCCAGAGATACCTCCTTGGTGACATTCAACTATTATTCCAAATAAATAGGAGGTTTAACTCCATCCATCCATCTTCCAACTGCTTATCTGGTCCTGGGTCACTAGGAACTTAGGTAAAGACAATGATTATTGGAGTTGCTTATTTCTGGCTAATGAAAGGTTGCATGTTCAAACCACTGGTGTCTGTTTCACCTGCCGGTTTATTTGGCCCTTGGCCCGGCGAGGTGGAGGCCTGCTCTGTTTATTATGTCCAGAGATAACATCATCTCTGAGTAGCAGATGTCCTCCGCCGCCTCCCGCTGGCTACACCGTGAAGTACAGCTGTATGACCTTCGCTGATGTCACCCAACCTTGCGAGCCACTGGCCTGCTTTCCCGAAGTGCTGCTTGTTTTATGATGCGGGTTTGGGAACTTCTAATACCATCAGAAACACTCACGGGTTTCTCTTCTCCAGCTACTTGTTGGACTGAATGTCAAGGTCAAGATGAGAGGTGGAAATTTCATGTACAGAAAGTAAAAAAAAGACCATGAACTTTCCAACTTTGGTCAAGATCATGGTATGACATGCAAGGTTGTCAACGTGACAGCATCTCTCTCCCAGAATAAACTCAACAGTCCATCCAGATGCTTCTCTAGATTAGGTCACCTGACAGATCCAGTTCTAAAAGGACAAGAATGTGAACCATATCTGCTTTCAGCCCTGGCTACTGTATGATGCTACAGGTTCCCCCTGAGGCCCAGGCCTGAGCAATCGCACCCGATCTTACTCATCTCTGCTCTGAATTTGAACCCCATTTTCTTGACTGCACCCTGATCGTGATCCAGAGGCTGCTGTCTGCAAACTTTCAACTTATATCGAAATGCGTACCCTTAGCTTCTGTTGCAGGATATATCACACTAACTCGATATCCACAACTCGAGTTCTGTATGTACAGTGGGTGTACAGTCGCTACATATCCATGGTTTCAGTCAGAGGATGGTTCGCTTTTATCCACGGTAGGTCTTGTACTGAATGTATTAAATTGTCATGTTGTGTTTTAAGGCACCAGTTGCATTCCTGCATTATAAAGTTACACTTGCCGGATGACATATGCAGCCAGGCTACACAGACCTCGTCACACTGGGATTTTATATCCAAGCATCGCTGGTCTTTGCCAGCTGCTTAATGTGCTTATTTGCATGAAAGACTCTTTGGAGAAAAGCTTTTGCCAACAGCAAACATGTGTAAATGCTGATGTGATGAACATGGTGGGACGTGGCGGCCCAGCTCGTGCTGCGGGAGGACAGTGAAAACGAGCGGCGGTTTCGACACACGGCATGAGCAAAGTTTCTCCATATACATAATGTGTTTACCAAGGGAGCAGTCCTTTAATTAAAGACAGATGCATTGTGTTTTTAAAGAGAACTAGAGTGCTTAACATTGCCACACAGTTCAAGTGAACGCGAAGGCCTTTCCGTCACTGATGATCAACAGACAAGACCAGAGCATTCTAGGGTTGGTAGCTGTCGTTTGCATTGTGATAGCTCTGTGGCGGCAATTTACTTCATTTATTTAGCAGGCACCTTTATCCAAAGTTATGTACGACTGAGGAAATAGGATCATCCAGTCACTGGAGCAACTGGGGGTTAAGGATCTTGCTCAAGGGCTCAACGGCAAAATCATTCTGCTGACCACAGGATCTGAACTAGAGACCTTCCGATCGTGGGCAGACTCCTAGCCTGCAGAGTCATACACTGCCCCCGCGAAGGAGGAGGCCACGGCAGTGATTAAGACAGACAAGGTCACCTATGGAGACGTGGAAATCTGAGAAGATGGGAGACCTACTCTCAGGCGGCAGGGATGGCTGTAGGTGACGGAGCAGAGCTGAAGGACGAGGATGAGAGAGTTGCCTGATAAGCAGGTGAACGTGACGCTATGAGCAGGATTAGTAAGAGCAGAGCGAAGTCCAACAAGGGACGCTACCCTGGAGGGCAGAGGAGGACAGAGTAGGAAGGGGACACTGTGTCAATGACGGCCTAACATATTCATTATCCAAAGTGAGACTTAGAATTAAAGGGAGCAGACAAGCGACTGACTAGTGCACCTGTAAACAGAGAGGTGGCTGTCAGCACGGCTAGAATTACAGTTTATCCGAGAGCAACACGCTGAGTTGTTTGTTCGCACCTGGTCCATCCTGTCTGTCAGTGTCACGCCACGGGCGAGCATGTGAGCGCGAGGGAGTGTCAGGATGGCCCGGCCTGGTGGAAATCGCATCAGCCAGCTTATGAAAAGCCTGCGAGCTGGTGAGTCGGCACGACAGTGGTGACAGGGGGCTGGGGATCAACTGCCATGGCAACACAGAAGCCAATCCGAACCCGGCCACGCACCCATAGGTCACCCCCAAAACGGAAGTCAGTGGACCCTGACTGGAAGGGCTGTGTGGTTAAGGTTATGATTAAGTTTTTCAGCCTTTCTCCCCCCAAATTTAGGATTCTTTTTTATGGGGGGTGGAGGAAAGGGATGAGAGTAGAGAAGGACTCCCCACCTTCACTGCCAGCAAACTTACAGCATTAAGAGATCATCATAACATCAGGGACTGTTTATACCTGTTACCTGTGACCATCGATGACCCATTCTGTGAGGATAAGGCACCTGACAGATACAGTCGCAAAGCTTTTGACAAATAGCGGTACCTGATTCCACAGTCACCTCCCCAATACGGATGAAATCTACTAAGGGAGTTCCCCCCCACCTCCCCCCACATAATGTATTTGCGGGTCTGTGACGGCACATTCCAGAGCGTGCTCTCTCGCAGCGCCACCCTGGACCGGCACCGGGAGCTGGGCTGACAGACAGCCCCCGCGCCAGATGCGAAAAGCAGACATGGGCTGCTGGGAGTTTTATGATCAGGTGTAAAGCTCTGTCGGTCCGCTCCGGAGAAATAACACAGTGATGACCTCATAATTTTCCCCTCACGGGAGATCCAATGGTAACACAGCAGATGGGAGGGGGGGCGAGTGAGCGAGAGAGAGAGAGGGAGAAAACACGACAGAAAGTAGTTGAGAGGAATGAGAGGAAAGGAGCTGCAGCAGGCTGGATTGTGTTAAGGATAATGGATGAATGATGTCATGACAACATGGCCCAGCAGCCCAGAGAGGATGTCGTGGGGGCTGGGACAGAGGCAGGCGTCAGAGTTAGTGCATAAGCCGTCATCTCTCCTGTCCATTTGGATCCCAACAGGCATGGGGACGAGGGGCATGGCCCAAACCTGGCAAAGGTGTCAGTAGGAGAGCGGGGGCTACATGCCAACAGGCATGGGGACGAGGGGCACGGTCTCGGCGGTGGAACAGGGTAACTGGGGCTACATGCCAACAGGTGTGGGGATGAGGGGCACGGTGACAGCGGGGGAACAGGGTAACCGGGGCTACATACCGACAGGCGTGGGGACAAGGGGCACGGCCCAGACCTGGCGAAGGTGTCAGTAGGAGAGTGGGGGCTACATGCCAACAGGCGTGGGGATGAGGGGCACGGTCTCAGCAGTGGAACAGGGTAACCGGGGCTACTTACCAACAGGTTACAGGAACAGACTGTACAAAAATATATCTGCACATGTACACACGTGTACACGCACACACACACATACACTCACACAGGAAGGAATTTATTGGGAATTACCTCATACTGGAAAGAACTGTCGTGCCCAAACCCCTGCCTGATATTCAGAGCCAACATCCACCCCAGTCGCCCTCGGCTCGCCATCGTCACAGCGCAGGAATCTCGGCAGCGAACAGGACGCAAGCCGGTCAAGCCCCCAAGAAGATGCAGGGCTTCAGGTGGTGTCAGCAGACGACACAGCCCTTGGAAGGGACCTTGGCGATAAGGGACATGGGGATCACGCAGACAGGAAGCCAGTGTGACACAGCAACACACAGCAGCCTGGCCCGACCTTCACACGCCAAACACCACAAACACGGCCATCTCAGAGCACCTTGATGTTGGGAAAAGGCTTATTTTTTTCCCAAGAGAAGTATTTCCCAATCCGGTCATTGAAGACCCGCACTAGGGAGCTGGGAGGGAGTAAAAATTATGCACCAGCTGTAGTCGGTGGATTGACAAACAGTGTGTTAAAGCTTGCTTCTGGGACACTGCATCAAACAGGAAACAATATTTATCATTTTCTTTTTTTTTCCACTGACGTTTCCATTTGCTTAGTCTGCTTTCCATGTAGTTCCAGTATCCTGCCAACAGGGCGCAGTACAAAAGCAGACTGTGTACTGTAACAGCGCTGTTATGCAGCTGTCAAAGGAGCATATCTGATCGTTTCTGTCAGAGGAAAGAAATCCAGAGGTGATGTCAGCATGACAGCACTCTTCTGTAAGACACACACACACACCCCAGGAGAGCAATCAGCAAAAGAGCACATACAGAGCTTCTGTTTCTTGTTTTAAATTTTAATAGAAAACAAAAAAATGGAAAATAAAAACATGAAAGGATCCAGTAATGATGATGATGACAGAAGCACTGGATGGAGCCGCTCTCTCTTTGTTCTGGGTGTGGTGGTCTTGCGTGGGCAGTGCATGCATGTGTGTTCCAGGATAAATGTATGACAGCCTGGGTGGGATTGCGGCCCAGGTGGGGCTCCGGCACAGGTGGACATGGAAGCGGTGTGTACTGTAGAATGAAGTACCTTTAATGTGTGTTTAGGGTGTGGGTGGGACTAAACCATAAGGGGAAGAACCTAAATCCATCCGGAGGGGGGGGGGGGGGGGGTGGGGACTTAACTGGCACTGCTGGTGAGTTATGATAGAAGCTAAAGAAATACTTTAAAAAAATAAAAAATAAAAAAGCAACACTTGGAAAATAAAAATAGAGTTCACTGGAAGGCAGGAGATTAAAATGACAAACTCCGTTCTCCCCCTTATCTCTCTCTAATTAAAGTATCCGCTTTCAGCTGATGTCCTCTGAGTACACCTGAATCACATTAGCGCTGAGCCCTCCGCTGCTGCCTGGAACTGGTAGGGGGCGCTAACACAGGCCATCCCTCCATCCCAGTCTCACTTCTTCTTTGGAGGAGCAATAAAAAAGAAAAAATAAACAAACGAAGAGGAAGTGAGGGAGGAGGGGAGGCTGCGAGCTCGTCCTGTCCGCTTTCCCTCTGAAGGGGAGACAGTGTCAGCACACTGGGGTGCCCAGGGACACTTCAGTTTGGCAAGGAAGGGAGCAGCGGGGGGGTGTTCAGCTCTCCAAACTCCAGAACAGGGAGCGGCAGGGTCTCCATGGGTCCTCGACTGACCTCTCCTCCTTCCTCCAGGAGGTGGGTTCCAAGTGGAGTGAGGTGGGGCCACAGCA